>NC_089998.1:14184500-14486000 GCF_036417845.1 Apteryx mantelli
GTGGACGGGCTCGGGCGCCTTGCTAGGCGGCGAGGTGGCGAAGGCACGCAGCGCTTTGCCAGGCGCCCAAGGACGCAGCGCTGTGCGAGGCGGCGAGGGCACGCAGTGCTTTGCCAGGCGCCGAAGGCACGCAGCGCTCTAGGAGGCGCCGAGGGCACGCAGTGCTTTGCTAGGCGGCGAGCCGACGTGGAGCTTTGCTAGGCAGCCAAGGCTGAGGACGCTTTGCTAGGCGCTTTGCTAGGCGGCGAAGGCACGAAGCGATTGGGGAGGCGGCGAAGGCACACGGCGCTTTGCTAGGCGGCGAGGGCGAGAAGGCATGCAGCGCTTCCTTCGTTTGCGAGGCAGCGAAGAGATGGAGCGCTTTGCTTGTTGGCCAGGCAGCGAACAGGCGCCGTGCTTTGCTTTCTGCCAGTCAGCGAATACACGCAGCGCTCTGCTTTTTGGCGAGGCAGTGAACAGATGCAGCGTTTAGTTTGCGAGGCAGCCAAGAGACGCGGCGCTTTGCATGATGACGAGGCGGCGAGCAGATCGAGTGCTTTGCTTGTTGGTGAGGCAGCGAAGAGATGCAGCATTTTGCTTGTTGGCGAGGCAGCGAAGAGATTCAGCAGTCTCCTTGTTTGTGACACAGCGACCATGCACAGTGCTTGCTCATTGTGCGAGGCAGCGAAGAGATGCAGCACTTTGCTTGTGCACCAGGTGGCGCAGTGGCATCGCGGATGGCTTTTTGGCGTGGAGGCGAAGCGAGGCAGCACTTTGCTAGTTGGCGAGGCAGCGAAGAGACGCAGCAGTCTGCTTGTTTGTGAGACAGCCAACATGCCCAGTGGTTAGCTCTTGTGCGAGGCAGCGAATGACCGCCGAGCAAATCGCTTTGTGCGTTCGCCGCCTCGCTGCCTAGCAAAGCGTCGTCTGCCTTGGGCGCCTAGCAAAGCTGCGCGTGCCGTCGCCGTCAAGCAAAGCGCCGTGTTCCTTGGGCGCCTAGCAAGGAACTGCCTGCGTTGGGCGCCTCGCCGCATCGCAGCCTAGCAAAGCGCTGCGTGCCTTCGGCGGCTGGCAAAGCCGTGCGTGCCTTCGCCGCCTCACACAGCGCGGCGTGCCTTCGCCGCCTGGCAGAGCAGCGCGTGCCTTCGCCTCCTCGCCGCCTGAGAAAGCGCTGCGTGCCTTCTCGCCCTCGCCGCCTAGCAAAGCGCCGTGTCCCTTCACCGCCTCGCCGCCTAGCAAAGCTCCGCATGCCGTCGCCGCCTAGCAAAGCGCCGTGTTCCTTCGGCGCCTAGCAAAGCAGCGCGTGCCTTCGCCGCCTCGCCGCCTAAGGAAGCGCTGCGTCCCTTTCGCCCTCGCCGCCCAACAAAGCGCCCTGTCCCTTCACCGCCTCCCCAATCGCTTCGGCCCTTCGCCGCCTCGCCGCCCAGCAAAGCGCTGCTTGCCTTCGCCGCCTCACACACCGCTGCGTGCCTTCGCCGCCTCGCCGCTTAGCAAACGCCGTAGTAGCGCCGAAGGCACACGGCGCTTTTGTAGGCGCCGAAGGCACGTGGCGCTTTGCTAAGCACCGAGGCAGCGAAGGCACGCAGCGATCTGATCGTGGTGGACGGGCTCGGGCGCCTTGCTAGGCGGCGAGGCGGCGAAGGCACGCAGCGCTTTGCCAGGCGCCCAAGGACGCAGCGCTGTGCGAGGCGGCGAGGGCACGCAGTGCTTTGCCAGGCGCCGAAGGCACGCAGCGCTCTAGGAGGCGCCGAGGGCACGCAGTGCTTTGCTAGGCGGCGAGCCGACGTGGAGCTTTGCTAGGCAGCGAAGGCTGAGGACGCTTTGCTAGGCGCTTTGCTAGGCGGCGAAGGCACGAAGCGATTGGGGAGGCGGCGAAGGCACACGGCGCTTTGCTAGGCGGCGAGGGCGAGAAGGCACGCAGCGCTTCCTTCGTTTGCGAGGCAGCGAAGAGATGGAGCGCTTTGCTTGTTGGCCAGGCAGCGAACAGGCGCCGTGCTTTGCTTTCTGCCACTCAGCGAATACACGCAGCGCTCTGCTTTTTGGCGAGGCAGTGAACAGATGCAGCGTTTAGTTTGCGAGGCGGCCAAGAGACGCGGCGCTTTGCATGATGACGAGGCGGCGAGCAGATCGAGTGGTTTGCTTGTTGGTGAGGCAGCGAAGAGATGCAGCATTTTGCTTGTTGGCGAGGCAGCGAAGAGATTCAGCAGTCTCCTTGTTTGTGACACAGCGACCATGCACAGTGCTTGCTCATTGTGCGAGGCAGCGAAGAGATGCAGCACTTTGCTTGTGCAGCAGGTGGCGCAGTGGCATCGCGGATGGCTTTTTGGCGTGGAGGCGAAGCGAGGCAGCACTTTGCTAGTTGGCGAGGCAGCGAAGAGACGCAGCAGTCTGCTTGTTTGTGAGACAGCCAACATGCCCAGTGGTTAGCTCTTGTGCGAGGCAGCGAATGACCGCCGAGCAAATCGCTTTGTGCGTTCGCCGCCTCGCTGCCTAGCAAAGCGTCGTCTGCCTTGGGCGCCTAGCAAAGCTGCGCGTGCCGTCGGCGTCAAGCAAAGCGCCGTGTTCCTTGGGCGCCTAGCAAGGAACTGCCTGCGTTGGGCGCCTCGCCGCATCGCAGCCTAGCAAAGCGCTGCGTGCCTTCGGCGGCTGGCAAAGCCGTGCGTGCCTTCGCCGCCTCACACAGCGCGGCGTGCCTTCGCCGCCTGGCAGAGCAGCGCGTGCCTTCGCCTCCTCGCCGCCTGAGAAAGCGCTGCGTGCCTTCTCGCCCTCGCCGCCTAGCAAAGCGCCGTGTCCCTTCACCGCCTCGCCGCCTAGCAAAGCTCCGCATGCCGTCGCCGCCTAGCAAAGCGCCGTGTTCCTTCGGCGCCTAGCAAAGCAGCGCGTGCCTTCGCCGCCTCGCCGCCTAAGAAAGCGCTGCGTCCCTTTCGCCCTCGCCGCCCAACAAAGCGCCCTGTCCCTTCACCGCCTCCCCAATCGCTTCGGCCCTTCGCCGCCTCGCCGCCCAGCAAAGCGCTGCTTGCCTTCGCCGCCTCACACACCGCTGCGTCCCTTCGCCGCCTCGCCGCTTAGCAAACGCCGTAGTAGCGCCGAAGGCACACGGCGCTTTTGTAGGCGCCGAAGGCACGTGGCGCTTTGCTAAGCACCGAGGCAGCGAAGGCACGCAGCGATCTGATCGTGGTGGACGGGCTCGGGCGCCTTGCTAGGCGGCGAGGCGGCGAAGGCACGCAGCGCTTTGCCAGGCGCCCAAGGACGCAGCGCTGTGCGAGGCGGCGAGGGCACGCAGTGCTTTGCCAGGCGCCGAAGGCACGCAGCGCTCTAGGAGGCGCCGAGGGCACGCAGTGCTTTGCTAGGCGGCGAGCCGACGTGGAGCTTTGCTAGGCAGCCAAGGCTGAGGACGCTTTGCTAGGCGCTTTGCTAGGCGGCGAAGGCACGAAGCGATTGGGGAGGCGGCGAAGGCACACGGCGCTTTGCTAGGCGGCGAGGGCGAGAAGGCACGCAGCGCTCTCTTAGGCGGCGAGGCAGCGAAGGCACGCGCTGCTTTGCTAGGCGCCGAAGGCACGCAGCACTTCCTTCGTTTGCGAGGCAGCGAAGAGATGGAGCGCTTTGCTTGTTGGCCAGGCAGCGAACAGGCGCCGTGCTTTGCTTTCTGCCACTCAGCGAATACACGCAGCGCTCTGCTTTTTGGCCAGGCAGTGAACAGATGCAGCGTTTAGTTTGCGAGGCGGCCAAGAGACGCGGCGCTTTGCATGATGACGAGGCGGCGAGCAGATCGAGTGCTTTGCTTGTTGGTGAGGCAGCGAAGAGATGCAGCATTTTGCTTGTTGGCGAGGCAGCGAAGAGATTCAGCAGTCTCCTTGTTTGTGACACAGCGACCATGCACAGTGCTTGCTCATTGTGCGAGGCAGCGAAGAGATGCAGCACTTTGCTTGTGCAGCAGGTGGCGCAGTGGCATCGCGGATGGCTTTTTGGCGTGGAGGCGAAGCGAGGCAGCACTTTGCTAGTTGGCGAGGCAGCGAAGAGACGCAGCAGGCTGCTTGTTTGTGAGACAGCCAACATGCCCAGTGGTTAGCTCTTGTGCGAGGCAGCGAATGACCGCCGAGCAAATCGCTTTGTGCGTTCGCCGCCTCGCTGCCTAGCAAAGCGTCGTCTGCCTTGGGCGCCTAGCAAAGCTGCGCGTGCCGTCGCCGTCAAGCAAAGCGCCGTGTTCCTTGGGCGCCTAGCAAGGAACTGCCTGCGTTGGGCGCCTCGCCGCATCGCAGCCTAGCAAAGCGCTGCGTGCCTTCGGCGGCTGGCAAAGCCGTGCGTGCCTTGGCCGCCTCACACAGCGCGGCGTGCCTTCGCCGCCTGGCAGAGCAGCGCGTGCCTTCGCCTCCTCGCCGCCTGAGAAAGCGCTGCGTGCCTTCTCGCCCTCGCCGCCTAGCAAAGCGCCGTGTCCCTTCACCGCCTCGCCGCCTAGCAAAGCTCCGCATGCCGTCGCCGCCTAGCAAAGCGCCGTGTTCCTTCGGCGCCTAGCAAAGCAGCGCGTGCCTTCGCCGCCTCGCCGCCTAAGAAAGCGCTGCGTCCCTTTCGCCCTCGCCGCCCAACAAAGCGCCCTGTCCCTTCACCGCCTCCCCAATCGCTTCGGCCCTTCGCCGCCTCGCCGCCCAGCAAAGCGCTGCTTGCCTTCGCCGCCTCACACACCGCTGCGTGCCTTCGCCGCCTCGCCGCTTAGCAAACGCCGTAGTAGCGCCGAAGGCACACGGCGCTTTTGTAGGCGCCGAAGGCACGTGGCGCTTTGCTAAGCACCGAGGCAGCGAAGGCACGCAGCGATCTGATCGTGGTGGACGGGCTCGGGCGCCTTGCTAGGCGGCGAGGCGGCGAAGGCACGCAGCGCTTTGCCAGGCGCCCAAGGACGCAGCGCTGTGCGAGGCGGCGAGGGCACGCAGTGCTTTGCCAGGCGCCGAAGGCACGCAGCGCTCTAGGAGGCGCCGAGGGCACGCAGTGCTTTGCTAGGCGGCGAGCCGACGTGGAGCTTTGCTAGGCAGCCAAGGCTGAGGACGCTTTGCTAGGCGCTTTGCTAGGCGGCGAAGGCACGAAGCGATTGGGGAGGCGGCGAAGGCACACGGCGCTTTGCTAGGCGGCGAGGGCGAGAAGGCACGCAGCGCTTCCTTCGTTTGCGAGGCAGCGAAGAGATGGAGCGCTTTGCTTGTTGGCCAGGCAGCGAACAGGCGCCGTACTTTGCTTTCTGCCACTCAGCGAATACACGCAGCGCTCTGCTTTTTGGCGAGGCAGTGAACAGATGCAGCGTTTAGTTTGCGAGGCGGCCAAGAGACGCGGCGCTTTGCATGATGACGAGGCGGCGAGCAGATCGAGTGGTTTGCTTGTTGGTGAGGCAGCGAAGAGATGCAGCATTTTGCTTGTTGGCGAGGCAGCGAAGAGATTCAGCAGTCTCCTTGTTTGTGACACAGCGACCATGCACAGTGCTTGCTCATTGTGCGAGGCAGCGAAGAGATGCAGCACTTTGCTTGTGCAGCAGGTGGCGCAGTGGCATCGCGGATGGCTTTTTGGCGTGGAGGCGAAGCGAGGCAGCACTTTGCTAGTTGGCGAGGCAGCGAAGAGACGCAGCAGTCTGCTTGTTTGTGAGACAGCCAACATGCCCAGTGGTTAGCTCTTGTGCGAGGCAGCGAATGACCGCCGAGCAAATCGCTTTGTGCGTTCGCCGCCTCGCTGCCTAGCAAAGCGTCGTCTGCCTTGGGCGCCTAGCAAAGCTGCGCGTGCCGTCGGCGTCAAGCAAAGCGCCGTGTTCCTTGGGCGCCTAGCAAGGAACTGCCTGCGTTGGGCGCCTCGCCGCATCGCAGCCTAGCAAAGCGCTGCGTGCCTTCGGCGGCTGGCAAAGCCGTGCGTGCCTTCGCCGCCTCACACAGCGCGGCGTGCCTTCGCCGCCTGGCAGAGCAGCGCGTGCCTTCGCCTCCTCGCCGCCTGAGAAAGCGCTGCGTGCCTTCTCGCCCTCGCCGCCTAGCAAAGCGCCGTGTCCCTTCACCGCCTCGCCGCCTAGCAAAGCTCCGCATGCCGTCGCCGCCTAGCAAAGCGCCGTGTTCCTTCGGCGCCTAGCAAAGCAGCGCGTGCCTTCGCCGCCTCGCCGCCTAAGAAAGCGCTGCGTCCCTTTCGCCCTCGCCGCCCAACAAAGCGCCCTGTCCCTTCACCGCCTCCCCAATCGCTTCGGCCCTTCGCCGCCTCGCCGCCCAGCAAAGCGCTGCTTGCCTTCGCCGCCTCACACACCGCTGCGTGCCTTCGCCGCCTCGCCGCTTAGCAAACGCCGTAGTAGCGCCGAAGGCACACGGCGCTTTTGTAGGCGCCGAAGGCACGTGGCGCTTTGCTAAGCACCGAGGCAGCGAAGGCACGCAGCGATCTGATCGTGGTGGACGGGCTCGGGCGCCTTGCTAGGCGGCGAGGCGGCGAAGGCACGCAGCGCTTTGCCAGGCGCCCAAGGACGCAGCGCTGTGCGAGGCGGCGAGGGCACGCAGTGCTTTGCCAGGCGCCGAAGGCACGCAGCGCTCTAGGAGGCGCCGAGGGCACGCAGTGCTTTGCTAGGCGGCGAGCCGACGTGGAGCTTTGCTAGGCAGCCAAGGCTGAGGACGCTTTGCTAGGCGCTTTGCTAGGCGGCGAAGGCACGAAGCGATTGGGGAGGCGGCGAAGGCACACGGCGCTTTGCTAGGCGGCGAGGGCGAGAAGGCACGCAGCGCTCTCTTAGGCGGCGAGGCAGCGAAGGCACGCGCTGCTTTGCTAGGCGCCGAAGGCACGCAGCGCTTCCTTCGTTTGCGAGGCAGCGAAGAGATGGAGCGCTTTGCTTGTTGGCCAGGCAGCGAACAGGCGCCGTGCTTTGCTTTCTGCCACTCAGCGAATACACGCAGCGCTCTGCTTTTTGGCCAGGCAGTGAACAGATGCAGCGTTTAGTTTGCGAGGCGGCCAAGAGACGCGGCGCTTTGCATGATGACGAGGCGGCGAGCAGATCGAGTGCTTTGCTTGTTGGTGAGGCAGCGAAGAGATGCAGCATTTTGCTTGTTGGCGAGGCAGCGAAGAGATTCAGCAGTCTCCTTGTTTGTGACACAGCGACCATGCACAGTGCTTGCTCATTGTGCGAGGCAGCGAAGAGATGCAGCACTTTGCTTGTGCAGCAGGTGGCGCAGTGGCATCGCGGATGGCTTTTTGGCGTGGAGGCGAAGCGAGGCAGCACTTTGCTAGTTGGCGAGGCAGCGAAGAGACGCAGCAGTCTGCTTGTTTGTGAGACAGCCAACATGCCCAGTGGTTAGCTCTTGTGCGAGGCAGCGAATGACCGCCGAGCAAATCGCTTTGTGCGTTCGCCGCCTCGCTGCCTAGCAAAGCGTCGTCTGCCTTGGGCGCCTAGCAAAGCTGCGCGTGCCGTCGCCGTCAAGCAAAGCGCCGTGTTCCTTGGGCGCCTAGCAAGGAACTGCCTGCGTTGGGCGCCTCGCCGCATCGCAGCCTAGCAAAGCGCTGCGTGCCTTCGGCGGCTGGCAAAGCCGTGCGTGCCTTGGCCGCCTCACACAGCGCGGCGTGCCTTCGCCGCCTGGCAGAGCAGCGCGTGCCTTCGCCTCCTCGCCGCCTGAGAAAGCGCTGCGTGCCTTCTCGCCCTCGCCGCCTAGCAAAGCGCCGTGTCCCTTCACCGCCTCGCCGCCTAGCAAAGCTCCGCATGCCGTCGCCGCCTAGCAAAGCGCCGTGTTCCTTCGGCGCCTAGCAAAGCAGCGCGTGCCTTCGCCGCCTCGCCGCCTAAGAAAGCGCTGCGTCCCTTTCGCCCTCGCCGCCCAACAAAGCGCCCTGTCCCTTCACCGCCTCCCCAATCGCTTCGGCCCTTCGCCGCCTCGCCGCCCAGCAAAGCGCTGCTTGCCTTCGCCGCCTCACACACCGCTGCGTGCCTTCGCCGCCTCGCCGCTTAGCAAACGCCGTAGTAGCGCCGAAGGCACACGGCGCTTTTGTAGGCGCCGAAGGCACGTGGCGCTTTGCTAAGCACCGAGGCAGCGAAGGCACGCAGCGATCTGATCGTGGTGGACGGGCTCGGGCGCCTTGCTAGGCGGCGAGGCGGCGAAGGCACGCAGCGCTTTGCCAGGCGCCCAAGGACGCAGCGCTGTGCGAGGCGGCGAGGGCACGCAGTGCTTTGCCAGGCGCCGAAGGCACGCAGCGCTCTAGGAGGCGCCGAGGGCACGCAGTGCTTTGCTAGGCGGCGAGCCGACGTGGAGCTTTGCTAGGCAGCCAAGGCTGAGGACGCTTTGCTAGGCGCTTTGCTAGGCGGCGAAGGCACGAAGCGATTGGGGAGGCGGCGAAGGCACACGGCGCTTTGCTAGGCGGCGAGGGCGAGAAGGCACGCAGCGCTCTCTTAGGCGGCGAGGCAGCGAAGGCACGCGCTGCTTTGCTAGGCGCCGAAGGCACGCAGCGCTTCCTTCGTTTGCGAGGCAGCGAAGAGATGGAGCGCTTTGCTTGTTGGCCAGGCAGCGAACAGGCGCCGTGCTTTGCTTTCTGCCACTCAGCGAATACACGCAGCGCTCTGCTTTTTGGCGAGGCAGTGAACAGATGCAGCGTTTAGTTTGCGAGGCGGCCAAGAGACGCGGCGCTTTGCATGATGACGAGGCGGCGAGCAGATCGAGTGGTTTGCTTGTTGGTGAGGCAGCGAAGAGATGCAGCATTTTGCTTGTTGGCGAGGCAGCGAAGAGATTCAGCAGTCTCCTTGTTTGTGACACAGCGACCATGCACAGTGCTTGCTCATTGTGCGAGGCAGCGAAGAGATGCAGCACTTTGCTTGTGCAGCAGGTGGCGCAGTGGCATCGCGGATGGCTTTTTGGCGTGGAGGCGAAGCGAGGCAGCACTTTGCTAGTTGGCGAGGCAGCGAAGAGACGCAGCAGTCTGCTTGTTTGTGAGACAGCCAACATGCCCAGTGGTTAGCTCTTGTGCGAGGCAGCGAATGACCGCCGAGCAAATCGCTTTGTGCGTTCGCCGCCTCGCTGCCTAGCAAAGCGTCGTCTGCCTTGGGCGCCTAGCAAAGCTGCGCGTGCCGTCGGCGTCAAGCAAAGCGCCGTGTTCCTTGGGCGCCTAGCAAGGAACTGCCTGCGTTGGGCGCCTCGCCGCATCGCAGCCTAGCAAAGCGCTGCGTGCCTTCGGCGGCTGGCAAAGCCGTGCGTGCCTTCGCCGCCTCACACAGCGCGGCGTGCCTTCGCCGCCTGGCAGAGCAGCGCGTGCCTTCGCCTCCTCGCCGCCTGAGAAAGCGCTGCGTGCCTTCTCGCCCTCGCCGCCTAGCAAAGCGCCGTGTCCCTTCACCGCCTCGCCGCCTAGCAAAGCTCCGCATGCCGTCGCCGCCTAGCAAAGCGCCGTGTTCCTTCGGCGCCTAGCAAAGCAGCGCGTGCCTTCGCCGCCTCGCCGCCTAAGAAAGCGCTGCGTCCCTTTCGCCCTCGCCGCCCAACAAAGCGCCCTGTCCCTTCACCGCCTCCCCAATCGCTTCGGCCCTTCGCCGCCTCGCCGCCCAGCAAAGCGCTGCTTGCCTTCGCCGCCTCACACACCGCTGCGTGCCTTCGCCGCCTCGCCGCTTAGCAAACGCCGTAGTAGCGCCGAAGGCACACGGCGCTTTTGTAGGCGCCGAAGGCACGTGGCGCTTTGCTAAGCACCGAGGCAGCGAAGGCACGCAGCGATCTGATCGTGGTGGACGGGCTCGGGCGCCTTGCTAGGCGGCGAGGCGGCGAAGGCACGCAGCGCTTTGCCAGGCGCCCAAGGACGCAGCGCTGTGCGAGGCGGCGAGGGCACGCAGTGCTTTGCCAGGCGCCGAAGGCACGCAGCGCTCTAGGAGGCGCCGAGGGCACGCAGTGCTTTGCTAGGCGGCGAGCCGACGTGGAGCTTTGCTAGGCAGCCAAGGCTGAGGACGCTTTGCTAGGCGCTTTGCTAGGCGGCGAAGGCACGAAGCGATTGGGGAGGCGGCGAAGGCACACGGCGCTTTGCTAGGCGGCGAGGGCGAGAAGGCACGCAGCGCTTCCTTCGTTTGCGAGGCAGCGAAGAGATGGAGCGCTTTGCTTGTTGGCCAGGCAGCGAACAGGCGCCGTGCTTTGCTTTCTGCCACTCAGCGAATACACGCAGCGCTCTGCTTTTTGGCGAGGCAGTGAACAGATGCAGCGTTTAGTTTGCGAGGCGGCCAAGAGACGCGGCGCTTTGCATGATGACGAGGCGGCGAGCAGATCGAGTGCTTTGCTTGTTGGTGAGGCAGCGAAGAGATGCAGCATTTTGCTTGTTGGCGAGGCAGCGAAGAGATTCAGCAGTCTCCTTGTTTGTGACACAGCGACCATGCACAGTGCTTGCTCATTGTGCGAGGCAGCGAAGAGATGCAGCACTTTGCTTGTGCACCAGGTGGCGCAGTGGCATCGCGGATGGCTTTTTGGCGTGGAGGCGAAGCGAGGCAGCACTTTGCTAGTTGGCGAGGCAGCGAAGAGACGCAGCAGGCTGCTTGTTTGTGAGACAGCCAACATGCCCAGTGGTTAGCTCTTGTGCGAGGCAGCGAATGACCGCCGAGCAAATCGCTTTGTGCGTTCGCCGCCTCGCTGCCTAGCAAAGCGTCGTCTGCCTTGGGCGCCTAGCAAAGCTGCGCGTGCCGTCGCCGTCAAGCAAAGCGCCGTGTTCCTTGGGCGCCTAGCAAGGAACTGCCTGCGTTGGGCGCCTCGCCGCATCGCAGCCTAGCAAAGCGCTGCGTGCCTTCGGCGGCTGGCAAAGCCGTGCGTGCCTTCGCCGCCTCACACAGCGCGGCGTGCCTTCGCCGCCTGGCAGAGCAGCGCGTGCCTTCGCCTCCTCGCCGCCTGAGAAAGCGCTGCGTGCCTTCTCGCCCTCGCCGCCTAGCAAAGCGCCGTGTCCCTTCACCGCCTCGCCGCCTAGCAAAGCTCCGCATGCCGTCGCCGCCTAGCAAAGCGCCGTGTTCCTTCGGCGCCTAGCAAAGCAGCGCGTGCCTTCGCCGCCTCGCCGCCTAAGAAAGCGCTGCGTCCCTTTCGCCCTCGCCGCCCAACAAAGCGCCCTGTCCCTTCACCGCCTCCCCAATCGCTTCGGCCCTTCGCCGCCTCGCCGCCCAGCAAAGCGCTGCTTGCCTTCGCCGCCTCACACACCGCTGCGTGCCTTCGCCGCCTCGCCGCTTAGCAAACGCCGTAGTAGCGCCGAAGGCACACGGCGCTTTTGTAGGCGCCGAAGGCACGTGGCGCTTTGCTAAGCACCGAGGCAGCGAAGGCACGCAGCGATCTGATCGTGGTGGACGGGCTCGGGCGCCTTGCTAGGCGGCGAGGCGGCGAAGGCACGCAGCGCTTTGCCAGGCGCCCAAGGACGCAGCGCTGTGCGAGGCGGCGAGGGCACGCAGTGCTTTGCCAGGCGCCGAAGGCACGCAGCGCTCTAGGAGGCGCCGAGGGCACGCAGTGCTTTGCTAGGCGGCGAGCCGACGTGGAGCTTTGCTAGGCAGCCAAGGCTGAGGACGCTTTGCTAGGCGCTTTGCTAGGCGGCGAAGGCACGAAGCGATTGGGGAGGCGGCGAAGGCACACGGCGCTTTGCTAGGCGGCGAGGGCGAGAAGGCACGCAGCGCTCTCTTAGGCGGCGAGGCAGCGAAGGCACGCGCTGCTTTGCTAGGCGCCGAAGGCACGCAGCGCTTCCTTCGTTTGCGAGGCAGCGAAGAGATGGAGCGCTTTGCTTGTTGGCCAGGCAGCGAACAGGCGCCGTGCTTTGCTTTCTGCCACTCAGCGAATACACGCAGCGCTCTGCTTTTTGGCCAGGCAGTGAACAGATGCAGCGTTTAGTTTGCGAGGCGGCCAAGAGACGCGGCGCTTTGCATGATGACGAGGCGGCGAGCAGATCGAGTGCTTTGCTTGTTGGTGAGGCAGCGAAGAGATGCAGCAT
Organism: Apteryx mantelli; assembly: GCF_036417845.1. Classification (NCBI taxonomy): domain Eukaryota; kingdom Metazoa; phylum Chordata; class Aves; order Apterygiformes; family Apterygidae; genus Apteryx; species Apteryx mantelli. The sequence goes on from NC_089998.1 coordinate 14,196,375, forward strand.
TTTGCTTGTTGGCGAGGCAGCGAAGAGATTCAGCAGTCTCCTTGTTTGTGACACAGCGACCATGCACAGTGCTTGCTCATTGTGCGAGGCAGCGAAGAGATGCAGCACTTTGCTTGTGCAGCAGGTGGCGCAGTGGCATCGCGGATGGCTTTTTGGCGTGGAGGCGAAGCGAGGCAGCACTTTGCTAGTTGGCGAGGCAGCGAAGAGACGCAGCAGGCTGCTTGTTTGTGAGACAGCCAACATGCCCAGTGGTTAGCTCTTGTGCGAGGCAGCGAATGACCGCCGAGCAAATCGCTTTGTGCGTTCGCCGCCTCGCTGCCTAGCAAAGCGTCGTCTGCCTTGGGCGCCTAGCAAAGCTGCGCGTGCCGTCGCCGTCAAGCAAAGCGCCGTGTTCCTTGGGCGCCTAGCAAGGAACTGCCTGCGTTGGGCGCCTCGCCGCATCGCAGCCTAGCAAAGCGCTGCGTGCCTTCGGCGGCTGGCAAAGCCGTGCGTGCCTTGGCCGCCTCACACAGCGCGGCGTGCCTTCGCCGCCTGGCAGAGCAGCGCGTGCCTTCGCCTCCTCGCCGCCTGAGAAAGCGCTGCGTGCCTTCTCGCCCTCGCCGCCTAGCAAAGCGCCGTGTCCCTTCACCGCCTCGCCGCCTAGCAAAGCTCCGCATGCCGTCGCCGCCTAGCAAAGCGCCGTGTTCCTTCGGCGCCTAGCAAAGCAGCGCGTGCCTTCGCCGCCTCGCCGCCTAAGAAAGCGCTGCGTCCCTTTCGCCCTCGCCGCCCAACAAAGCGCCCTGTCCCTTCACCGCCTCCCCAATCGCTTCGGCCCTTCGCCGCCTCGCCGCCCAGCAAAGCGCTGCTTGCCTTCGCCGCCTCACACACCGCTGCGTGCCTTCGCCGCCTCGCCGCTTAGCAAACGCCGTAGTAGCGCCGAAGGCACACGGCGCTTTTGTAGGCGCCGAAGGCACGTGGCGCTTTGCTAAGCACCGAGGCAGCGAAGGCACGCAGCGATCTGATCGTGGTGGACGGGCTCGGGCGCCTTGCTAGGCGGCGAGGCGGCGAAGGCACGCAGCGCTTTGCCAGGCGCCCAAGGACGCAGCGCTGTGCGAGGCGGCGAGGGCACGCAGTGCTTTGCCAGGCGCCGAAGGCACGCAGCGCTCTAGGAGGCGCCGAGGGCACGCAGTGCTTTGCTAGGCGGCGAGCCGACGTGGAGCTTTGCTAGGCAGCCAAGGCTGAGGACGCTTTGCTAGGCGCTTTGCTAGGCGGCGAAGGCACGAAGCGATTGGGGAGGCGGCGAAGGCACACGGCGCTTTGCTAGGCGGCGAGGGCGAGAAGGCACGCAGCGCTCTCTTAGGCGGCGAGGCAGCGAAGGCACGCGCTGCTTTGCTAGGCGCCGAAGGCACGCAGCGCTTCCTTCGTTTGCGAGGCAGCGAAGAGATGGAGCGCTTTGCTTGTTGGCCAGGCAGCGAACAGGCGCCGTGCTTTGCTTTCTGCCACTCAGCGAATACACGCAGCGCTCTGCTTTTTGGCGAGGCAGTGAACAGATGCAGCGTTTAGTTTGCGAGGAGGCCAAGAGACGCGGCGCTTTGCATGATGACGAGGCGGCGAGCAGATCGAGTGCTTTGCTTGTTGGTGAGGCAGCGAAGAGATGCAGCATTTTGCTTGTTGGCGAGGCAGCGAAGAGATTCAGCAGTCTCCTTGTTTGTGACACAGCGACCATGCACAGTGCTTGCTCATTGTGCGAGGCAGCGAAGAGATGCAGCACTTTGCTTGTGCACCAGGTGGCGCAGTGGCATCGCGGATGGCTTTTTGGCGTGGAGGCGAAGCGAGGCAGCACTTTGCTAGTTGGCGAGGCAGCGAAGAGACGCAGCAGTCTGCTTGTTTGTGAGACAGCCAACATGCCCAGTGGTTAGCTCTTGTGCGAGGCAGCGAATGACCGCCGAGCAAATGGCTTTGTGCGTTCGCCGCCTCGCTGCCTAGCAAAGCGTCGTCTGCCTTGGGCGCCTAGCAAAGCTGCGCGTGCCGTCGCCGTCAAGCAAAGCGCCGTGTTCCTTGGGCGCCTAGCAAGGAACTGCCTGCGTTGGGCGCCTCGCCGCATCGCAGCCTAGCAAAGCGCTGCGTGCCTTCGGCGGCTGGCAAAGCCGTGCGTGCCTTCGCCGCCTCACACAGCGCGGCGTGCCTTCGCCGCCTGGCAGAGCAGCGCGTGCCTTCGCCTCCTCGCCGCCTGAGAAAGCGCTGCGTGCCTTCTCGCCCTCGCCGCCTAGCAAAGCGCCGTGTCCCTTCACCGCCTCGCCGCCTAGCAAAGCTCCGCATGCCGTCGCCGCCTAGCAAAGCGCCGTGTTCCTTCGGCGCCTAGCAAAGCAGCGCGTGCCTTCGCCGCCTCGCCGCCTAAGGAAGCGCTGCGTCCCTTTCGCCCTCGCCGCCCAACAAAGCGCCCTGTCCCTTCACCGCCTCCCCAATCGCTTCGGCCCTTCGCCGCCTCGCCGCCCAGCAAAGCGCTGCTTGCCTTCGCCGCCTCACACACCGCTGCGTGCCTTCGCCGCCTCGCCGCTTAGCAAACGCCGTAGTAGCGCCGAAGGCACACGGCGCTTTTGTAGGCGCCGAAGGCACGTGGCGCTTTGCTAAGCACCGAGGCAGCGAAGGCACGCAGCGATCTGATCGTGGTGGACGGGCTCGGGCGCCTTGCTAGGCGGCGAGGCGGCGAAGGCACGCAGCGCTTTGCCAGGCGCCCAAGGACGCAGCGCTGTGCGAGGCGGCGAGGGCACGCAGTGCTTTGCCAGGCGCCGAAGGCACGCAGCGCTCTAGGAGGCGCCGAGGGCACGCAGTGCTTTGCTAGGCGGCGAGCCGACGTGGAGCTTTGCTAGGCAGCCAAGGCTGAGGACGCTTTGCTAGGCGCTTTGCTAGGCGGCGAAGGCACGAAGCGATTGGGGAGGCGGCGAAGGCACACGGCGCTTTGCTAGGCGGCGAGGGCGAGAAGGCACGCAGCGCTTCCTTCGTTTGCGAGGCAGCGAAGAGATGGAGCGCTTTGCTTGTTGGCCAGGCAGCGAACAGGCGCCGTGCTTTGCTTTCTGCCACTCAGCGAATACACGCAGCGCTCTGCTTTTTGGCGAGGCAGTGAACAGATGCAGCGTTTAGTTTGCGAGGCGGCCAAGAGACGCGGCGCTTTGCATGATGACGAGGCGGCGAGCAGATCGAGTGCTTTGCTTGTTGGTGAGGCAGCGAAGAGATGCAGCATTTTGCTTGTTGGCGAGGCAGCGAAGAGATTCAGCAGTCTCCTTGTTTGTGACACAGCGACCATGCACAGTGCTTGCTCATTGTGCGAGGCAGCGAAGAGATGCAGCACTTTGCTTGTGCAGCAGGTGGCGCAGTGGCATCGCGGATGGCTTTTTGGCGTGGAGGCGAAGCGAGGCAGCACTTTGCTAGTTGGCGAGGCAGCGAAGAGACGCAGCAGGCTGCTTGTTTGTGAGACAGCCAACATGCCCAGTGGTTAGCTCTTGTGCGAGGCAGCGAATGACCGCCGAGCAAATCGCTTTGTGCGTTCGCCGCCTCGCTGCCTAGCAAAGCGTCGTCTGCCTTGGGCGCCTAGCAAAGCTGCGCGTGCCGTCGGCGTCAAGCAAAGCGCCGTGTTCCTTGGGCGCCTAGCAAGGAACTGCCTGCGTTGGGCGCCTCGCCGCATCGCAGCCTAGCAAAGCGCTGCGTGCCTTCGGCGGCTGGCAAAGCCGTGCGTGCCTTCGCCGCCTCACACAGCGCGGCGTGCCTTCGCCGCCTGGCAGAGCAGCGCGTGCCTTCGCCTCCTCGCCGCCTGAGAAAGCGCTGCGTGCCTTCTCGCCCTCGCCGCCTAGCAAAGCGCCGTGTCCCTTCACCGCCTCGCCGCCTAGCAAAGCTCCGCATGCCGTCGCCGCCTAGCAAAGCGCCGTGTTCCTTCGGCGCCTAGCAAAGCAGCGCGTGCCTTCGCCGCCTCGCCGCCTAAGAAAGCGCTGCGTCCCTGTCGCCCTCGCCGCCCAACAAAGCGCCCTGTCCCTTCACCGCCTCCCCAATCGCTTCGGCCCTTCGCCGCCTCGCCGCCCAGCAAAGCGCTGCTTGCCTTCGCCGCCTCACACACCGCTGCGTCCCTTCGCCGCCTCGCCGCTTAGCAAACGCCGTAGTAGCGCCGAAGGCACACGGCGCTTTTGTAGGCGCCGAAGGCACGTGGCGCTTTGCTAAGCACCGAGGCAGCGAAGGCACGCAGCGATCTGATCGTGGTGGACGGGCTCGGGCGCCTTGCTAGGCGGCGAGGCGGCGAAGGCACGCAGCGCTTTGCCAGGCGCCCAAGGACGCAGCGCTGTGCGAGGCGGCGAGGGCACGCAGTGCTTTGCCAGGCGCCGAAGGCACGCAGCGCTCTAGGAGGCGCCGAGGGCACGCAGTGCTTTGCTAGGCGGCGAGCCGACGTGGAGCTTTGCTAGGCAGCCAAGGCTGAGGACGCTTTGCTAGGCGCTTTGCTAGGCGGCGAAGGCACGAAGCGATTGGGGAGGCGGCGAAGGCACACGGCGCTTTGCTAGGCGGCGAGGGCGAGAAGGCACGCAGCGCTCTCTTAGGCGGCGAGGCAGCGAAGGCACGCGCTGCTTTGCTAGGCGCCGAAGGCACGCAGCGCTTCCTTCGTTTGCGAGGCAGCGAAGAGATGGAGCGCTTTGCTTGTTGGCCAGGCAGCGAACAGGCGCCGTGCTTTGCTTTCTGCCACTCAGCGAATACACGCAGCGCTCTGCTTTTTGGCGAGGCAGTGAACAGATGCAGCGTTTAGTTTGCGAGGCGGCCAAGAGACGCGGCGCTTTGCATGATGACGAGGCGGCGAGCAGATCGAGTGGTTTGCTTGTTGGTGAGGCAGCGAAGAGATGCAGCATTTTGCTTGTTGGCGAGGCAGCGAAGAGATTCAGCAGTCTCCTTGTTTGTGACACAGCGACCATGCACAGTGCTTGCTCATTGTGCGAGGCAGCGAAGAGATGCAGCACTTTGCTTGTGCAGCAGGTGGCGCAGTGGCATCGCGGATGGCTTTTTGGCGTGGAGGCGAAGCGAGGCAGCACTTTGCTAGTTGGCGAGGCAGCGAAGAGACGCAGCAGTCTGCTTGTTTGTGAGACAGCCAACATGCCCAGTGGTTAGCTCTTGTGCGAGGCAGCGAATGACCGCCGAGCAAATCGCTTTGTGCGTTCGCCGCCTCGCTGCCTAGCAAAGCGTCGTCTGCCTTGGGCGCCTAGCAAAGCTGCGCGTGCCGTCGCCGTCAAGCAAAGCGCCGTGTTCCTTGGGCGCCTAGCAAGGAACTGCCTGCGTTGGGCGCCTCGCCGCATCGCAGCCTAGCAAAGCGCTGCGTGCCTTCGGCGGCTGGCAAAGCCGTGCGTGCCTTCGCCGCCTCACACAGCGCGGCGTGCCTTCGCCGCCTGGCAGAGCAGCGCGTGCCTTCGCCTCCTCGCCGCCTGAGAAAGCGCTGCGTGCCTTCTCGCCCTCGCCGCCTAGCAAAGCGCCGTGTCCCTTCACCGCCTCGCCGCCTAGCAAAGCTCCGCATGCCGTCGCCGCCTAGCAAAGCGCCGTGTTCCTTCGGCGCCTAGCAAAGCAGCGCGTGCCTTCGCCGCCTCGCCGCCTAAGGAAGCGCTGCGTCCCTTTCGCCCTCGCCGCCCAACAAAGCGCCCTGTCCCTTCACCGCCTCCCCAATCGCTTCGGCCCTTCGCCGCCTCGCCGCCCAGCAAAGCGCTGCTTGCCTTCGCCGCCTCACACACCGCTGCGTGCCTTCGCCGCCTCGCCGCTTAGCAAACGCCGTAGTAGCGCCGAAGGCACACGGCGCTTTTGTAGGCGCCGAAGGCACGTGGCGCTTTGCTAAGCACCGAGGCAGCGAAGGCACGCAGCGATCTGATCGTGGTGGACGGGCTCGGGCGCCTTGCTAGGCGGCGAGGCGGCGAAGGCACGCAGCGCTTTGCCAGGCGCCCAAGGACGCAGCGCTGTGCGAGGCGGCGAGGGCACGCAGTGCTTTGCCAGGCGCCGAAGGCACGCAGCGCTCTAGGAGGCGCCGAGGGCACGCAGTGCTTTGCTAGGCGGCGAGCCGACGTGGAGCTTTGCTAGGCAGCCAAGGCTGAGGACGCTTTGCTAGGCGCTTTGCTAGGCGGCGAAGGCACGAAGCGATTGGGGAGGCGGCGAAGGCACACGGCGCTTTGCTAGGCGGCGAGGGCGAGAAGGCACGCAGCGCTTCCTTCGTTTGCGAGGCAGCGAAGAGATGGAGCGCTTTGCTTGTTGGCCAGGCAGCGAACAGGCGCCGTGCTTTGCTTTCTGCCACTCAGCGAATACACGCAGCGCTCTGCTTTTTGGCGAGGCAGTGAACAGATGCAGCGTTTAGTTTGCGAGGCGGCCAAGAGACGCGGCGCTTTGCATGATGACGAGGCGGCGAGCAGATCGAGTGGTTTGCTTGTTGGTGAGGCAGCGAAGAGATGCAGCATTTTGCTTGTTGGCGAGGCAGCGAAGAGATTCAGCAGTCTCCTTGTTTGTGACACAGCGACCATGCACAGTGCTTGCTCATTGTGCGAGGCAGCGAAGAGATGCAGCACTTTGCTTGTGCACCAGGTGGCGCAGTGGCATCGCGGATGGCTTTTTGGCGTGGAGGCGAAGCGAGGCAGCACTTTGCTAGTTGGCGAGGCAGCGAAGAGACGCAGCAGTCTGCTTGTTTGTGAGACAGCCAACATGCCCAGTGGTTAGCTCTTGTGCGAGGCAGCGAATGACCGCCGAGCAAATCGCTTTGTGCGTTCGCCGCCTCGCTGCCTAGCAAAGCGTCGTCTGCCTTGGGCGCCTAGCAAAGCTGCGCGTGCCGTCGCCGTCAAGCAAAGCGCCGTGTTCCTTGGGCGCCTAGCAAGGAACTGCCTGCGTTGGGCGCCTCGCCGCATCGCAGCCTAGCAAAGCGCTGCGTGCCTTCGGCGGCTGGCAAAGCCGTGCGTGCCTTCGCCGCCTCACACAGCGCGGCGTGCCTTCGCCGCCTGGCAGAGCAGCGCGTGCCTTCGCCTCCTCGCCGCCTGAGAAAGCGCTGCGTGCCTTCTCGCCCTCGCCGCCTAGCAAAGCGCCGTGTCCCTTCACCGCCTCGCCGCCTAGCAAAGCTCCGCATGCCGTCGCCGCCTAGCAAAGCGCCGTGTTCCTTCGGCGCCTAGCAAAGCAGCGCGTGCCTTCGCCGCCTCGCCGCCTAAGAAAGCGCTGCGTCCCTTTCGCCCTCGCCGCCCAACAAAGCGCCCTGTCCCTTCACCGCCTCCCCAATCGCTTCGGCCCTTCGCCGCCTCGCCGCCCAGCAAAGCGCTGCTTGCCTTCGCCGCCTCACACACCGCTGCGTGCCTTCGCCGCCTCGCCGCTTAGCAAACGCCGTAGTAGCGCCGAAGGCACACGGCGCTTTTGTAGGCGCCGAAGGCACGTGGCGCTTTGCTAAGCACCGAGGCAGCGAAGGCACGCAGCGATCTGATCGTGGTGGACGGGCTCGGGCGCCTTGCTAGGCGGCGAGGCGGCGAAGGCACGCAGCGCTTTGCCAGGCGCCCAAGGACGCAGCGCTGTGCGAGGCGGCGAGGGCACGCAGTGCTTTGCCAGGCGCCGAAGGCACGCAGCGCTCTAGGAGGCGCCGAGGGCACGCAGTGCTTTGCTAGGCGGCGAGCCGACGTGGAGCTTTGCTAGGCAGCCAAGGCTGAGGACGCTTTGCTAGGCGCTTTGCTAGGCGGCGAAGGCACGAAGCGATTGGGGAGGCGGCGAAGGCACACGGCGCTTTGCTAGGCGGCGAGGGCGAGAAGGCACGCAGCGCTTCCTTCGTTTGCGAGGCAGCGAAGAGATGGAGCGCTTTGCTTGTTGGCCAGGCAGCGAACAGGCGCCGTGCTTTGCTTTCTGCCACTCAGCGAATACACGCAGCGCTCTGCTTTTTGGCGAGGCAGTGAACAGATGCAGCGTTTAGTTTGCGAGGCGGCCAAGAGACGCGGCGCTTTGCATGATGACGAGGCGGCGAGCAGATCGAGTGCTTTGCTTGTTGGTGAGGCAGCGAAGAGATGCAGCATTTTGCTTGTTGGCGAGGCAGCGAAGAGATTCAGCAGTCTCCTTGTTTGTGACACAGCGACCATGCACAGTGCTTGCTCATTGTGCGAGGCAGCGAAGAGATGCAGCACTTTGCTTGTGCACCAGGTGGCGCAGTGGCATCGCGGATGGCTTTTTGGCGTGGAGGCGAAGCGAGGCAGCACTTTGCTAGTTGGCGAGGCAGCGAAGAGACGCAGCAGGCTGCTTGTTTGTGAGACAGCCAACATGCCCAGTGGTTAGCTCTTGTGCGAGGCAGCGAATGACCGCCGAGCAAATCGCTTTGTGCGTTCGCCGCCTCGCTGCCTAGCAAAGCGTCGTCTGCCTTGGGCGCCTAGCAAAGCTGCGCGTGCCGTCGGCGTCAAGCAAAGCGCCGTGTTCCTTGGGCGCCTAGCAAGGAACTGCCTGCGTTGGGCGCCTCGCCGCATCGCAGCCTAGCAAAGCGCTGCGTGCCTTCGGCGGCTGGCAAAGCCGTGCGTGCCTTCGCCGCCTCACACAGCGCGGCGTGCCTTCGCCGCCTGGCAGAGCAGCGCGTGCCTTCGCCTCCTCGCCGCCTGAGAAAGCGCTGCGTGCCTTCTCGCCCTCGCCGCCTAGCAAAGCGCCGTGTCCCTTCACCGCCTCGCCGCCTAGCAAAGCTCCGCATGCCGTCGCCGCCTAGCAAAGCGCCGTGTTCCTTCGGCGCCTAGCAAAGCAGCGCGTGCCTTCGCCGCCTCGCCGCCTAAGAAAGCGCTGCGTCCCTGTCGCCCTCGCCGCCCAACAAAGCGCCCTGTCCCTTCACCGCCTCCCCAATCGCTTCGGCCCTTCGCCGCCTCGCCGCCCAGCAAAGCGCTGCTTGCCTTCGCCGCCTCACACACCGCTGCGTCCCTTCGCCGCCTCGCCGCTTAGCAAACGCCGTAGTAGCGCCGAAGGCACACGGCGCTTTTGTAGGCGCCGAAGGCACGTGGCGCTTTGCTAAGCACCGAGGCAGCGAAGGCACGCAGCGATCTGATCGTGGTGGACGGGCTCGGGCGCCTTGCTAGGCGGCGAGGCGGCGAAGGCACGCAGCGCTTTGCCAGGCGCCCAAGGACGCAGCGCTGTGCGAGGCGGCGAGGGCACGCAGTGCTTTGCCAGGCGCCGAAGGCACGCAGCGCTCTAGGAGGCGCCGAGGGCACGCAGTGCTTTGCTAGGCGGCGAGCCGACGTGGAGCTTTGCTAGGCAGCCAAGGCTGAGGACGCTTTGCTAGGCGCTTTGCTAGGCGGCGAAGGCACGAAGCGATTGGGGAGGCGGCGAAGGCACACGGCGCTTTGCTAGGCGGCGAGGGCGAGAAGGCACGCAGCGCTTCCTTCGTTTGCGAGGCAGCGAAGAGATGGAGCGCTTTGCTTGTTGGCCAGGCAGCGAACAGGCGCCGTGCTTTGCTTTCTGCCACTCAGCGAATACACGCAGCGCTCTGCTTTTTGGCGAGGCAGTGAACAGATGCAGCGTTTAGTTTGCGAGGCGGCCAAGAGACGCGGCGCTTTGCATGATGACGAGGCGGCGAGCAGATCGAGTGGTTTGCTTGTTGGTGAGGCAGCGAAGAGATGCAGCATTTTGCTTGTTGGCGAGGCAGCGAAGAGATTCAGCAGTCTCCTTGTTTGTGACACAGCGACCATGCACAGTGCTTGCTCATTGTGCGAGGCAGCGAAGAGATGCAGCACTTTGCTTGTGCACCAGGTGGCGCAGTGGCATCGCGGATGGCTTTTTGGCGTGGAGGCGAAGCGAGGCAGCACTTTGCTAGTTGGCGAGGCAGCGAAGAGACGCAGCAGTCTGCTTGTTTGTGAGACAGCCAACATGCCCAGTGGTTAGCTCTTGTGCGAGGCAGCGAATGACCGCCGAGCAAATCGCTTTGTGCGTTCGCCGCCTCGCTGCCTAGCAAAGCGTCGTCTGCCTTGGGCGCCTAGCAAAGCTGCGCGTGCCGTCGGCGTCAAGCAAAGCGCCGTGTTCCTTGGGCGCCTAGCAAGGAACTGCCTGCGTTGGGCGCCTCGCCGCATCGCAGCCTAGCAAAGCGCTGCGTGCCTTCGGCGGCTGGCAAAGCCGTGCGTGCCTTCGCCGCCTCACACAGCGCGGCGTGCCTTCGCCGCCTGGCAGAGCAGCGCGTGCCTTCGCCTCCTCGCCGCCTGAGAAAGCGCTGCGTGCCTTCTCGCCCTCGCCGCCTAGCAAAGCGCCGTGTCCCTTCACCGCCTCGCCGCCTAGCAAAGCTCCGCATGCCGTCGCCGCCTAGCAAAGCGCCGTGTTCCTTCGGCGCCTAGCAAAGCAGCGCGTGCCTTCGCCGCCTCGCCGCCTAAGAAAGCGCTGCGTCCCTTTCGCCCTCGCCGCCCAACAAAGCGCCCTGTCCCTTCACCGCCTCCCCAATCGCTTCGGCCCTTCGCCGCCTCGCCGCCCAGCAAAGCGCTGCTTGCCTTCGCCGCCTCACACACCGCTGCGTGCCTTCGCCGCCTCGCCGCTTAGCAAACGCCGTAGTAGCGCCGAAGGCACACGGCGCTTTTGTAGGCGCCGAAGGCACGTGGCGCTTTGCTAAGCACCGAGGCAGCGAAGGCACGCAGCGATCTGATCGTGGTGGACGGGCTCGGGCGCCTTGCTAGGCGGCGAGGCGGCGAAGGCACGCAGCGCTTTGCCAGGCGCCCAAGGACGCAGCGCTGTGCGAGGCGGCGAGGGCACGCAGTGCTTTGCCAGGCGCCGAAGGCACGCAGCGCTCTAGGAGGCGCCGAGGGCACGCAGTGCTTTGCTAGGCGGCGAGCCGACGTGGAGCTTTGCTAGGCAGCCAAGGCTGAGGACGCTTTGCTAGGCGCTTTGCTAGGCGGCGAAGGCACGAAGCGATTGGGGAGGCGGCGAAGGCACACGGCGCTTTGCTAGGCGGCGAGGGCGAGAAGGCACGCAGCGCTTCCTTCGTTTGCGAGGCAGCGAAGAGATGGAGCGCTTTGCTTGTTGGCCAGGCAGCGAACAGGCGCCGTGCTTTGCTTTCTGCCACTCAGCGAATACACGCAGCGCTCTGCTTTTTGGCGAGGCAGTGAACAGATGCAGCGTTTAGTTTGCGAGGCGGCCAAGAGACGCGGCGCTTTGCATGATGACGAGGCGGCGAGCAGATCGAGTGCTTTGCTTGTTGGTGAGGCAGCGAAGAGATGCAGCATTTTGCTTGTTGGCGAGGCAGCGAAGAGATTCAGCAGTCTCCTTGTTTGTGACACAGCGACCATGCACAGTGCTTGCTCATTGTGCGAGGCAGCGAAGAGATGCAGCACTTTGCTTGTGCACCAGGTGGCGCAGTGGCATCGCGGATGGCTTTTTGGCGTGGAGGCGAAGCGAGGCAGCACTTTGCTAGTTGGCGAGGCAGCGAAGAGACGCAGCAGGCTGCTTGTTTGTGAGACAGCCAACATGCCCAGTGGTTAGCTCTTGTGCGAGGCAGCGAATGACCGCCGAGCAAATCGCTTTGTGCGTTCGCCGCCTCGCTGCCTAGCAAAGCGTCGTCTGCCTTGGGCGCCTAGCAAAGCTGCGCGTGCCGTCGCCGTCAAGCAAAGCGCCGTGTTCCTTGGGCGCCTAGCAAGGAACTGCCTGCGTTGGGCGCCTCGCCGCATCGCAGCCTAGCAAAGCGCTGCGTGCCTTCGGCGGCTGGCAAAGCCGTGCGTGCCTTCGCCGCCTCACACAGCGCGGCGTGCCTTCGCCGCCTGGCAGAGCAGCGCGTGCCTTCGCCTCCTCGCCGCCTGAGAAAGCGCTGCGTGCCTTCTCGCCCTCGCCGCCTAGCAAAGCGCCGTGTCCCTTCACCGCCTCGCCGCCTAGCAAAGCTCCGCATGCCGTCGCCGCCTAGCAAAGCGCCGTGTTCCTTCGGCGCCTAGCAAAGCAGCGCGTGCCTTCGCCGCCTCGCCGCCTAAGAAAGCGCTGCGTCCCTGTCGCCCTCGCCGCCCAACAAAGCGCCCTGTCCCTTCACCGCCTCCCCAATCGCTTCGGCCCTTCGCCGCCTCGCCGCCCAGCAAAGCGCTGCTTGCCTTCGCCGCCTCACACACCGCTGCGTCCCTTCGCCGCCTCGCCGCTTAGCAAACGCCGTAGTAGCGCCGAAGGCACACGGCGCTTTTGTAGGCGCCGAAGGCACGTGGCGCTTTGCTAAGCACCGAGGCAGCGAAGGCACGCAGCGATCTGATCGTGGTGGACGGGCTCGGGCGCCTTGCTAGGCGGCGAGGCGGCGAAGGCACGCAGCGCTTTGCCAGGCGCCCAAGGACGCAGCGCTGTGCGAGGCGGCGAGGGCACGCAGTGCTTTGCCAGGCGCCGAAGGCACGCAGCGCTCTAGGAGGCGCCGAGGGCACGCAGTGCTTTGCTAGGCGGCGAGCCGACGTGGAGCTTTGCTAGGCAGCCAAGGCTGAGGACGCTTTGCTAGGCGCTTTGCTAGGCGGCGAAGGCACGAAGCGATTGGGGAGGCGGCGAAGGCACACGGCGCTTTGCTAGGCGGCGAGGGCGAGAAGGCACGCAGCGCTTCCTTCGTTTGCGAGGCAGCGAAGAGATGGAGCGCTTTGCTTGTTGGCCAGGCAGCGAACAGGCGCCGTGCTTTGCTTTCTGCCACTCAGCGAATACACGCAGCGCTCTGCTTTTTGGCGAGGCAGTGAACAGATGCAGCGTTTAGTTTGCGAGGAGGCCAAGAGACGCGGCGCTTTGCATGATGACGAGGCGGCGAGCAGATCGAGTGCTTTGCTTGTTGGTGAGGCAGCGAAGAGATGCAGCATTTTGCTTGTTGGCGAGGCAGCGAAGAGATTCAGCAGTCTCCTTGTTTGTGACACAGCGACCATGCACAGTGCTTGCTCATTGTGCGAGGCAGCGAAGAGATGCAGCACTTTGCTTGTGCACCAGGTGGCGCAGTGGCATCGCGGATGGCTTTTTGGCGTGGAGGCGAAGCGAGGCAGCACTTTGCTAGTTGGCGAGGCAGCGAAGAGACGCAGCAGTCTGCTTGTTTGTGAGACAGCCAACATGCCCAGTGGTTAGCTCTTGTGCGAGGCAGCGAATGACCGCCGAGCAAATCGCTTTGTGCGTTCGCCGCCTCGCTGCCTAGCAAAGCGTCGTCTGCCTTGGGCGCCTAGCAAAGCTGCGCGTGCCGTCGCCGTCAAGCAAAGCGCCGTGTTCCTTGGGCGCCTAGCAAGGAACTGCCTGCGTTGGGCGCCTCGCCGCATCGCAGCCTAGCAAAGCGCTGCGTGCCTTCGGCGGCTGGCAAAGCCGTGCGTGCCTTCGCCGCCTCACACAGCGCAGCGTGCCTTCGCCGCCTGGCAGAGCAGCGCGTGCCTTCGCCTCCTCGCCGCCTGAGAAAGCGCTGCGTGCCTTCTCGCCCTCGCCGCCTAGCAAAGCGCCGTGTCCCTTCACCGCCTCGCCGCCTAGCAAAGCTCCGCATGCCGTCGCCGCCTAGCAAAGCGCCGTGTTCCTTCGGCGCCTAGCAAAGCAGCGCGTGCCTTCGCCGCCTCGCCGCCTAAGAAAGCGCTGCGTCCCTTTCGCCCTCGCCGCCCAACAAAGCGCCCTGTCCCTTCACCGCCTCCCCAATCGCTTCGGCCCTTCGCCGCCTCGCCGCCCAGCAAAGCGCTGCTTGCCTTCGCCGCCTCACACACCGCTGCGTCCCTTCGCCGCCTCGCCGCTTAGCAAACGCCGTAGTAGCGCCGAAGGCACACGGCGCTTTTGTAGGCGCCGAAGGCACGTGGCGCTTTGCTAAGCACCGAGGCAGCGAAGGCACGCAGCGATCTGATCGTGGTGGACGGGCTCGGGCGCCTTGCTAGGCGGCGAGGCGGCGAAGGCACGCAGCGCTTTGCCAGGCGCCCAAGGACGCAGCGCTGTGCGAGGCGGCGAGGGCACGCAGTGCTTTGCCAGGCGCCGAAGGCACGCAGCGCTCTAGGAGGCGCCGAGGGCACGCAGTGCTTTGCTAGGCGGCGAGCCGACGTGGAGCTTTGCTAGGCAGCGAAGGCTGAGGACGCTTTGCTAGGCGCTTTGCTAGGCGGCGAAGGCACGAAGCGATTGGGGAGGCGGCGAAGGCACACGGCGCTTTGCTAGGCGGCGAGGGCGAGAAGGCACGCAGCGCTTCCTTCGTTTGCGAGGCAGCGAAGAGATGGAGCGCTTTGCTTGTTGGCCAGGCAGCGAACAGGCGCCGTGCTTTGCTTTCTGCCACTCAGCGAATACACGCAGCGCTCTGCTTTTTGGCGAGGCAGTGAACAGATGCAGCGTTTAGTTTGCGAGGAGGCCAAGAGACGCGGCGCTTTGCATGATGACGAGGCGGCGAGCAGATCGAGTGGTTTGCTTGTTGGTGAGGCAGCGAAGAGATGCAGCATTTTGCTTGTTGGCGAGGCAGCGAAGAGATTCAGCAGTCTCCTTGTTTGTGACACAGCGACCATGCACAGTGCTTGCTCATTGTGCGAGGCAGCGAAGAGATGCAGCACTTTGCTTGTGCACCAGGTGGCGCAGTGGCATCGCGGATGGCTTTTTGGCGTGGAGGCGAAGCGAGGCAGCACTTTGCTAGTTGGCGAGGCAGCGAAGAGACGCAGCAGTCTGCTTGTTTGTGAGACAGCCAACATGCCCAGTGGTTAGCTCTTGTGCGAGGCAGCGAATGACCGCCGAGCAAATCGCTTTGTGCGTTCGCCGCCTCGCTGCCTAGCAAAGCGTCGTCTGCCTTGGGCGCCTAGCAAAGCTGCGCGTGCCGTCGGCGTCAAGCAAAGCGCCGTGTTCCTTGGGCGCCTAGCAAGGAACTGCCTGCGTTGGGCGCCTCGCCGCATCGCAGCCTAGCAAAGCGCTGCGTGCCTTCGGCGGCTGGCAAAGCCGTGCGTGCCTTCGCCGCCTCACACAGCGCGGCGTGCCTTCGCCGCCTGGCAGAGCAGCGCGTGCCTTCGCCTCCTCGCCGCCTGAGAAAGCGCTGCGTGCCTTCTCGCCCTCGCCGCCTAGCAAAGCGCCGTGTCCCTTCACCGCCTCGCCGCCTAGCAAAGCTCCGCATGCCGTCGCCGCCTAGCAAAGCGCCGTGTTCCTTCGGCGCCTAGCAAAGCAGCGCGTGCCTTCGCCGCCTCGCCGCCTAAGAAAGCGCTGCGTCCCTGTCGCCCTCGCCGCCCAACAAAGCGCCCTGTCCCTTCACCGCCTCCCCAATCGCTTCGGCCCTTCGCCGCCTCGCCACCCAGCAAAGCGCTGCTTGCCTTCGCCGCCTCACACACCGCTGCGTGCCTTCGCCGCCTCGCCGCTTAGCAAACGCCGTAGTAGCGCCGAAGGCACACGGCGCTTTTGTAGGCGCCGAAGGCACGTGGCGCTTTGCTAAGCACCGAGGCAGCGAAGGCACGCAGCGATCTGATCGTGGTGGACGGGCTCGGGCGCCTTGCTAGGCGGCGAGGCGGCGAAGGCACGCAGCGCTTTGCCAGGCGCCCAAGGACGCAGCGCTGTGCGAGGCGGCGAGGGCACGCAGTGCTTTGCCAGGCGCCGAAGGCACGCAGCGCTCTAGGAGGCGCCGAGGGCACGCAGTGCTTTGCTAGGCGGCGAGCCGACGTGGAGCTTTGCTAGGCAGCCAAGGCTGAGGACGCTTTGCTAGGCGCTTTGCTAGGCGGCGAAGGCACGAAGCGATTGGGGAGGCGGCGAAGGCACACGGCGCTTTGCTAGGCGGCGAGGGCGAGAAGGCACGCAGCGCTTCCTTCGTTTGCGAGGCAGCGAAGAGATGGAGCGCTTTGCTTGTTGGCCAGGCAGCGAACAGGCGCCGTGCTTTGCTTTCTGCCACTCAGCGAATACACGCAGCGCTCTGCTTTTTGGCGAGGCAGTGAACAGATGCAGCGTTTAGTTTGCGAGGAGGCCAAGAGACGCGGCGCTTTGCATGATGACGAGGCGGCGAGCAGATCGAGTGCTTTGCTTGTTGGTGAGGCAGCGAAGAGATGCAGCATTTTGCTTGTTGGCGAGGCAGCGAAGAGATTCAGCAGTCTCCTTGTTTGTGACACAGCGACCATGCACAGTGCTTGCTCATTGTGCGAGGCAGCGAAGAGATGCAGCACTTTGCTTGTGCACCAGGTGGCGCAGTGGCATCGCGGATGGCTTTTTGGCGTGGAGGCGAAGCGAGGCAGCACTTTGCTAGTTGGCGAGGCAGCGAAGAGACGCAGCAGGCTGCTTGTTTGTGAGACAGCCAACATGCCCAGTGGTTAGCTCTTGTGCGAGGCAGCGAATGACCGCCGAGCAAATCGCTTTGTGCGTTCGCCGCCTCGCTGCCTAGCAAAGCGTCGTCTGCCTTGGGCGCCTAGCAAAGCTGTGCGTGCCGTCGGCGTCAAGCAAAGCGCCGTGTTCCTTGGGCGCCTAGCAAGGAACTGCCTGCGTTGGGCGCCTCGCCGCATCGCAGCCTAGCAAAGCGCTGCGTGCCTTCGGCGGCTGGCAAAGCCGTGCGTGCCTTCGCCGCCTCACACAGCGCGGCGTGCCTTCGCCGCCTGGCAGAGCAGCGCGTGCCTTCGCCTCCTCGCCGCCTGAGAAAGCGCTGCGTGCCTTCTCGCCCTCGCCGCCTAGCAAAGCGCCGTGTCCCTTCACCGCCTCGCCGCCTAGCAAAGCTCCGCATGCCGTCGCTGCCTAGCAAAGCGCCGTGTTCCTTCGGCGCCTAGCAAAGCAGCGCGTGCCTTCGCCGCCTCGCCGCCTAAGAAAGCGCTGCGTCCCTGTCGCCCTCGCCGCCCAACAAAGCGCCCTGTCCCTTCACCGCCTCCCCAATCGCTTCGGCCCTTCGCCGCCTCGCCGCCCAGCAAAGCGCTGCTTGCCTTCGCCGCCTCACACACCGCTGCGTGCCTTCGCCGCCTCGCCGCTTAGCAAACGCCGTAGTAGCGCCGAAGGCACACGGCGCTTTTGTAGGCGCCGAAGGCACGTGGCGCTTTGCTAAGCACCGAGGCAGCGAAGGCACGCAGCGATCTGATCGTGGTGGACGGGCTCGGGCGCCTTGCTAGGCGGCGAGGCGGCGAAGGCACGCAGCGCTTTGCCAGGCGCCCAAGGACGCAGCGCTGTGCGAGGCGGCGAGGGCACGCAGTGCTTTGCCAGGCGCCGAAGGCACGCAGCGCTCTAGGAGGCGCCGAGGGCACGCAGTGCTTTGCTAGGCGGCGAGCCGACGTGGAGCTTTGCTAGGCAGCCAAGGCTGAGGACGCTTTGCTAGGCGCTTTGCTAGGCGGCGAAGGCACGAAGCGATTGGGGAGGCGGCGAAGGCACACGGCGCTTTGCTAGGCGGCGAGGGCGAGAAGGCACGCAGCGCTTCCTTCGTTTGCGAGGCAGCGAAGAGATGGAGCGCTTTGCTTGTTGGCCAGGCAGCGAACAGGCACCGTGCTTTGCTTTCTGCCACTCAGCGAATACACGCAGCGCTCTGCTTTTTGGCGAGGCAGTGAACAGATGCAGCGTTTAGTTTGCGAGGAGGCCAAGAGACGCGGCGCTTTGCATGATGACGAGGCGGCGAGCAGATCGAGTGGTTTGCTTGTTGGTGAGGCAGCGAAGAGATGCAGCATTTTGCTTGTTGGCGAGGCAGCGAAGAGATTCAGCAGTCTCCTTGTTTGTGACACAGCGACCATGCACAGTGCTTGCTCATTGTGCGAGGCAGCGAAGAGATGCAGCACTTTGCTTGTGCACCAGGTGGCGCAGTGGCATCGCGGATGGCTTTTTGGCGTGGAGGCGAAGCGAGGCAGCACTTTGCTAGTTGGCGAGGCAGCGAAGAGACGCAGCAGTCTGCTTGTTTGTGAGACAGCCAACATGCCCAGTGGTTAGCTCTTGTGCGAGGCAGCGAATGACCGCCGAGCAAATCGCTTTGTGCGTTCGCCGCCTCGCTGCCTAGCAAAGCGTCGTCTGCCTTGGGCGCCTAGCAAAGCTGCGCGTGCCGTCGCCGTCAAGCAAAGCGCCGTGTTCCTTGGGCGCCTAGCAAGGAACTGCCTGCGTTGGGCGCCTCGCCGCATCGCAGCCTAGCAAAGCGCTGCGTGCCTTCGGCGGCTGGCAAAGCCGTGCGTGCCTTCGCCGCCTCACACAGCGCGGCGTGCCTTCGCCGCCTGGCAGAGCAGCGCGTGCCTTCGCCTCCTCGCCGCCTGAGAAAGCGCTGCGTGCCTTCTCGCCCTCGCCGCCTAGCAAAGCGCCGTGTCCCTTCACCGCCTCGCCGCCTAGCAAAGCTCCGCATGCCGTCGCCGCCTAGCAAAGCGCCGTGTTCCTTCGGCGCCTAGCAAAGCAGCGCGTGCCTTCGCCGCCTCGCCGCCTAAGAAAGCGCTGCGTCCCTGTCGCCCTCGCCGCCCAACAAAGCGCCCTGTCCCTTCACCGCCTCCCCAATCGCTTCGGCCCTTCGCCGCCTCGCCGCCCAGCAAAGCGCTGCTTGCCTTCGCCGCCTCACACACCGCTGCGTGCCTTCGCCGCCTCGCCGCTTAGCAAACGCCGTAGTAGCGCCGAAGGCACACGGCGCTTTTGTAGGCGCCGAAGGCACGTGGCGCTTTGCTAAGCACCGAGGCAGCGAAGGCACGCAGCGATCTGATCGTGGTGGACGGGCTCGGGCGCCTTGCTAGGCGGCGAGGCGGCGAAGGCACGCAGCGCTTTGCCAGGCGCCCAAGGACGCAGCGCTGTGCGAGGCGGCGAGGGCACGCAGTGCTTTGCCAGGCGCCGAAGGCACGCAGCGCTCTAGGAGGCGCCGAGGGCACGCAGTGCTTTGCTAGGCGGCGAGCCGACGTGGAGCTTTGCTAGGCAGCCAAGGCTGAGGACGCTTTGCTAGGCGCTTTGCTAGGCGGCGAAGGCACGAAGCGATTGGGGAGGCGGCGAAGGCACACGGCGCTTTGCTAGGCGGCGAGGGCGAGAAGGCACGCAGCGCTCTCTTAGGCGGCGAGGCAGCGAAGGCACGCGCTGCTTTGCTAGGCGCCGAAGGCACGCAGCGCTTCCTTCGTTTGCGAGGCAGCGAAGAGATGGAGCGCTTTGCTTGTTGGCCAGGCAGCGAACAGGCGCCGTGCTTTGCTTTCTGCCACTCAGCGAATACACGCAGCGCTCTGCTTTTTGGCGAGGCAGTGAACAGATGCAGCGTTTAGTTTGCGAGGAGGCCAAGAGACGCGGCGCTTTGCATGATGACGAGGCGGCGAGCAGATCGAGTGGTTTGCTTGTTGGTGAGGCAGCGAAGAGATGCAGCATTTTGCTTGTTGGCGAGGCAGCGAAGAGATTCAGCAGTCTCCTTGTTTGTGACACAGCGACCATGCACAGTGCTTGCTCATTGTGCGAGGCAGCGAAGAGATGCAGCACTTTGCTTGTGCACCAGGTGGCGCAGTGGCATCGCGGATGGCTTTTTGGCGTGGAGGCGAAGCGAGGCAGCACTTTGCTAGTTGGCGAGGCAGCGAAGAGACGCAGCAGTCTGCTTGTTTGTGAGACAGCCAACATGCCCAGTGGTTAGCTCTTGTGCGAGGCAGCGAATGACCGCCGAGCAAATCGCTTTGTGCGTTCGCCGCCTCGCTGCCTAGCAAAGCGTCGTCTGCCTTGGGCGCCTAGCAAAGCTGCGCGTGCCGTCGCCGTCAAGCAAAGCGCCGTGTTCCTTGGGCGCCTAGCAAGGAACTGCCTGCGTTGGGCGCCTCGCCGCATCGCAGCCTAGCAAAGCGCTGCGTGCCTTCGGCGGCTGGCAAAGCCGTGCGTGCCTTCGCCGCCTCACACAGCGCGGCGTGCCTTCGCCGCCTGGCAGAGCAGCGCGTGCCTTCGCCTCCTCGCCGCCTGAGAAAGCGCTGCGTGCCTTCTCGCCCTCGCCGCCTAGCAAAGCGCCGTGTCCCTTCACCGCCTCGCCGCCTAGCAAAGCTCCGCATGCCGTCGCCGCCTAGCAAAGCGCCGTGTTCCTTCGGCGCCTAGCAAAGCAGCGCGTGCCTTCGCCGCCTCGCCGCCTAAGAAAGCGCTGCGTCCCTGTCGCCCTCGCCGCCCAACAAAGCGCCCTGTCCCTTCACCGCCTCCCCAATCGCTTCGGCCCTTCGCCGCCTCGCCGCCCAGCAAAGCGCTGCTTGCCTTCGCCGCCTCACACACCGCTGCGTGCCTTCGCCGCCTCGCCGCTTAGCAAACGCCGTAGTAGCGCCGAAGGCACACGGCGCTTTTGTAGGCGCCGAAGGCACGTGGCGCTTTGCTAAGCACCGAGGCAGCGAAGGCACGCAGCGATCTGATCGTGGTGGACGGGCTCGGGCGCCTTGCTAGGCGGCGAGGCGGCGAAGGCACGCAGCGCTTTGCCAGGCGCCCAAGGACGCAGCGCTGTGCGAGGCGGCGAGGGCACGCAGTGCTTTGCCAGGCGCCGAAGGCACGCAGCGCTCTAGGAGGCGCCGAGGGCACGCAGTGCTTTGCTAGGCGGCGAGCCGACGTGGAGCTTTGCTAGGCAGCCAAGGCTGAGGACGCTTTGCTAGGCGCTTTGCTAGGCGGCGAAGGCACGAAGCGATTGGGGAGGCGGCGAAGGCACACGGCGCTTTGCTAGGCGGCGAGGGCGAGAAGGCACGCAGCGCTTCCTTCGTTTGCGAGGCAGCGAAGAGATGGAGCGCTTTGCTTGTTGGCCAGGCAGCGAACAGGCGCCGTGCTTTGCTTTCTGCCACTCAGCGAATACACGCAGCGCTCTGCTTTTTGGCGAGGCAGTGAACAGATGCAGCGTTTAGTTTGCGAGGAGGCCAAGAGACGCGGCGCTTTGCATGATGACGAGGCGGCGAGCAGATCGAGTGGTTTGCTTGTTGGTGAGGCAGCGAAGAGATGCAGCATTTTGCTTGTTGGCGAGGCAGCGAAGAGATTCAGCAGTCTCCTTGTTTGTGACACAGCGACCATGCACAGTGCTTGCTCATTGTGCGAGGCAGCGAAGAGATGCAGCACTTTGCTTGTGCACCAGGTGGCGCAGTGGCATCGCGGATGGCTTTTTGGCGTGGAGGCGAAGCGAGGCAGCACTTTGCTAGTTGGCGAGGCAGCGAAGAGACGCAGCAGTCTGCTTGTTTGTGAGACAGCCAACATGCCCAGTGGTTAGCTCTTGTGCGAGGCAGCGAATGACCGCCGAGCAAATCGCTTTGTGCGTTCGCCGCCTCGCTGCCTAGCAAAGCGTCGTCTGCCTTGGGCGCCTAGCAAAGCTGCGCGTGCCGTCGGCGTCAAGCAAAGCGCCGTGTTCCTTGGGCGCCTAGCAAGGAACTGCCTGCGTTGGGCGCCTCGCCGCATCGCAGCCTAGCAAAGCGCTGCGTGCCTTCGGCGGCTGGCAAAGCCGTGCGTGCCTTCGCCGCCTCACACAGCGCGGCGTGCCTTCGCCGCCTGGCAGAGCAGCGCGTGCCTTCGCCTCCTCGCCGCCTGAGAAAGCGCTGCGTGCCTTCTCGCCCTCGCCGCCTAGCAAAGCGCCGTGTCCCTTCACCGCCTCGCCGCCTAGCAAAGCTCCGCATGCCGTCGCCGCCTAGCAAAGCGCCGTGTTCCTTCGGCGCCTAGCAAAGCAGCGCGTGCCTTCGCCGCCTCGCCGCCTAAGAAAGCGCTGCGTCCCTGTCGCCCTCGCCGCCCAACAAAGCGCCCTGTCCCTTCACCGCCTCCCCAATCGCTTCGGCCCTTCGCCGCCTCGCCGCCCAGCAAAGCGCTGCTTGCCTTCGCCGCCTCACACACCGCTGCGTGCCTTCGCCGCCTCGCCGCTTAGCAAACGCCGTAGTAGCGCCGAAGGCACACGGCGCTTTTGTAGGCGCCGAAGGCACGTGGCGCTTTGCTAAGCACCGAGGCAGCGAAGGCACGCAGCGATCTGATCGTGGTGGACGGGCTCGGGCGCCTTGCTAGGCGGCGAGGCGGCGAAGGCACGCAGCGCTTTGCCAGGCGCCCAAGGACGCAGCGCTGTGCGAGGCGGCGAGGGCACGCAGTGCTTTGCCAGGCGCCGAAGGCACGCAGCGCTCTAGGAGGCGCCGAGGGCACGCAGTGCTTTGCTAGGCGGCGAGCCGACGTGGAGCTTTGCTAGGCAGCCAAGGCTGAGGACGCTTTGCTAGGCGCTTTGCTAGGCGGCGAAGGCACGAAGCGATTGGGGAGGCGGCGAAGGCACACGGCGCTTTGCTAGGCGGCGAGGGCGAGAAGGCACGCAGCGCTTCCTTCGTTTGCGAGGCAGCGAAGAGATGGAGCGCTTTGCTTGTTGGCCAGGCAGCGAACAGGCGCCGTGCTTTGCTTTCTGCCACTCAGCGAATACACGCAGCGCTCTGCTTTTTGGCGAGGCAGTGAACAGATGCAGCGTTTAGTTTGCGAGGCGGCCAAGAGACGCGGCGCTTTGCATGATGACGAGGCGGCGAGCAGATCGAGTGCTTTGCTTGTTGGTGAGGCAGCGAAGAGATGCAGCATTTTGCTTGTTGGCGAGGCAGCGAAGAGATTCAGCAGTCTCCTTGTTTGTGACACAGCGACCATGCACAGTGCTTGCTCATTGTGCGAGGCAGCGAAGAGATGCAGCACTTTGCTTGTGCACCAGGTGGCGCAGTGGCATCGCGGATGGCTTTTTGGCGTGGAGGCGAAGCGAGGCAGCACTTTGCTAGTTGGCGAGGCAGCGAAGAGACGCAGCAGTCTGCTTGTTTGTGAGACAGCCAACATGCCCAGTGGTTAGCTCTTGTGCGAGGCAGCGAATGACCGCCGAGCAAATCGCTTTGTGCGTTCGCCGCCTCGCTGCCTAGCAAAGCGTCGTCTGCCTTGGGCGCCTAGCAAAGCTGCGCGTGCCGTCGGCGTCAAGCAAAGCGCCGTGTTCCTTGGGCGCCTAGCAAGGAACTGCCTGCGTTGGGCGCCTCGCCGCATCGCAGCCTAGCAAAGCGCTGCGTGCCTTCGGCGGCTGGCAAAGCCGTGCGTGCCTTCGCCGCCTCACACAGCGCGGCGTGCCTTCGCCGCCTGGCAGAGCAGCGCGTGCCTTCGCCTCCTCGCCGCCTGAGAAAGCGCTGCGTGCCTTCTCGCCCTCGCCGCCTAGCAAAGCGCCGTGTCCCTTCACCGCCTCGCCGCCTAGCAAAGCTCCGCATGCCGTCGCCGCCTAGCAAAGCGCCGTGTTCCTTCGGCGCCTAGCAAAGCAGCGCGTGCCTTCGCCGCCTCGCCGCCTAAGAAAGCGCTGCGTCCCTGTCGCCCTCGCCGCCCAACAAAGCGCCCTGTCCCTTCACCGCCTCCCCAATCGCTTCGGCCCTTCGCCGCCTCGCCGCCCAGCAAAGCGCTGCTTGCCTTCGCCGCCTCACACACCGCTGCGTGCCTTCGCCGCCTCGCCGCTTAGCAAACGCCGTAGTAGCGCCGAAGGCACACGGCGCTTTTGTAGGCGCCGAAGGCACGTGGCGCTTTGCTAAGCACCGAGGCAGCGAAGGCACGCAGCGATCTGATCGTGGTGGACGGGCTCGGGCGCCTTGCTAGGCGGCGAGGCGGCGAAGGCACGCAGCGCTTTGCCAGGCGCCCAAGGACGCAGCGCTGTGCGAGGCGGCGAGGGCACGCAGTGCTTTGCCAGGCGCCGAAGGCACGCAGCGCTCTAGGAGGCGCCGAGGGCACGCAGTGCTTTGCTAGGCGGCGAGCCGACGTGGAGCTTTGCTAGGCAGCCAAGGCTGAGGACGCTTTGCTAGGCGCTTTGCTAGGCGGCGAAGGCACGAAGCGATTGGGGAGGCGGCGAAGGCACACGGCGCTTTGCTAGGCGGCGAGGGCGAGAAGGCACGCAGCGCTCTCTTAGGCGGCGAGGCAGCGAAGGCACGCGCTGCTTTGCTAGGCGCCGAAGGCACGCAGCGCTTCCTTCGTTTGCGAGGCAGCGAAGAGATGGAGCGCTTTGCTTGTTGGCCAGGCAGCGAACAGGCGCCGTGCTTTGCTTTCTGCCACTCAGCGAATACACGCAGCGCTCTGCTTTTTGGCGAGGCAGTGAACAGATGCAGCGTTTAGTTTGCGAGGAGGCCAAGAGACGCGGCGCTTTGCATGATGACGAGGCGGCGAGCAGATCGAGTGCTTTGCTTGTTGGTGAGGCAGCGAAGAGATGCAGCATTTTGCTTGTTGGCGAGGCAGCGAAGAGATTCAGCAGTCTCCTTGTTTGTGACACAGCGACCATGCACAGTGCTTGCTCATTGTGCGAGGCAGCGAAGAGATGCAGCACTTTGCTTGTGCACCAGGTGGCGCAGTGGCATCGCGGATGGCTTTTTGGCGTGGAGGCGAAGCGAGGCAGCACTTTGCTAGTTGGCGAGGCAGCGAAGAGACGCAGCAGTCTGCTTGTTTGTGAGACAGCCAACATGCCCAGTGGTTAGCTCTTGTGCGAGGCAGCGAATGACCGCCGAGCAAATCGCTTTGTGCGTTCGCCGCCTCGCTGCCTAGCAAAGCGTCGTCTGCCTTGGGCGCCTAGCAAAGCTGCGCGTGCCGTCGCCGTCAAGCAAAGCGCCGTGTTCCTTGGGCGCCTAGCAAGGAACTGCCTGCGTTGGGCGCCTCGCCGCATCGCAGCCTAGCAAAGCGCTGCGTGCCTTCGGCGGCTGGCAAAGCCGTGCGTGCCTTCGCCGCCTCACACAGCGCGGCGTGCCTTCGCCGCCTGGCAGAGCAGCGCGTGCCTTCGCCTCCTCGCCGCCTGAGAAAGCGCTGCGTGCCTTCTCGCCCTCGCCGCCTAGCAAAGCGCCGTGTCCCTTCACCGCCTCGCCGCCTAGCAAAGCTCCGCATGCCGTCGCCGCCTAGCAAAGCGCCGTGTTCCTTCGGCGCCTAGCAAAGCAGCGCGTGCCTTCGCCGCCTCGCCGCCTAAGAAAGCGCTGCGTCCCTGTCGCCCTCGCCGCCCAACAAAGCGCCCTGTCCCTTCACCGCCTCCCCAATCGCTTCGGCCCTTCGCCGCCTCGCCGCCCAGCAAAGCGCTGCTTGCCTTCGCCGCCTCACACACCGCTGCGTGCCTTCGCCGCCTCGCCGCTTAGCAAACGCCGTAGTAGCGCCGAAGGCACACGGCGCTTTTGTAGGCGCCGAAGGCACGTGGCGCTTTGCTAAGCACCGAGGCAGCGAAGGCACGCAGCGATCTGATCGTGGTGGACGGGCTCGGGCGCCTTGCTAGGCGGCGAGGCGGCGAAGGCACGCAGCGCTTTGCCAGGCGCCCAAGGACGCAGCGCTGTGCGAGGCGGCGAGGGCACGCAGTGCTTTGCCAGGCGCCGAAGGCACGCAGCGCTCTAGGAGGCGCCGAGGGCACGCAGTGCTTTGCTAGGCGGCGAGCCGACGTGGAGCTTTGCTAGGCAGCCAAGGCTGAGGACGCTTTGCTAGGCGCTTTGCTAGGCGGCGAAGGCACGAAGCGATTGGGGAGGCGGCGAAGGCACACGGCGCTTTGCTAGGCGGCGAGGGCGAGAAGGCACGCAGCGCTTCCTTCGTTTGCGAGGCAGCGAAGAGATGGAGCGCTTTGCTTGTTGGCCAGGCAGCGAACAGGCGCCGTGCTTTGCTTTCTGCCACTCAGCGAATACACGCAGCGCTCTGCTTTTTGGCGAGGCAGTGAACAGATGCAGCGTTTAGTTTGCGAGGAGGCCAAGAGACGCGGCGCTTTGCATGATGACGAGGCGGCGAGCAGATCGAGTGCTTTGCTTGTTGGTGAGGCAGCGAAGAGATGCAGCATTTTGCTTGTTGGCGAGGCAGCGAAGAGATTCAGCAGTCTCCTTGTTTGTGACACAGCGACCATGCACAGTGCTTGCTCATTGTGCGAGGCAGCGAAGAGATGCAGCACTTTGCTTGTGCACCAGGTGGCGCAGTGGCATCGCGGATGGCTTTTTGGCGTGGAGGCGAAGCGAGGCAGCACTTTGCTAGTTGGCGAGGCAGCGAAGAGACGCAGCAGTCTGCTTGTTTGTGAGACAGCCAACATGCCCAGTGGTTAGCTCTTGTGCGAGGCAGCGAATGACCGCCGAGCAAATCGCTTTGTGCGTTCGCCGCCTCGCTGCCTAGCAAAGCGTCGTCTGCCTTGGGCGCCTAGCAAAGCTGCGCGTGCCGTCGGCGTCAAGCAAAGCGCCGTGTTCCTTGGGCGCCTAGCAAGGAACTGCCTGCGTTGGGCGCCTCGCCGCATCGCAGCCTAGCAAAGCGCTGCGTGCCTTCGGCGGCTGGCAAAGCCGTGCGTGCCTTCGCCGCCTCACACAGCGCGGCGTGCCTTCGCCGCCTGGCAGAGCAGCGCGTGCCTTCGCCTCCTCGCCGCCTGAGAAAGCGCTGCGTGCCTTCTCGCCCTCGCCGCCTAGCAAAGCGCCGTGTCCCTTCACCGCCTCGCCGCCTAGCAAAGCTCCGCATGCCGTCGCCGCCTAGCAAAGCGCCGTGTTCCTTCGGCGCCTAGCAAAGCAGCGCGTGCCTTCGCCGCCTCGCCGCCTAAGAAAGCGCTGCGTCCCTGTCGCCCTCGCCGCCCAACAAAGCGCCCTGTCCCTTCACCGCCTCCCCAATCGCTTCGGCCCTTCGCCGCCTCGCCGCCCAGCAAAGCGCTGCTTGCCTTCGCCGCCTCACACACCGCTGCGTGCCTTCGCCGCCTCGCCGCTTAGCAAACGCCGTAGTAGCGCCGAAGGCACACGGCGCTTTTGTAGGCGCCGAAGGCACGTGGCGCTTTGCTAAGCACCGAGGCAGCGAAGGCACGCAGCGATCTGATCGTGGTGGACGGGCTCGGGCGCCTTGCTAGGCGGCGAGGCGGCGAAGGCATGCAGCGCTTTGCCAGGCGCCCAAGGACGCAGCGCTGTGCGAGGCGGCGAGGGCACGCAGTGCTTTGCCAGGCGCCGAAGGCACGCAGCGCTCTAGGAGGCGCCGAGGGCACGCAGTGCTTTGCTAGGCGGCGAGCCGACGTGGAGCTTTGCTAGGCAGCCAAGGCTGAGGACGCTTTGCTAGGCGCTTTGCTAGGCGGCGAAGGCACGAAGCGATTGGGGAGGCGGCGAAGGCACACGGCGCTTTGCTAGGCGGCGAGGGCGAGAAGGCACGCAGCGCTTCCTTCGTTTGCGAGGCAGCGAAGAGATGGAGCGCTTTGCTTGTTGGCCAGGCAGCGAACAGGCACCGTGCTTTGCTTTCTGCCACTCAGCGAATACACGCAGCGCTCTGCTTTTTGGCGAGGCAGTGAACAGATGCAGCGTTTAGTTTGCGAGGAGGCCAAGAGACGCGGCGCTTTGCATGATGACGAGGCGGCGAGCAGATCGAGTGCTTTGCTTGTTGGTGAGGCAGCGAAGAGATGCAGCATTTTGCTTGTTGGCGAGGCAGCGAAGAGATTCAGCAGTCTCCTTGTTTGTGACACAGCGACCATGCACAGTGCTTGCTCATTGTGCGAGGCAGCGAAGAGATGCAGCACTTTGCTTGTGCACCAGGTGGCGCAGTGGCATCGCGGATGGCTTTTTGGCGTGGAGGCGAAGCGAGGCAGCACTTTGCTAGTTGGCGAGGCAGCGAAGAGACGCAGCAGTCTGCTTGTTTGTGAGACAGCCAACATGCCCAGTGGTTAGCTCTTGTGCGAGGCAGCGAATGACCGCCGAGCAAATCGCTTTGTGCGTTCGCCGCCTCGCTGCCTAGCAAAGCGTCGTCTGCCTTGGGCGCCTAGCAAAGCTGCGCGTGCCGTCGCCGTCAAGCAAAGCGCCGTGTTCCTTGGGCGCCTAGCAAGGAACTGCCTGCGTTGGGCGCCTCGCCGCATCGCAGCCTAGCAAAGCGCTGCGTGCCTTCGGCGGCTGGCAAAGCCGTGCGTGCCTTCGCCGCCTCACACAGCGCGGCGTGCCTTCGCCGCCTGGCAGAGCAGCGCGTGCCTTCGCCTCCTCGCCGCCTGAGAAAGCGCTGCGTGCCTTCTCGCCCTCGCCGCCTAGCAAAGCGCCGTGTCCCTTCACCGCCTCGCCGCCTAGCAAAGCTCCGCATGCCGTCGCCGCCTAGCAAAGCGCCGTGTTCCTTCGGCGCCTAGCAAAGCAGCGCGTGCCTTCGCCGCCTCGCCGCCTAAGAAAGCGCTGCGTCCCTGTCGCCCTCGCCGCCCAACAAAGCGCCCTGTCCCTTCACCGCCTCCCCAATCGCTTCGGCCCTTCGCCGCCTCGCCGCCCAGCAAAGCGCTGCTTGCCTTCGCCGCCTCACACACCGCTGCGTGCCTTCGCCGCCTCGCCGCTTAGCAAACGCCGTAGTAGCGCCGAAGGCACACGGCGCTTTTGTAGGCGCCGAAGGCACGTGGCGCTTTGCTAAGCACCGAGGCAGCGAAGGCACGCAGCGATCTGATCGTGGTGGACGGGCTCGGGCGCCTTGCTAGGCGGCGAGGCGGCGAAGGCACGCAGCGCTTTGCCAGGCGCCCAAGGACGCAGCGCTGTGCGAGGCGGCGAGGGCACGCAGTGCTTTGCCAGGCGCCGAAGGCACGCAGCGCTCTAGGAGGCGCCGAGGGCACGCAGTGCTTTGCTAGGCGGCGAGCCGACGTGGAGCTTTGCTAGGCAGCCAAGGCTGAGGACGCTTTGCTAGGCGCTTTGCTAGGCGGCGAAGGCACGAAGCGATTGGGGAGGCGGCGAAGGCACACGGCGCTTTGCTAGGCGGCGAGGGCGAGAAGGCACGCAGCGCTTCCTTCGTTTGCGAGGCAGCGAAGAGATGGAGCGCTTTGCTTGTTGGCCAGGCAGCGAACAGGCGCCGTGCTTTGCTTTCTGCCACTCAGCGAATACACGCAGCGCTCTGCTTTTTGGCGAGGCAGTGAACAGATGCAGCGTTTAGTTTGCGAGGAGGCCAAGAGACGCGGCGCTTTGCATGATGACGAGGCGGCGAGCAGATCGAGTGCTTTGCTTGTTGGTGAGGCAGCGAAGAGATGCAGCATTTTGCTTGTTGGCGAGGCAGCGAAGAGATTCAGCAGTCTCCTTGTTTGTGACACAGCGACCATGCACAGTGCTTGCTCATTGTGCGAGGCAGCGAAGAGATGCAGCACTTTGCTTGTGCACCAGGTGGCGCAGTGGCATCGCGGATGGCTTTTTGGCGTGGAGGCGAAGCGAGGCAGCACTTTGCTAGTTGGCGAGGCAGCGAAGAGACGCAGCAGTCTGCTTGTTTGTGAGACAGCCAACATGCCCAGTGGTTAGCTCTTGTGCGAGGCAGCGAATGACCGCCGAGCAAATCGCTTTGTGCGTTCGCCGCCTCGCTGCCTAGCAAAGCGTCGTCTGCCTTGGGCGCCTAGCAAAGCTGCGCGTGCCGTCGGCGTCAAGCAAAGCGCCGTGTTCCTTGGGCGCCTAGCAAGGAACTGCCTGCGTTGGGCGCCTCGCCGCATCGCAGCCTAGCAAAGCGCTGCGTGCCTTCGGCGGCTGGCAAAGCCGTGCGTGCCTTCGCCGCCTCACACAGCGCGGCGTGCCTTCGCCGCCTGGCAGAGCAGCGCGTGCCTTCGCCTCCTCGCCGCCTGAGAAAGCGCTGCGTGCCTTCTCGCCCTCGCCGCCTAGCAAAGCGCCGTGTCCCTTCACCGCCTCGCCGCCTAGCAAAGCTCCGCATGCCGTCGCCGCCTAGCAAAGCGCCGTGTTCCTTCGGCGCCTAGCAAAGCAGCGCGTGCCTTCGCCGCCTCGCCGCCTAAGAAAGCGCTGCGTCCCTGTCGCCCTCGCCGCCCAACAAAGCGCCCTGTCCCTTCACCGCCTCCCCAATCGCTTCGGCCCTTCGCCGCCTCGCCGCCCAGCAAAGCGCTGCTTGCCTTCGCCGCCTCACACACCGCTGCGTGCCTTCGCCGCCTCGCCGCTTAGCAAACGCCGTAGTAGCGCCGAAGGCACACGGCGCTTTTGTAGGCGCCGAAGGCACGTGGCGCTTTGCTAAGCACCGAGGCAGCGAAGGCACGCAGCGATCTGATCGTGGTGGACGGGCTCGGGCGCCTTGCTAGGCGGCGAGGCGGCGAAGGCATGCAGCGCTTTGCCAGGCGCCCAAGGACGCAGCGCTGTGCGAGGCGGCGAGGGCACGCAGTGCTTTGCCAGGCGCCGAAGGCACGCAGCGCTCTAGGAGGCGCCGAGGGCACGCAGTGCTTTGCTAGGCGGCGAGCCGACGTGGAGCTTTGCTAGGCAGCCAAGGCTGAGGACGCTTTGCTAGGCGCTTTGCTAGGCGGCGAAGGCACGAAGCGATTGGGGAGGCGGCGAAGGCACACGGCGCTTTGCTAGGCGGCGAGGGCGAGAAGGCACGCAGCGCTTCCTTCGTTTGCGAGGCAGCGAAGAGATGGAGCGCTTTGCTTGTTGGCCAGGCAGCGAACAGGCACCGTGCTTTGCTTTCTGCCACTCAGCGAATACACGCAGCGCTCTGCTTTTTGGCGAGGCAGTGAACAGATGCAGCGTTTAGTTTGCGAGGAGGCCAAGAGACGCGGCGCTTTGCATGATGACGAGGCGGCGAGCAGATCGAGTGGTTTGCTTGTTGGTGAGGCAGCGAAGAGATGCAGCATTTTGCTTGTTGGCGAGGCAGCGAAGAGATTCAGCAGTCTCCTTGTTTGTGACACAGCGACCATGCACAGTGCTTGCTCATTGTGCGAGGCAGCGAAGAGATGCAGCACTTTGCTTGTGCACCAGGTGGCGCAGTGGCATCGCGGATGGCTTTTTGGCGTGGAGGCGAAGCGAGGCAGCACTTTGCTAGTTGGCGAGGCAGCGAAGAGACGCAGCAGTCTGCTTGTTTGTGAGACAGCCAACATGCCCAGTGGTTAGCTCTTGTGCGAGGCAGCGAATGACCGCCGAGCAAATCGCTTTGTGCGTTCGCCGCCTCGCTGCCTAGCAAAGCGTCGTCTGCCTTGGGCGCCTAGCAAAGCTGCGCGTGCCGTCGCCGTCAAGCAAAGCGCCGTGTTCCTTGGGCGCCTAGCAAGGAACTGCCTGCGTTGGGCGCCTCGCCGCATCGCAGCCTAGCAAAGCGCTGCGTGCCTTCGGCGGCTGGCAAAGCCGTGCGTGCCTTCGCCGCCTCACACAGCGCGGCGTGCCTTCGCCGCCTGGCAGAGCAGCGCGTGCCTTCGCCTCCTCGCCGCCTGAGAAAGCGCTGCGTGCCTTCTCGCCCTCGCCGCCTAGCAAAGCGCCGTGTCCCTTCACCGCCTCGCCGCCTAGCAAAGCTCCGCATGCCGTCGCCGCCTAGCAAAGCGCCGTGTTCCTTCGGCGCCTAGCAAAGCAGCGCGTGCCTTCGCCGCCTCGCCGCCTAAGAAAGCGCTGCGTCCCTGTCGCCCTCGCCGCCCAACAAAGCGCCCTGTCCCTTCACCGCCTCCCCAATCGCTTCGGCCCTTCGCCGCCTCGCCGCCCAGCAAAGCGCTGCTTGCCTTCGCCGCCTCACACACCGCTGCGTGCCTTCGCCGCCTCGCCGCTTAGCAAACGCCGTAGTAGCGCCGAAGGCACACGGCGCTTTTGTAGGCGCCGAAGGCACGTGGCGCTTTGCTAAGCACCGAGGCAGCGAAGGCACGCAGCGATCTGATCGTGGTGGACGGGCTCGGGCGCCTTGCTAGGCGGCGAGGCGGCGAAGGCACGCAGCGCTTTGCCAGGCGCCCAAGGACGCAGCGCTGTGCGAGGCGGCGAGGGCACGCAGTGCTTTGCCAGGCGCCGAAGGCACGCAGCGCTCTAGGAGGCGCCGAGGGCACGCAGTGCTTTGCTAGGCGGCGAGCCGACGTGGAGCTTTGCTAGGCAGCCAAGGCTGAGGACGCTTTGCTAGGCGCTTTGCTAGGCGGCGAAGGCACGAAGCGATTGGGGAGGCGGCGAAGGCACACGGCGCTTTGCTAGGCGGCGAGGGCGAGAAGGCACGCAGCGCTCTCTTAGGCGGCGAGGCAGCGAAGGCACGCGCTGCTTTGCTAGGCGCCGAAGGCACGCAGCGCTTCCTTCGTTTGCGAGGCAGCGAAGAGATGGAGCGCTTTGCTTGTTGGCCAGGCAGCGAACAGGCGCCGTGCTTTGCTTTCTGCCACTCAGCGAATACACGCAGCGCTCTGCTTTTTGGCGAGGCAGTGAACAGATGCAGCGTTTAGTTTGCGAGGAGGCCAAGAGACGCGGCGCTTTGCATGATGACGAGGCGGCGAGCAGATCGAGTGCTTTGCTTGTTGGTGAGGCAGCGAAGAGATGCAGCATTTTGCTTGTTGGCGAGGCAGCGAAGAGATTCAGCAGTCTCCTTGTTTGTGACACAGCGACCATGCACAGTGCTTGCTCATTGTGCGAGGCAGCGAAGAGATGCAGCACTTTGCTTGTGCACCAGGTGGCGCAGTGGCATCGCGGATGGCTTTTTGGCGTGGAGGCGAAGCGAGGCAGCACTTTGCTAGTTGGCGAGGCAGCGAAGAGACGCAGCAGTCTGCTTGTTTGTGAGACAGCCAACATGCCCAGTGGTTAGCTCTTGTGCGAGGCAGCGAATGACCGCCGAGCAAATCGCTTTGTGCGTTCGCCGCCTCGCTGCCTAGCAAAGCGTCGTCTGCCTTGGGCGCCTAGCAAAGCTGCGCGTGCCGTCGCCGTCAAGCAAAGCGCCGTGTTCCTTGGGCGCCTAGCAAGGAACTGCCTGCGTTGGGCGCCTCGCCGCATCGCAGCCTAGCAAAGCGCTGCGTGCCTTCGGCGGCTGGCAAAGCCGTGCGTGCCTTCGCCGCCTCACACAGCGCGGCGTGCCTTCGCCGCCTGGCAGAGCAGCGCGTGCCTTCGCCTCCTCGCCGCCTGAGAAAGCGCTGCGTGCCTTCTCGCCCTCGCCGCCTAGCAAAGCGCCGTGTCCCTTCACCGCCTAGCAAAGCTCCGCATGCCGTCGCCGCCTAGCAAAGCGCCGTGTTCCTTCGGCGCCTAGCAAAGCAGCGCGTGCCTTCGCCGCCTCGCCGCCTAAGAAAGCGCTGCGTCCCTGTCGCCCTCGCCGCCCAACAAAGCGCCCTGTCCCTTCACCGCCTCCCCAATCGCTTCGGCCCTTCGCCGCCTCGCCGCCCAGCAAAGCGCTGCTTGCCTTCGCCGCCTCACACACCGCTGCGTGCCTTCGCCGCCTCGCCGCTTAGCAAACGCCGTAGTAGCGCCGAAGGCACACGGCGCTTTTGTAGGCGCCGAAGGCACGTGGCGCTTTGCTAAGCACCGAGGCAGCGAAGGCACGCAGCGATCTGATCGTGGTGGACGGGCTCGGGCGCCTTGCTAGGCGGCGAGGCGGCGAAGGCACGCAGCGCTTTGCCAGGCGCCCAAGGACGCAGCGCTGTGCGAGGCGGCGAGGGCACGCAGTGCTTTGCCAGGCGCCGAAGGCACGCAGCGCTCTAGGAGGCGCCGAGGGCACGCAGTGCTTTGCTAGGCGGCGAGCCGACGTGGAGCTTTGCTAGGCAGCCAAGGCTGAGGACGCTTTGCTAGGCGCTTTGCTAGGCGGCGAAGGCACGAAGCGATTGGGGAGGCGGCGAAGGCACACGGCGCTTTGCTAGGCGGCGAGGGCGAGAAGGCACGCAGCGCTTCCTTCGTTTGCGAGGCAGCGAAGAGATGGAGCGCTTTGCTTGTTGGCCAGGCAGCGAACAGGCGCCGTGCTTTGCTTTCTGCCACTCAGCGAATACACGCAGCGCTCTGCTTTTTGGCGAGGCAGTGAACAGATGCAGCGTTTAGTTTGCGAGGCGGCCAAGAGACGCGGCGCTTTGCATGATGACGAGGCGGCGAGCAGATCGAGTGCTTTGCTTGTTGGTGAGGCAGCGAAGAGATGCAGCATTTTGCTTGTTGGCGAGGCAGCGAAGAGATTCAGCAGTCTCCTTGTTTGTGACACAGCGACCATGCACAGTGCTTGCTCATTGTGCGAGGCAGCGAAGAGATGCAGCACTTTGCTTGTGCACCAGGTGGCGCAGTGGCATCGCGGATGGCTTTTTGGCGTGGAGGCGAAGCGAGGCAGCACTTTGCTAGTTGGCGAGGCAGCGAAGAGACGCAGCAGTCTGCTTGTTTGTGAGACAGCCAACATGCCCAGTGGTTAGCTCTTGTGCGAGGCAGCGAATGACCGCCGAGCAAATCGCTTTGTGCGTTCGCCGCCTCGCTGCCTAGCAAAGCGTCGTCTGCCTTGGGCGCCTAGCAAAGCTGCGCGTGCCGTCGGCGTCAAGCAAAGCGCCGTGTTCCTTGGGCGCCTAGCAAGGAACTGCCTGCGTTGGGCGCCTCGCCGCATCGCAGCCTAGCAAAGCGCTGCGTGCCTTCGGCGGCTGGCAAAGCCGTGCGTGCCTTCGCCGCCTCACACAGCGCAGCGTGCCTTCGCCGCCTGGCAGAGCAGCGCGTGCCTTCGCCTCCTCGCCGCCTGAGAAAGCGCTGCGTGCCTTCTCGCCCTCGCCGCCTAGCAAAGCGCCGTGTCCCTTCACCGCCTCGCCGCCTAGCAAAGCTCCGCATGCCGTCGCCGCCTAGCAAAGCGCCGTGTTCCTTCGGCGCCTAGCAAAGCAGCGCGTGCCTTCGCCGCCTCGCCGCCTAAGAAAGCGCTGCGTCCCTTTCGCCCTCGCCGCCCAACAAAGCACCCTGTCCCTTCACCGCCTCCCCAATCACTTCGGCCCTTCGCCGCCTCGCCGCCCAGCAAAGCGCTGCTTGCCTTCGCCGCCTCACACACCGCTGCGTCCCTTTGCCGCCTCGCCGCTTAGCAAACGCCGTAGTAGCGCCGAAGGCACACGGCGCTTTTGTAGGCGCCGAAGGCACGTGGCGCTTTGCTAAGCACCGAGGCAGCGAAGGCACGCAGCGATCTGATCGTGGTGGACGGGCTCGGGCGCCTTGCTAGGCGGCGAGGCGGCGAAGGCACGCAGCGCTTTGCCAGGCGCCGAAGGCACGCAGCGCTCTAGGAGGCGGCGAGGGCACACAGTGCTTTGCTAGGCGGCGAGCCGACGTGGAGCTTTGCTAGGCAGCCAAGGCTGAGGACGCTTTGCTAGGCGCTTTGCTAGGCGGCGAAGGCACGAAGCGATTGGGGAGGCGGCGAAGGCACACGGCGCTTTGCTAGGCGGCGAGGGCGAGAAGGCACGCAGTGCTTCCTTCGTTTGCGAGGCAGCGAAGAGATGGAGCGCTTTGCTTGTTGGCCAGGCAGCGAACAGGCGCCGTGCTTTGCTTTCTGCCACTCAGCGAATACACGCAGCGCTCTGCTTTTTGGCGAGGCAGTGAACAGATGCAGCGTTTAGTTTGCGAGGAGGCCAAGAGACGCGGCGCTTTGCATGATGACGAGGCGGCGAGCAGATCGAGTGCTTTGCTTGTTGGTGAGGCAGCGAAGAGATGCAGCATTTTGCTTGTTGGCGAGGCAGCGAAGAGATTCAGCAGTCTCCTTGTTTGTGACACAGCGACCATGCACAGTGCTTGCTCATTGTGCGAGGCAGCGAAGAGATGCAGCACTTTGCTTGTGCACCAGGTGGCGCAGTGGCATCGCGGATGGCTTTTTGGCGTGGAGGCGAAGCGAGGCAGCACTTTGCTAGTTGGCGAGGCAGCGAAGAGACGCAGCAGTCTGCTTGTTTGTGAGACAGCCAACATGCCCAGTGGTTAGCTCTTGTGCGAGGCAGCGAATGACCGCCGAGCAAATCGCTTTGTGCGTTCGCCGCCTCGCTGCCTAGCAAAGCGTCGTCTGCCTTGGGCGCCTAGCAAAGCTGCGCGTGCCGTCGCCGTCAAGCAAAGCGCCGTGTTCCTTGGGCGCCTAGCAAGGAACTGCCTGCGTTGGGCGCCTCGCCGCATCGCAGCCTAGCAAAGCGCTGCGTGCCTTCGGCGGCTGGCAAAGCCGTGCGTGCCTTCGCCGCCTCACACAGCGCGGCGTGCCTTCGCCGCCTGGCAGAGCAGCGCGTGCCTTCGCCTCCTCGCCGCCTGAGAAAGCGCTGCGTGCCTTCTCGCCCTCGCCGCCTAGCAAAGCGCCGTGTCCCTTCACCGCCTCGCCGCCTAGCAAAGCTCCGCATGCCGTCGCCGCCTAGCAAAGCGCCGTGTTCCTTCGGCGCCTAGCAAAGCAGCGCGTGCCTTCGCCGCCTCGCCGCCTAAGAAAGCGCTGCGTCCCTTTCGCCCTCGCCGCCCAACAAAGCGCCCTGTCCCTTCACCGCCTCCCCAATCGCTTCGGCCCTTCGCCGCCTCGCCGCCCAGCAAAGCGCTGCTTGCCTTCGCCGCCTCACACACCGCTGCGTGCCTTCGCCGCCTCGCCGCTTAGCAAACACCGTAGTAGCGCCGAAGGCACACGGCGCTTTTGTAGGCGCCGAAGGCACGTGGCGCTTTGCTAAGCACCGAGGCAGCGAAGGCACGCAGCGATCTGATCGTGGTGGACGGGCTCGGGCGCCTTGCTAGGCGGCGAGGCGGCGAAGGCACGCAGCGCTTTGCCAGGCGCCCAAGGACGCAGCGCTGTGCGAGGCGGCGAGGGCACGCAGTGCTTTGCCAGGCGCCGAAGGCACGCAGCGCTCTAGGAGGCGCCGAGGGCACGCAGTGCTTTGCTAGGCGGCGAGCCGACGTGGAGCTTTGCTAGGCAGCCAAGGCTGAGGACGCGTTGCTAGGCGCTTTGCTAGGCGGCGAAGGCACGAAGCGATTGGGGAGGCGGCGAAGGCACACGGCGCTTTGCTGGGCGGCGAGGGCGAGAAGGCACGCAGCGCTCTCTTAGGCGGCGAGGCAGCGAAGGCACGCGCTGCTTTGCTAGGCGCCGAAGGCACGCAGCGCTTCCTTCGTTTGCGAGGCAGCGAAGAGATGGAGCGCTTTGCTTGTTGGCCAGGCAGCGAACAGGCGCCGTGCTTTGCTTTCTGCCACTCAGCGAATACACGCAGCGCTCTGCTTTTTGGCG
The DNA here is from genome assembly GCF_036417845.1 of Apteryx mantelli. Classification (NCBI taxonomy): domain Eukaryota; kingdom Metazoa; phylum Chordata; class Aves; order Apterygiformes; family Apterygidae; genus Apteryx; species Apteryx mantelli. The sequence continues at coordinate 14,232,864 of NC_089998.1, forward strand.
AGGCAGTGAACAGATGCAGCGTTTAGTTTGCGAGGAGGCCAAGAGACGCGGCGCTTTGCATGATGACGAGGCGGCGAGCAGATCGAGTGCTTTGCTTGTTGGTGAGGCAGCGAAGAGATGCAGCATTTTGCTTGTTGGCGAGGCAGCGAAGAGATTCAGCAGTCTCCTTGTTTGTGACACAGCGACCATGCACAGTGCTTGCTCATTGTGCGAGGCAGCGAAGAGATGCAGCACTTTGCTTGTGCACCAGGTGGCGCAGTGGCATCGCGGATGGCTTTTTGGCGTGGAGGCGAAGCGAGGCAGCACTTTGCTAGTTGGCGAGGCAGCGAAGAGACGCAGCAGTCTGCTTGTTTGTGAGACAGCCAACATGCCCAGTGGTTAGCTCTTGTGCGAGGCAGCGAATGACCGCAGAGCAAATCGCTTTGTGCGTTCGCCGCCTCGCTGCCTAGCAAAGCGTCGTCTGCCTTGGGCGCCTAGCAAAGCCGCGCGTGCCGTCGGCGTCAAGCAAAGCGCCGTGTTCCTTGGGCGCCTAGCAAGGAACTGCCTGCGTTGGGCGCCTCGCCGCATCGCAGCCTAGCAAAGCGCTGCGTGCCTTCGGCGGCTGGCAAAGCCGTGCGTGCCTTCGCCGCCTCACACAGCGCGGCGTGCCTTCGCCGCCTGGCAGAGCAGCGCGTGCCTTCGCCGCCTGAGAAAGCGCTGCGTGCCTTCTCGCCCTCGCCGCCTAGCAAAGCGCCGTGTCCCTTCACCGCCTCGCCGCCTAGCAAAGCTCCGCATGCCGTCGCCGCCTAGCAAAGCGCCGTGTTCCTTCGGCGCCTAGCAAAGCAGCGCGTGCCTTCGCCGCCTCGCCACCTAAGAAAGCGCTGCGTCCCTGTCGCCCTCGCCGCCCAACAAAGCGCCCTGTCCCTTCACCGCCTCCCCAATCGCTTCGGCCCTTCGCCGCCTCGCCGCCCAGCAAAGCGCTGCTTGCCTTCGCCGCCTCACACACCGCTGCGTCCCTTCGCCGCCTCGCCGCTTAGCAAACGCCGTAGTAGCGCCGAAGGCACACGGCGCTTTTGTAGGCGCCGAAGGCACGTGGCGCTTTGCTAAGCAGCGAGGCAGCGAAGGCACGCAGCGATCTGATCGTGGTGGACGGGCTCGGGCGCCTTGCTAGGCGGCGAGGCGGCGAAGGCACGCAGCGCTTTGCCAGGCGCCCAAGGACGCAGCGCTGTGCGAGGCGGCGAGGGCACGCAGTGCTTTGCCAGGCGCCGAAGGCACGCAGCGCTCTAGGAGGCGCCGAGGGCACGCAGTGCTTTGCTAGGCGGCGAGCCGACGTGGAGCTTTGCTAGGCAGCCAAGGCTGAGGACGCTTTGCTAGGCGCTTTGCTAGGCGGCGAAGGCACGAAGCGATTGGGGAGGCGGCGAAGGCACACGGCGCTTTGCTAGGCGGCGAGGGCGAGAAGGCACGCAGCGCTCTCTTAGGCGGCGAGGCAGCGAAGGCACGCGCTGCTTTGCTAGGCGCCGAAGGCACGCAGCGCTTCCTTCGTTTGCGAGGCAGCGAAGAGATGGAGCGCTTTGCTTGTTGGCCAGGCAGCGAACAGGCGCCGTGCTTTGCTTTCTGCCACTCAGCGAATACACGCAGCGCTCTGCTTTTTGGCGAGGCAGTGAACAGATGCAGCGTTTAGTTTGCGAGGCGGCCAAGAGACGCGGCGCTTTGCATGATGACGAGGCGGCGAGCAGATCGAGTGCTTTGCTTGTTGGTGAGGCAGCGAAGAGATGCAGCATTTTGCTTGTTGGCGAGGCAGCGAAGAGATTCAGCAGTCTCCTTGTTTGTGACACAGCGACCATGCACAGTGCTTGCTCATTGTGCGAGGCAGCGAAGAGATGCAGCACTTTGCTTGTGCACCAGGTGGCGCAGTGGCATCGCGGATGGCTTTTTGGCGTGGAGGCGAAGCGAGGCAGCACTTTGCTAGTTGGCGAGGCAGCGAAGAGACGCAGCAGTCTGCTTGTTTGTGAGACAGCCAACATGCCCAGTGGTTAGCTCTTGTGCGAGGCAGCGAATGACCGCCGAGCAAATCGCTTTGTGCGTTCGCCGCCTCGCTGCCTAGCAAAGCGTCGTCTGCCTTGGGCGCCTAGCAAAGCTGCGCGTGCCGTCGGCGTCAAGCAAAGCGCCGTGTTCCTTGGGCGCCTAGCAAGGAACTGCCTGCGTTGGGCGCCTCGCCGCATCGCAGCCTAGCAAAGCGCTGCATGCCTTCGGCGGCTGGCTAAGCCGTGCGTGCCTTCGCCGCCTCACACAGCGCGGCGTGCCTTCGCCGCCTGGCAGAGCAGCGCGTGCCTTCGCCGCCTGAGAAAGCGCTGCGTGCCTTCTCGCCCTCGCCGCCTAGCAAAGCGCCGTGTCCCTTCACCGCCTCGCCGCCTAGCAAAGCTCCGCATGCCGTCGCCGCCTAGCAAAGCGCCGTGTTCCTTCGGCGCCTAGCAAAGCAGCGCGTGCCTTCGCCGCCTCGCCGCCTAAGAAAGCGCTGCGTCCCTTTCGCCCTCGCCGCCCAACAAAGCACCCTGTCCCTTCACCGCCTCCCCAATCGCTTCGGCCCTTCGCCGCCTCGCCGCCCAGCAAAGCGCTGCTTGCCTTCGCCGCCTCACACACCGCTGCGTCCCTTCGCCGCCTCGCCGCTTAGCAAACGCCGTAGTAGCGCCGAAGGCACACGGCGCTTTTGTAGGCGCCCAAGGCACGTGGCGCTTTGCTAAGCACCGAGGCAGCGAAGGCACGCAGCGATCTGATCGTGGTGGACGGGCTCGGGCGCCTTGCTAGGCGGCGAGGCGGCGAAGGCACGCAGCGCTTTGCCAGGCGCCCAAGGACGCAGCGCTGTGCGAGGCGGCAAGGGCACGCAGTGCTTTGCCAGGCGCCGAAGGCACGCAGCGCTCTAGGAGGCGCCGAGGGCACGCAGTGCTTTGCTAGGCGGCGAGCCGACGTGGAGCTTTGCTAGGCAGCGAAGGCTGAGGACGCTTTGCTAGGCGCTTTGCTAGGCGGCGAAGGCACGAAGCGATTGGGGAGGCGGCGAAGGCACACGGCGCTTTGCTAGGCGGCGAGGGCGAGAAGGCACGCAGCGCTTCCTTCGTTTGCGAGGCAGCGAAGAGATGGAGCGCTTTGCTTGTTGGCCAGGCAGCGAACAGGCGCCGTGCTTTGCTTTCTGCCACTCAGCGAATACACGCAGCGCTCTGCTTTTTGGCGAGGCAGTGAACAGATGCAGCGTTTAGTTTGCGAGGCGGCCAAGAGACGCGGCGCTTTGCATGATGACGAGGCGGCGAGCAGATCGAGTGCTTTGCTTGTTGGTGAGGCAGCGAAGAGATGCAGCATTTTGCTTGTTGGCGAGGCAGCGAAGAGATTCAGCAGTCTCCTTGTTTGTGACACAGCGACCATGCACAGTGCTTGCTCATTGTGCGAGGCAGCGAAGAGATGCAGCACTTTGCTTGTGCACCAGGTGGCGCAGTGGCATCGCGGATGGCTTTTTGGCGTGGAGGCGAAGCGAGGCAGCACTTTGCTAGTTGGCGAGGCAGCGAAGAGACGCAGCAGTCTGCTTGTTTGTGAGACAGCCAACATGCCCAGTGGTTAGCTCTTGTGCGAGGCAGCGAATGACCGCCGAGCAAATCGCTTTGTGCGTTCGCCGCCTCGCTGCCTAGCAAAGCGTCGTCTGCCTTGGGCGCCTAGCAAAGCTGCGCGTGCCGTCGGCGTCAAGCAAAGCGCCGTGTTCCTTGGGCGCCTAGCAAGGAACTGCCTGCGTTGGGCGCCTCGCCGCATCGCAGCCTAGCAAAGCGCTGCGTGCCTTCGGCGGCTGGCAAAGCCGTGCGTGCCTTCGCCGCCTCACACAGCGCAGCGTGCCTTCGCCGCCTGGCAGAGCAGCGCGTGCCTTCGCCTCCTCGCCGCCTGAGAAAGCGCTGCGTGCCTTCTCGCCCTCGCCGCCTAGCAAAGCGCCGTGTCCCTTCACCGCCTCGCCGCCTAGCAAAGCTCCGCATGCCGTCGCCGCCTAGCAAAGCGCCGTGTTCCTTCGGCGCCTAGCAAAGCAGCGCGTGCCTTCGCCGCCTCGCCGCCTAAGAAAGCGCTGCGTCCCTTTCGCCCTCGCCGCCCAACAAAGCACCCTGTCCCTTCACCGCCTCCCCAATCACTTCGGCCCTTCGCCGCCTCGCCGCCCAGCAAAGCGCTGCTTGCCTTCGCCGCCTCACACACCGCTGCGTCCCTTTGCCGCCTCGCCGCTTAGCAAACGCCGTAGTAGCGCCGAAGGCACACGGCGCTTTTGTAGGCGCCGAAGGCACGTGGCGCTTTGCTAAGCACCGAGGCAGCGAAGGCACGCAGCGATCTGATCGTGGTGGACGGGCTCGGGCGCCTTGCTAGGCGGCGAGGCGGCGAAGGCACGCAGCGCTTTGCCAGGCGCCGAAGGCACGCAGCGCTCTAGGAGGCGGCGAGGGCACGCAGTGCTTTGCTAGGCGGCGAGCCGACGTGGAGCTTTGCTAGGCAGCCAAGGCTGAGGACGCTTTGCTAGGCGCTTTGCTAGGCGGCGAAGGCACGAAGCGATTGGGGAGGCGGCGAAGGCACACGGCGCTTTGCTAGGCGGCGAGGGCGAGAAGGCACGCAGTGCTTCCTTCGTTTGCGAGGCAGCGAAGAGATGGAGCGCTTTGCTTGTTGGCCAGGCAGCGAAGAGGCGCCGTGCTTTGCTTTCTGCCACTCAGCGAATACACGCAGCGCTCTGCTTTTTGGCGAGGCAGTGAACAGATGCAGCGTTTAGTTTGCGAGGAGGCCAAGAGACGCGGCGCTTTGCATGATGACGAGGCGGCGAGCAGATCGAGTGCTTTGCTTGTTGGTGAGGCAGCGAAGAGATGCAGCATTTTGCTTGTTGGCGAGGCAGCGAAGAGATTCAGCAGTCTCCTTGTTTGTGACACAGCGACCATGCACAGTGCTTGCTCATTGTGCGAGGCAGCGAAGAGATGCAGCACTTTGCTTGTGCACCAGGTGGCGCAGTGGCATCGCGGATGGCTTTTTGGCGTGGAGGCGAAGCGAGGCAGCACTTTGCTAGTTGGCGAGGCAGCGAAGAGACGCAGCAGTCTGCTTGTTTGTGAGACAGCCAACATGCCCAGTGGTTAGCTCTTGTGCGAGGCAGCGAATGACCGCCGAGCAAATCGCTTTGTGCGTTCGCCGCCTCGCTGCCTAGCAAAGCGTCGTCTGCCTTGGGCGCCTAGCAAAGCCGCGCGTGCCGTCGGCGTCAAGCAAAGCGCCGTGTTCCTTGGGCGCCTAGCAAGGAACTGCCTGCGTTGGGCGCCTCGCCGCATCGCAGCCTAGCAAAGCGCTGCGTGCCTTCGGCGGCTGGCAAAGCCGTGCGTGCCTTCGCCGCCTCACACAGCGCGGCGTGCCTTCGCCGCCTGGCAGAGCAGCGCGTGCCTTCGCCTCCTCGCCGCCTGAGAAAGCGCTGCGTGCCTTCTCGCCCTCGCCGCCTAGCAAAGCGCCGTGTCCCTTCACCGCCTCGCCGCCTAGCAAAGCTCCGCATGCCGTCGCCGCCTAGCAAAGCGCCGTGTTCCTTCGGCGCCTAGCAAAGCAGCGCGTGCCTTCGCCGCCTCGCCGCCTAAGAAAGCGCTGCGTCCCTTTCGCCCTCGCCGCCCAACAAAGCGCCCTGTCCCTTCACCGCCTCCCCAATCGCTTCGGCCCTTCGCCGCCTCGCCGCCCAGCAAAGCGCTGCTTGCCTTCGCCGCCTCACACACCGCTGCGTGCCTTCGCCGCCTCGCCGCTTAGCAAACGCCGTAGTAGCGCCGAAGGCACACGGCGCTTTTGTAGGCGCCGAAGGCACGTGGCGCTTTGCTAAGCACCGAGGCAGCGAAGGCACGCAGCGATCTGATCGTGGTGGACGGGCTCGGGCGCCTTGCTAGGCGGCGAGGCGGCGAAGGCACGCAGCGCTTTGCCAGGCGCCCAAGGACGCAGCGCTGTGCGAGGCGGCGAGGGCACGCAGTGCTTTGCCAGGCGCCGAAGGCACGCAGCGCTCTAGGAGGCGCCGAGGGCACGCAGTGCTTTGCTAGGCGGCGAGCCGACGTGGAGCTTTGCTAGGCAGCGAAGGCTGAGGACGCTTTGCTAGGCGCTTTGCTAGGCGGCGAAGGCACGAAGCGATTGGGGAGGCGGCGAAGGCACACGGCGCTTTGCTGGGCGGCGAGGGCGAGAAGGCACGCAGCGCTCTCTTAGGCGGCGAGGCAGCGAAGGCACGCGCTGCTTTGCTAGGCGCCGAAGGCACGCAGCGCTTCCTTCGTTTGCGAGGCAGCGAAGAGATGGAGCGCTTTGCTTGTTGGCCAGGCAGCGAACAGGCGCCGTGCTTTGCTTTCTGCCACTCAGCGAATACACGCAGCGCTCTGCTTTTTGGCGAGGCAGTGAACAGATGCAGTGTTTAGTTTGCGAGGAGGCCAAGAGACGCGGCGCTTTGCATGATGACGAGGCGGCGAGCAGATCGAGTGCTTTGCTTGTTGGTGAGGCAGCGAAGAGATGCAGCATTTTGCTTGTTGGCGAGGCAGCGAAGAGATTCAGCAGTCTCCTTGTTTGTGACACAGCGACCATGCACAGTGCTTGCTCATTGTGCGAGGCAGCGAAGAGATGCAGCACTTTGCTTGTGCACCAGGTGGCGCAGTGGCATCGCGGATGGCTTTTTGGCGTGGAGGCGAAGCGAGGCAGCACTTTGCTAGTTGGCGAGGCAGCGAAGAGACGCAGCAGTCTGCTTGTTTGTGAGACAGCCAACATGCCCAGTGGTTAGCTCTTGTGCGAGGCAGCGAATGACCGCAGAGCAAATCGCTTTGTGCGTTCGCCGCCTCGCTGCCTAGCAAAGCGTCGTCTGCCTTGGGCGCCTAGCAAAGCTGCGCGTGCCGTCGGCGTCAAGCAAAGCGCCGTGTTCCTTGGGCGCCTAGCAAGGAACTGCCTGCGTTGGGCGCCTCGCCGCATCGCAGCCTAGCAAAGCGCTGCGTGCCTTCGGCGGCTGGCAAAGCCGTGCGTGCCTTCGCCGCCTCACACAGCGCGGCGTGCCTTCGCCGCCTGGCAGAGCAGCGCGTGCCTTCGCCGCCTGAGAAAGCGCTGCGTGCCTTCTCGCCCTCGCCGCCTAGCAAAGCGCCGTGTCCCTTCACCGCCTCGCCGCCTAGCAAAGCTCTGCATGCCGTCGCCGCCTAGCAAAGCGCCGTGTTCCTTCGGCGCCTAGCAAAGCAGCGCGTGCCTTCGCCGCCTCGCCACCTAAGAAAGCGCTGCGTCCCTGTCGCCCTCGCCGCCCAACAAAGCGCCCTGTCCCTTCACCGCCTCCCCAATCGCTTCGGCCCTTCGCCGCCTCGCCGCCCAGCAAAGCGCTGCTTGCCTTCGCCGCCTCACACACCGCTGCGTCCCTTCGCCGCCTCGCCGCTTAGCAAACGCCGTAGTAGCGCCGAAGGCACACGGCGCTTTTGTAGGCGCCGAAGGCACGTGGCGCTTTGCTAAGCAGCGAGGCAGCGAAGGCACGCAGCGATCTGATCGTGGTGGACGGGCTCGGGCGCCTTGCTAGGCGGCGAGGCGGCGAAGGCACGCAGCGCTTTGCCAGGCGCCCAAGGACGCAGCGCTGTGCGAGGCGGCGAGGGCACGCAGTGCTTTGCCAGGCGCCGAAGGCACGCAGCGCTCTAGGAGGCGCCGAGGGCACGCAGTGCTTTGCTAGGCGGCGAGCCGACGTGGAGCTTTGCTAGGCAGCCAAGGCTGAGGACGCTTTGCTAGGCGCTTTGCTAGGCGGCGAAGGCACGAAGCGATTGGGGAGGCGGCGAAGGCACACGGCGCTTTGCTAGGCGGCGAGGGCGAGAAGGCACGCAGCGCTCTCTTAGGCGGCGAGGCAGCGAAGGCACGCGCTGCTTTGCTAGGCGCCGAAGGCACGCAGCGCTTCCTTCGTTTGCGAGGCAGCGAAGAGATGGAGCGCTTTGCTTGTTGGCCAGGCAGCGAACAGGCGCCGTGCTTTGCTTTCTGCCACTCAGCGAATACACGCAGCGCTCTGCTTTTTGGCGAGGCAGTGAACAGATGCAGCGTTTAGTTTGCGAGGCGGCCAAGAGACGCGGCGCTTTGCATGATGACGAGGCGGCGAGCAGATCGAGTGCTTTGCTTGTTGGTGAGGCAGCGAAGAGATGCAGCATTTTGCTTGTTGGCGAGGCAGCGAAGAGATTCAGCAGTCTCCTTGTTTGTGACACAGCGACCATGCACAGTGCTTGCTCATTGTGCGAGGCAGCGAAGAGATGCAGCACTTTGCTTGTGCACCAGGTGGCGCAGTGGCATCGCGGATGGCTTTTTGGCGTGGAGGCGAAGCGAGGCAGCACTTTGCTAGTTGGCGAGGCAGCGAAGAGACGCAGCAGTCTGCTTGTTTGTGAGACAGCCAACATGCCCAGTGGTTAGCTCTTGTGCGAGGCAGCGAATGACCGCCGAGCAAATCGCTTTGTGCGTTCGCCGCCTCGCTGCCTAGCAAAGCGTCGTCTGCCTTGGGCGCCTAGCAAAGCTGCGCGTGCCGTCGGCGTCAAGCAAAGCGCCGTGTTCCTTGGGCGCCTAGCAAGGAACTGCCTGCGTTGGGCGCCTCGCCGCATCGCAGCCTAGCAAAGCGCTGCATGCCTTCGGCGGCTGGCTAAGCCGTGCGTGCCTTCGCCGCCTCACACAGCGCGGCGTGCCTTCGCCGCCTGGCAGAGCAGCGCGTGCCTTCGCCGCCTGAGAAAGCGCTGCGTGCCTTCTCGCCCTCGCCGCCTAGCAAAGCGCCGTGTCCCTTCACCGCCTCGCCGCCTAGCAAAGCTCCGCATGCCGTCGCCGCCTAGCAAAGCGCCGTGTTCCTTCGGCGCCTAGCAAAGCAGCGCGTGCCTTCGCCGCCTCGCCGCCTAAGAAAGCGCTGCGTCCCTTTCGCCCTCGCCGCCCAACAAAGCACCCTGTCCCTTCACCGCCTCCCCAATCGCTTCGGCCCTTCGCCGCCTCGCCGCCCAGCAAAGCGCTGCTTGCCTTCGCCGCCTCACACACCGCTGCGTCCCTTCGCCGCCTCGCCGCTTAGCAAACGCCGTAGTAGCGCCGAAGGCACACGGCGCTTTTGTAGGCGCCGAAGGCACGTGGCGCTTTGCTAAGCACCGAGGCAGCGAAGGCACGCAGCGATCTGATCGTGGTGGACGGGCTCGGGCGCCTTGCTAGGCGGCGAGGCGGCGAAGGCACGCAGCGCTTTGCCAGGCGCCCAAGGACGCAGCGCTGTGCGAGGCGGCAAGGGCACGCAGTGCTTTGCCAGGCGCCGAAGGCACGCAGCGCTCTAGGAGGCGCCGAGGGCACGCAGTGCTTTGCTAGGCGGCGAGCCGACGTGGAGCTTTGCTAGGCAGCGAAGGCTGAGGACGCTTTGCTAGGCGCTTTGCTAGGCGGCGAAGGCACGAAGCGATTGGGGAGGCGGCGAAGGCACACGGCGCTTTGCTAGGCGGCGAGGGCGAGAAGGCACGCAGTGCTCTCTTAGGCGGCGAGGCAGCGAAGGCACGCGCTGCTTTGCTAGGCGCCGAAGGCACGCAGCGCTTCCTTCGTTTGCGAGGCAGCGAAGAGATGGAGCGCTTTGCTTGTTGGCCAGGCAGCGAACAGGCGCCGTGCTTTACTTTCTGCCACTCAGCGAATACACGCAGCGCTCTGCTTTTTGGCGAGGCAGTGAACAGATGCAGCGTTTAGTTTGCGAGGAGGCCAAGAGACGCGGCGCTTTGCATGATGACGAGGCGGCGAGCAGATCGAGTGGTTTGCTTGTTGGTGAGGCAGCGAAGAGATGCAGCATTTTGCTTGTTGGCGAGGCAGCGAAGAGATTCAGCAGTCTCCTTGTTTGTGACACAGCGACCATGCACAGTGCTTGCTCATTGTGCGAGGCAGCGAAGAGATGCAGCACTTTGCTTGTGCACCAGGTGGCGCAGTGGCATCGCGGATGGCTTTTTGGCGTGGAGGCGAAGCGAGGCAGCACTTTGCTAGTTGGCGAGGCAGCGAAGAGACGCAGCAGTCTGCTTGTTTGTGAGACAGCCAACATGCCCAGTGGTTAGCTCTTGTGCGAGGCAGCGAATGACCGCCGAGCAAATCGCTTTGTGCGTTCGCCGCCTCGCTGCCTAGCAAAGCGTCGTCTGCCTTGGGCGCCTAGCAAAGCTGCGCGTGCCGTCGGCGTCAAGCAAAGCGCCGTGTTCCTTGGGCGCCTAGCAAGGAACTGCCTGCGTTGGGCGCCTCGCCGCATCGCAGCCTAGCAAAGCGCTGCGTGCCTTCGGCGGCTGGCAAAGCCGTGCGTGCCTTCGCCGCCTCACACAGCGCGGCGTGCCTTCGCCGCCTGGCAGAGCAGCGCGTGCCTTCGCCTCCTCGCCGCCTGAGAAAGCGCTGCGTGCCTTCTCGCCCTCGCCGCCTAGCAAAGCGCCGTGTCCCTTCACCGCCTCGCCGCCTAGCAAAGCTCCGCATGCCGTCGCCGCCTAGCAAAGCGCCGTGTTCCTTCGGCGCCTAGCAAAGCAGCGCGTGCCTTCGCCGCCTCGCCGCCTAAGAAAGCGCTGCGTCCCTTTCGCCCTCGCCGCCCAACAAAGCACCCTGTCCCTTCACCGCCTCCCCAATCGCTTCGGCCCTTCGCCGCCTCGCCGCCCAGCAAAGCGCTGCTTGCCTTCGCCGCCTCACACACCGCTGCGTCCCTTCGCCGCCTCGCCGCTTAGCAAACGCCGTAGTAGCGCCGAAGGCACACGGCGCTTTTGTAGGCGCCGAAGGCACGTGGCGCTTTGCTAAGCACCGAGGCAGCGAAGGCACGCAGCGATCTGATCGTGGTGGATGGGCTCGGGCGCCTTGCTAGGCGGCGAGGCGGCGAAGGCACGCAGCGCTTTGCCAGGCGCCCAAGGACGCAGCGCTGTGCGAGGCGGCGAGGGCACGCAGTGCTTTGCCAGGCGCCGAAGGCACGCAGCGCTCTAGGAGGCGCCGAGGGCACGCAGTGCTTTGCTAGGCGGCGAGCCGACGTGGAGCTTTGCTAGGCAGCCAAGGCTGAGGACGCTTTGCTAGGCGCTTTGCTAGGCGGCGAAGGCACGAAGCGATTGGGGAGGCGGCGAAGGCACACGGCGCTTTGCTAGGCGGCGAGGGCGAGAAGGCACGCAGCGCTCTCTTAGGCGGCGAGGCAGCGAAGGCACGCGCTGCTTTGCTAGGCGCCGAAGGCACGCAGCGCTTCCTTCGTTTGCGAGGCAGCGAAGAGATGGAGCGCTTTGCTTGTTGGCCAGGCAGCGAACAGGCGCCGTGCTTTGCTTTCTGCCACTCAGCGAATACACGCAGCGCTCTGCTTTTTGGCGAGGCAGTGAACAGATGCAGCGTTTAGTTTGCGAGGCGGCCAAGAGACGCGGCGCTTTGCATGATGACGAGGCGGCGAGCAGATCGAGTGCTTTGCTTGTTGGTGAGGCAGCGAAGAGATGCAGCATTTTGCTTGTTGGCGAGGCAGCGAAGAGATTCAGCAGTCTCCTTGTTTGTGACACAGCGACCATGCACAGTGCTTGCTCATTGTGCGAGGCAGCGAAGAGATGCAGCACTTTGCTTGTGCACCAGGTGGCGCAGTGGCATCGCGGATGGCTTTTTGGCGTGGAGGCGAAGCGAGGCAGCACTTTGCTAGTTGGCGAGGCAGCGAAGAGACGCAGCAGTCTGCTTGTTTGTGAGACAGCCAACATGCCCAGTGGTTAGCTCTTGTGCGAGGCAGCGAATGACCGCCGAGCAAATCGCTTTGTGCGTTCGCCGCCTCGCTGCCTAGCAAAGCGTCGTCTGCCTTGGGCGCCTAGCAAAGCTGCGCGTGCCGTCGGCGTCAAGCAAAGCGCCGTGTTCCTTGGGCGCCTAGCAAGGAACTGCCTGCGTTGGGCGCCTCGCCGCATCGCAGCCTAGCAAAGCGCTGCGTGCCTTCGGCGGCTGGCAAAGCCGTGCGTGCCTTCGCCGCCTCACACAGCGCGGCGTGCCTTCGCCGCCTGGCAGAGCAGCGCGTGCCTTCGCCTCCTCGCCGCCTGAGAAAGCGCTGCGTGCCTTCTCGCCCTCGCCGCCTAGCAAAGCGCCGTGTCCCTTCACCGCCTCGCCGCCTAGCAAAGCTCCGCATGCCGTCGCCGCCTAGCAAAGCGCCGTGTTCCTTCGGCGCCTAGCAAAGCAGCGCGTGCCTTCGCCGCCTCAGAAAGCGCTGCGTCCCTTTCGCCCTCGCCGCCCAACAAAGCGCCCTGTCCCTTCACCGCCTCCCCAATCGCTTCGGCCCTTCGCCGCCTCGCCGCCCAGCAAAGCGCTGCTTGCCTTCGCCGCCTCACACACCGCTGCGTCCCTTCGCCGCCTCGCCGCTTAGCAAACGCCGTAGTAGCGCCGAAGGCACACGGCGCTTTTGTAGGCGCCGAAGGCACGTGGCGCTTTGCTAAGCACCGAGGCAGCGAAGGCACGCAGCGATCTGATCGTGGTGGACGGGCTCGGGCGCCTTGCTAGGCGGCGAGGCGGCGAAGGCACGCAGCGCTTTGCCAGGCGCCCAAGGACGCAGCGCTGTGCGAGGCGGCGAGGGCACGCAGTGCTTTGCCAGGCGCCGAAGGCACGCAGCGCTCTAGGAGGCGCCGAGGGCACGCAGTGCTTTGCTAGGCGGCGAGCCGACGTGGAGCTTTGCTAGGCAGCCAAGGCTGAGGACGCTTTGCTAGGCGCTTTGCTAGGCGGCGAAGGCACGAAGCGATTGGGGAGGCGGCGAAGGCACACGGCGCTTTGCTAGGCGGCGAGGGCGAGAAGGCACGCAGCGCTCTCTTAGGCGGCGAGGCAGCGAAGGCACGCGCTGCTTTGCTAGGCGCCGAAGGCACGCAGCGCTTCCTTCGTTTGCGAGGCAGCGAAGAGATGGAGCGCTTTGCTTGTTGGCCAGGCAGCGAACAGGCGCCGTGCTTTGCTTTCTGCCACTCAGCGAATACACGCAGCGCTCTGCTTTTTGGCGAGGCAGTGAACAGATGCAGCGTTTAGTTTGCGAGGCGGCCAAGAGACGCGGCGCTTTGCATGATGACGAGGCGGCGAGCAGATCGAGTGCTTTGCTTGTTGGTGAGGCAGCGAAGAGATGCAGCATTTTGCTTGTTGGCGAGGCAGCGAAGAGATTCAGCAGTCTCCTTGTTTGTGACACAGCGACCATGCACAGTGCTTGCTCATTGTGCGAGGCAGCGAAGAGATGCAGCACTTTGCTTGTGCACCAGGTGGCGCAGTGGCATCGCGGATGGCTTTTTGGCGTGGAGGCGAAGCGAGGCAGCACTTTGCTAGTTGGCGAGGCAGCGAAGAGACGCAGCAGTCTGCTTGTTTGTGAGACAGCCAACATGCCCAGTGGTTAGCTCTTGTGCGAGGCAGCGAATGACCGCCGAGCAAATCGCTTTGTGCGTTCGCCGCCTCGCTGCCTAGCAAAGCGTCGTCTGCCTTGGGCGCCTAGCAAAGCTGCGCGTGCCGTCGCCGTCAAGCAAAGCGCCGTGTTCCTTGGGCGCCTAGCAAGGAACTGCCTGCGTTGGGCGCCTCGCCGCATCGCAGCCTAGCAAAGCGCTGCGTGCCTTCGGCGGCTGGCAAAGCCGTGCGTGCCTTCGCCGCCTCACACAGCGCGGCGTGCCTTCGCCGCCTGGCAGAGCAGCGCGTGCCTTCGCCTCCTCGCCGCCTGAGAAAGCACTGCGTGCCTTCTCGCCCTCGCCGCCTAGCAAAGCGCCGTGTCCCTTCACCGCCTCGCCGCCTAGCAAAGCTCCGCATGCCGTCGCTGCCTAGCAAAGCGCCGTGTTCCTTCGGCGCCTAGCAAAGCAGCGCGTGCCTTCGCCGCCTCGCCGCCTAAGAAAGCGCTGCGTCCCTTTCGCCCTCGCCGCCCAACAAAGCGCCCTGTCCCTTCACCGCCTCCCCAATCGCTTCGGCCCTTCGCCGCCTCGCCGCCCAGCAAAGCGCTGCTTGCCTTCGCCGCCTCACACACCGCTGCGTCCCTTCGCCGCCTCGCCGCTTAGCAAACGCCGTAGTAGCGCCGAAGGCACACGGCGCTTTTGTAGGCGCCGAAGGCACGTGGCGCTTTGCTAAGCACCGAGGCAGCGAAGGCACGCAGCGATCTGATCGTGGTGGACGGGCTCGGGCGCCTTGCTAGGCGGCGAGGCGGCGAAGGCACGCAGCGCTTTGCCAGGCGCCCAAGGACGCAGCGCTGTGCGAGGCGGCGAGGGCACGCAGTGCTTTGCCAGGCGCCGAAGGCACGCAGCGCTCTAGGAGGCGCCGAGGGCACGCAGTGCTTTGCTAGGCGGCGAGCCGACGTGGAGCTTTGCTAGGCAGCCAAGGCTGAGGACGCTTTGCTAGGCGCTTTGCTAGGCGGCGAAGGCACAAAGCGATTGGGGAGGCGGCGAAGGCACACGGCGCTTTGCTAGGCGGCGAGGGCGAGAAGGCACGCAGCGCTCTCTTAGGCGGCGAGGCAGCGAAGGCACGCGCTGCTTTGCTAGGCGCCGAAGGCACGCAGCGCTTCCTTCGTTTGCGAGGCAGCGAAGAGATGGAGCGCTTTGCTTGTTGGCCAGGCAGCGAACAGGCGCCGTGCTTTGCTTTCTGCCACTCAGCGAATACACGCAGCGCTCTGCTTTTTGGCGAGGCAGTGAACAGATGCAGCGTTTAGTTTGCGAGGAGGCCAAGAGACGCGGCGCTTTGCATGATGACGAGGCGGCGAGCAGATCGAGTGCTTTGCTTGTTGGTGAGGCAGCGAAGAGATGCAGCATTTTGCTTGTTGGCGAGGCAGCGAAGAGATTCAGCAGTCTCCTTGTTTGTGACACAGCGACCATGCACAGTGCTTGCTCATTGTGCGAGGCAGCGAAGAGATGCAGCACTTTGCTTGTGCACCAGGTGGCGCAGTGGCATCGCGGATGGCTTTTTGGCGTGGAGGCGAAGCGAGGCAGCACTTTGCTAGTTGGCGAGGCAGCGAAGAGACGCAGCAGTCTGCTTGTTTGTGAGACAGCCAACATGCCCAGTGGTTAGCTCTTGTGCGAGGCAGCGAATGACCGCCGAGCAAATCGCTTTGTGCGTTCGCCGCCTCGCTGCCTAGCAAAGCGTCGTCTGCCTTGGGCGCCTAGCAAAGCTGCGCGTGCCGTCGCCGTCAAGCAAAGCGCCGTGTTCCTTGGGCGCCTAGCAAGGAACTGCCTGCGTTGGGCGCCTCGCCGCATCGCAGCCTAGCAAAGCGCTGCGTGCCTTCGGCGGCTGGCAAAGCCGTGCGTGCCTTCGCCGCCTCACACAGCGCGGCGTGCCTTCGCCGCCTGGCAGAGCAGCGCGTGCCTTCGCCTCCTCGCCGCCTGAGAAAGCGCTGCGTGCCTTCTCGCCCTCGCCGCCTAGCAAAGCGCCGTGTCCCTTCACCGCCTCGCCGCCTAGCAAAGCTCCGCATGCCGTCGCCGCCTAGCAAAGCGCCGTGTTCCTTCGGCGCCTAGCAAAGCAGCGCGTGCCTTCGCCGCCTCGCCGCCTAAGAAAGCGCTGCGTCCCTTTCGCCCTCGCCGCCCAACAAAGCGCCCTGTCCCTTCACCGCCTCCCCAATCGCTTCGGCCCTTCGCCGCCTCGCCGCCCAGCAAAGCGCTGCTTGCCTTCGCCGCCTCACACACCGCTGCGTGCCTTCGCCGCCTCGCCGCTTAGCAAACACCGTAGTAGCGCCGAAGGCACACGGCGCTTTTGTAGGCGCCGAAGGCACGTGGCGCTTTGCTAAGCACCGAGGCAGCGAAGGCACGCAGCGATCTGATCGTGGTGGACGGGCTCGGGCGCCTTGCTAGGCGGCGAGGCGGCGAAGGCACGCAGCGCTTTGCCAGGCGCCCAAGGACGCAGCGCTGTGCGAGGCGGCGAGGGCACGCAGTGCTTTGCCAGGCGCCGAAGGCACGCAGCGCTCTAGGAGGCGCCGAGGGCACGCAGTGCTTTGCTAGGCGGCGAGCCGACGTGGAGCTTTGCTAGGCAGCGAAGGCTGAGGACGCGTTGCTAGGCGCTTTGCTAGGCGGCGAAGGCACGAAGCGATTGGGGAGGCGGCGAAGGCACACGGCGCTTTGCTGGGCGGCGAGGGCGAGAAGGCACGCAGCGCTCTCTTAGGCGGCGAGGCAGCGAAGGCACGCGCTGCTTTGCTAGGCGCCGAAGGCACGCAGCGCTTCCTTCGTTTGCGAGGCAGCGAAGAGATGGAGCGCTTTGCTTGTTGGCCAGGCAGCGAACAGGCGCCGTGCTTTGCTTTCTGCCACTCAGCGAATACACGCAGCGCTCTGCTTTTTGGCGAGGCAGTGAACAGATGCAGCGTTTAGTTTGCGAGGAGGCCAAGAGACGCGGCGCTTTGCATGATGACGAGGCGGCGAGCAGATCGAGTGCTTTGCTTGTTGGTGAGGCAGCGAAGAGATGCAGCATTTTGCTTGTTGGCGAGGCAGCGAAGAGATTCAGCAGTCTCCTTGTTTGTGACACAGCGACCATGCACAGTGCTTGCTCATTGTGCGAGGCAGCGAAGAGATGCAGCACTTTGCTTGTGCACCAGGTGGCGCAGTGGCATCGCGGATGGCTTTTTGGCGTGGAGGCGAAGCGAGGCAGCACTTTGCTAGTTGGCGAGGCAGCGAAGAGACGCAGCAGTCTGCTTGTTTGTGAGACAGCCAACATGCCCAGTGGTTAGCTCTTGTGCGAGGCAGCGAATGACCGCCGAGCAAATCGCTTTGTGCGTTCGCCGCCTCGCTGCCTAGCAAAGCGTCGTCTGCCTTGGGCGCCTAGCAAAGCCGCGCGTGCCGTCGGCGTCAAGCAAAGCGCCGTGTTCCTTGGGCGCCTAGCAAGGAACTGCCTGCGTTGGGCGCCTCGCCGCATCGCAGCCTAGCAAAGCGCTGCGTGCCTTCGGCGGCTGGCAAAGCCGTGCGTGCCTTCGCCGCCTCACACAGCGCGGCGTGCCTTCGCCGCCTGGCAGAGCAGCGCGTGCCTTCGCCTCCTCGCCGCCTGAGAAAGCGCTGCGTGCCTTCTCGCCCTCGCCGCCTAGCAAAGCGCCGTGTCCCTTCACCGCCTCGCCGCCTAGCAAAGCTCCGCATGCCGTCGCCGCCTAGCAAAGCGCCGTGTTCCTTCGGCGCCTAGCAAAGCAGCGCGTGCCTTCGCCGCCTCGCCGCCTAAGAAAGCGCTGCGTCCCTTTCGCCCTCGCCGCCCAACAAAGCGCCCTGTCCCTTCACCGCCTCCCCAATCGCTTCGGCCCTTCGCCGCCTCGCCGCCCAGCAAAGCGCTGCTTGCCTTCGCCGCCTCACACACCGCTGCGTGCCTTCGCCGCCTCGCCGCTTAGCAAACGCCGTAGTAGCGCCGAAGGCACACGGCGCTTTTGTAGGCGCCGAAGGCACGTGGCGCTTTGCTAAGCACCGAGGCAGCGAAGGCACGCAGCGATCTGATCGTGGTGGACGGGCTCGGGCGCCTTGCTAGGCGGCGAGGCGGCGAAGGCACGCAGCGCTTTGCCAGGCGCCCAAGGACGCAGCGCTGTGCGAGGCGGCGAGGGCACGCAGTGCTTTGCCAGGCGCCGAAGGCACGCAGCGCTCTAGGAGGCGCCGAGGGCACGCAGTGCTTTGCTAGGCGGCGAGCCGACGTGGAGCTTTGCTAGGCAGCGAAGGCTGAGGACGCTTTGCTAGGCGCTTTGCTAGGCGGCGAAGGCACGAAGCGATTGGGGAGGCGGCGAAGGCACACGGCGCTTTGCTGGGCGGCGAGGGCGAGAAGGCACGCAGCGCTCTCTTAGGCGGCGAGGCAGCGAAGGCACGCGCTGCTTTGCTAGGCGCCGAAGGCACGCAGCGCTTCCTTCGTTTGCGAGGCAGCGAAGAGATGGAGCGCTTTGCTTGTTGGCCAGGCAGCGAACAGGCGCCGTGCTTTGCTTTCTGCCACTCAGCGAATACACGCAGCGCTCTGCTTTTTGGCGAGGCAGTGAACAGATGCAGTGTTTAGTTTGCGAGGAGGCCAAGAGACGCGGCGCTTTGCATGATGACGAGGCGGCGAGCAGATCGAGTGGTTTGCTTGTTGGTGAGGCAGCGAAGAGATGCAGCATTTTGCTTGTTGGCGAGGCAGCGAAGAGATTCAGCAGTCTCCTTGTTTGTGACACAGCGACCATGCACAGTGCTTGCTCATTGTGCGAGGCAGCGAAGAGATGCAGCACTTTGCTTGTGCACCAGGTGGCGCAGTGGCATCGCGGATGGCTTTTTGGCGTGGAGGCGAAGCGAGGCAGCACTTTGCTAGTTGGCGAGGCAGCGAAGAGACGCAGCAGTCTGCTTGTTTGTGAGACAGCCAACATGCCCAGTGGTTAGCTCTTGTGCGAGGCAGCGAATGACCGCAGAGCAAATCGCTTTGTGCGTTCGCCGCCTCGCTGCCTAGCAAAGCGTCGTCTGCCTTGGGCGCCTAGCAAAGCTGCGCGTGCCGTCGCCGTCAAGCAAAGCGCCGTGTTCCTTGGGCGCCTAGCAAGGAACTGCCTGCGTTGGGCGCCTCGCCGCATCGCAGCCTAGCAAAGCGCTGCGTGCCTTCGGCGGCTGGCAAAGCCGTGCGTGCCTTCGCCGCCTCACACAGCGCGGCGTGCCTTCGCCGCCTGGCAGAGCAGCGCGTGCCTTCGCCGCCTGAGAAAGCGCTGCGTGCCTTCTCGCCCTCGCCGCCTAGCAAAGCGCCGTGTCCCTTCACCGCCTCGCCGCCTAGCAAAGCTCTGCATGCCGTCGCCGCCTAGCAAAGCGCCGTGTTCCTTCGGCGCCTAGCAAAGCAGCGCGTGCCTTCGCCGCCTCGCCACCTAAGAAAGCGCTGCGTCCCTGTCGCCCTCGCCGCCCAACAAAGCGCCCTGTCCCTTCACCGCCTCCCCAATCGCTTCGGCCCTTCGCCGCCTCGCCGCCCAGCAAAGCGCTGCTTGCCTTCGCCGCCTCACACACCGCTGCGTCCCTTCGCCGCCTCGCCGCTTAGCAAACGCCGTAGTAGCGCCGAAGGCACACGGCGCTTTTGTAGGCGCCGAAGGCACGTGGCGCTTTGCTAAGCAGCGAGGCAGCGAAGGCACGCAGCGATCTGATCGTGGTGGACGGGCTCGGGCGCCTTGCTAGGCGGCGAGGCGGCGAAGGCACGCAGCGCTTTGCCAGGCGCCCAAGGACGCAGCGCTGTGCGAGGCGGCGAGGGCACGCAGTGCTTTGCCAGGCGCCGAAGGCACGCAGCGCTCTAGGAGGCGCCGAGGGCACGCAGTGCTTTGCTAGGCGGCGAGCCGACGTGGAGCTTTGCTAGGCAGCCAAGGCTGAGGACGCTTTGCTAGGCGCTTTGCTAGGCGGCGAAGGCACGAAGCGATTGGGGAGGCGGCGAAGGCACACGGCGCTTTGCTAGGCGGCGAGGGCGAGAAGGCACGCAGCGCTCTCTTAGGCGGCGAGGCAGCGAAGGCACGCGCTGCTTTGCTAGGCGCCGAAGGCACGCAGCGCTTCCTTCGTTTGCGAGGCAGCGAAGAGATGGAGCGCTTTGCTTGTTGGCCAGGCAGCGAACAGGCGCCGTGCTTTGCTTTCTGCCACTCAGCGAATACACGCAGCGCTCTGCTTTTTGGCGAGGCAGTGAACAGATGCAGCGTTTAGTTTGCGAGGCGGCCAAGAGACGCGGCGCTTTGCATGATGACGAGGCGGCGAGCAGATCGAGTGCTTTGCTTGTTGGTGAGGCAGCGAAGAGATGCAGCATTTTGCTTGTTGGCGAGGCAGCGAAGAGATTCAGCAGTCTCCTTGTTTGTGACACAGCGACCATGCACAGTGCTTGCTCATTGTGCGAGGCAGCGAAGAGATGCAGCACTTTGCTTGTGCACCAGGTGGCGCAGTGGCATCGCGGATGGCTTTTTGGCGTGGAGGCGAAGCGAGGCAGCACTTTGCTAGTTGGCGAGGCAGCGAAGAGACGCAGCAGTCTGCTTGTTTGTGAGACAGCCAACATGCCCAGTGGTTAGCTCTTGTGCGAGGCAGCGAATGACCGCCGAGCAAATCGCTTTGTGCGTTCGCCGCCTCGCTGCCTAGCAAAGCGTCGTCTGCCTTGGGCGCCTAGCAAAGCTGCGCGTGCCGTCGGCGTCAAGCAAAGCGCCGTGTTCCTTGGGCGCCTAGCAAGGAACTGCCTGCGTTGGGCGCCTCGCCGCATCGCAGCCTAGCAAAGCGCTGCGTGCCTTCGGCGGCTGGCAAAGCCGTGCGTGCCTTCGCCGCCTCACACAGCGCGGCGTGCCTTCGCCTCCTGGCAGAGCAGCGCGTGCCTTCGCCTCCTCGCCGCCTGAGAAAGCGCTGCGTGCCTTCTCGCCCTCGCCGCCTAGCAAAGCGCCGTGTCCCTTCACCGCCTCGCCGCCTAGCAAAGCTCCGCATGCCGTCGCCGCCTAGCAAAGCGCCGTGTTCCTTCGGCGCCTAGCAAAGCAGCGCGTGCCTTCGCCGCCTCAGAAAGCGCTGCGTCCCTTTCGCCCTCGCCGCCCAACAAAGCGCCCTGTCCCTTCACCGCCTCCCCAATCGCTTCGGCCCTTCGCCGCCTCGCCGCCCAGCAAAGCGCTGCTTGCCTTCGCCGCCTCACACACCGCTGCGTCCCTTCGCCGCCTCGCCGCTTAGCAAACGCCGTAGTAGCGCCGAAGGCACACGGCGCTTTTGTAGGCGCCGAAGGCACGTGGCGCTTTGCTAAGCACCGAGGCAGCGAAGGCACGCAGCGATCTGATCGTGGTGGACGGGCTCGGGCGCCTTGCTAGGCGGCGAGGCGGCGAAGGCACGCAGCGCTCTAGGAGGCGCCGAGGGCACGCAGTGCTTTGCTAGGCGGCGAGCCGACGTGGAGCTTTGCTAGGCAGCGAAGGCTGAGGACGCTTTGCTAGGCGCTTTGCTAGGCGGCGAAGGCACGAAGCGATTGAGGAGGCGGCGAAGGCACACGGCGCTTTGCTAGGCGGCGAGGGCGAGAAGGCACGCAGCGCTCTCTTAGGCGGCGAGGCAGCGAAGGCACGCGCTGCTTTGCTAGGCGCCGAAGGCACGCAGCGCTTCCTTCGTTTGCGAGGCAGCGAAGAGATGGAGCGCTTTGCTTGTTGGCCAGGCAGCGAACAGGCGCCGTGCTTTGCTTTCTGCCACTCAGCGAATACACGCAGCGCTCTGCTTTTTGGCGAGGCAGTGAACAGATGCAGCGTTTAGTTTGCGAGGCGGCCAAGAGACGCGGCGCTTTGCATGATGACGAGGCGGCGAGCAGATCGAGTGCTTTGCTTGTTGGTGAGGCAGCGAAGAGATGCAGCATTTTGCTTGTTGGCGAGGCAGCGAAGAGATTCAGCAGTCTCCTTGTTTGTGACACAGCGACCATGCACAGTGCTTGCTCATTGTGCGAGGCAGCGAAGAGATGCAGCACTTTGCTTGTGCACCAGGTGGCGCAGTGGCATCGCGGATGGCTTTTTGGCGTGGAGGCGAAGCGAGGCAGCACTTTGCTAGTTGGCGAGGCAGCGAAGAGACGCAGCAGGCTGCTTGTTTGTGAGACAGCCAACATGCCCAGTGGTTAGCTCTTGTGCGAGGCAGCGAATGACCGCCGAGCAAATCGCTTTGTGCGTTCGCCGCCTCGCTGCCTAGCAAAGCGCCGTGTTCCTTCGGCGCCTAGCAAAGCAGCGCGTGCCTTCGCCGCCTCGCCGCCTAAGAAAGCGCTGCGTCCCTTTCGCCCTCGCTGCCCAACAAAGCGCCCTGTCCCTTCACCGCCTCCCCAATCGCTTCGGCCCTTCGCCGCCTCGCCGCCCAGCAAAGCGCTGCTTGCCTTCGCCGCCTCACACACCGCTGCGTCCCTTCGCCGCCTCGCCGCTTAGCAAACGCCGTAGTAGCGCCGAAGGCACACGGCGCTTTTGTAGGCGCCGAAGGCACGTGGCGCTTTGCTAAGCACCGAGGCAGCGAAGGCACGCAGCGATCTGATCGTGGTGGACGGGCTCGGGCGCCTTGCTAGGCGGCGAGGCGGCGAAGGCACGCAGCGCTTTGCCAGGCGCCCAAGGACGCAGCGCTGTGCGAGGCGGCGAGGGCACGCAGTGCTTTGCTAGGCGGCGAGCCGACGTGGAGCTTTGCTAGGCAGCCAAGGCTGAGGACGCTTTGCTAGGCGCTTTGCTAGGCGGCGAAGGCACGAAGCGATTGGGGAGGCGGCGAAGGCACACGGCGCTTTGCTAGGCGGCGAGGGCGAGAAGGCACGCAGCGCTTCCTTCGTTTGCGAGGCAGCGAAGAGATGGAGCGCTTTGCTTGTTGGCCAGGCAGCGAACAGGCGCCGTGCTTTGCTTTCTGCCACTCAGCGAATACACGCAGCGCTCTGCTTTTTGGCGAGGCAGTGAACAGATGCAGCGTTTAGTTTGCGAGGAGGCCAAGAGACGCGGCGCTTTGCATGATGACGAGGCGGCGAGCAGATCGAGTGCTTTGCTTGTTGGTGAGGCAGCGAAGAGATGCAGCATTTTGCTTGTTGGCGAGGCAGCGAAGAGATTCAGCAGTCTCCTTGTTTGTGACACAGCGACCATGCACAGTGCTTGCTCATTGTGCGAGGCAGCGAAGAGATGCAGCACTTTGCTTGTGCACCAGGTGGCGCAGTGGCATCGCGGATGGCTTTTTGGCGTGGAGGCGAAGCGAGGCAGCACTTTGCTAGTTGGCGAGGCAGCGAAGAGACGCAGCAGGCTGCTTGTTTGTGAGACAGCCAACATGCCCAGTGGTTAGCTCTTGTGCGAGGCAGCGAATGACCGCCGAGCAAATCGCTTTGTGCGTTCGCCGCCTCGCTGCCTAGCAAAGCGTCGTCTGCCTTGGGCGCCTAGCAAAGCTGCGCGTGCCGTCGCCGTCAAGCAAAGCGCCGTGTTCCTTGGGCGCCTAGCAAGGAACTGCCTGCGTTGGGCGCCTCGCCGCATCGCAGCCTAGCAAAGCGCTGCGTGCCTTCGGCGGCTGGCAAAGCCGTGCGTGCCTTCGCCGCCTCACACAGCGCGGCGTGCCTTCGCCGCCTGGCAGAGCAGCGCGTGCCTTCGCCTCCTCGCCGCCTGAGAAAGCGCTGCGTGCCTTCTCGCCCTCGCCGCCTAGCAAAGCGCCGTGTCCCTTCACCGCCTCGCCGCCTAGCAAAGCTCCGCATGCCGTCGCCGCCTAGCAAAGCGCCGTGTTCCTTCGGCGCCTAGCAAAGCAGCGCGTGCCTTCGCCGCCTCGCCGCCTAAGAAAGCGCTGCGTGCCTTTCGCCCTCGCCGCCCAACAAAGCGCCCTGTCCCTTCACCGCCTCCCCAATCGCTTCGGCCCTTCGCCGCCTCGCCGCCCAGCAAAGCGCTGCTTGCCTTCGCCGCCTCACACACCGCTGCGTCCCTTCGCCGCCTCGCCGCTTAGCAAACGCCGTAGTAGCGCCGAAGGCACACGGCGCTTTTGTAGGCGCCGAAGGCACGTGGCGCTTTGCTAAGCACCGAGGCAGCGAAGGCACGCAGCGATCTGATCGTGGTGGACGGGCTCGGGCGCCTTGCTAGGCGGCGAGGCGGCGAAGGCACGCAGCGCTTTGCCAGGCGCCCAAGGACGCAGCGCTGTGCGAGGCGGCGAGGGCACGCAGTGCTTTGCCAGGCGCCGAAGGCACGCAGCGCTCTAGGAGGCGCCGAGGGCACGCAGTGCTTTGCTAGGCGGCGAGCCGACGTGGAGCTTTGCTAGGCAGCCAAGGCTGAGGACGCTTTGCTAGGCGCTTTGCTAGGCGGCGAAGGCACGAAGCGATTGGGGAGGCGGCGAAGGCACACGGCGCTTTGCTGGGCGGCGAGGGCGAGAAGGCACGCAGCGCTCTCTTAGGCGGCGAGGCAGCGAAGGCACGCGCTGCTTTGCTAGGCGCCGAAGGCACGCAGCGCTTCCTTCGTTTGCGAGGCAGCGAAGAGATGGAGCGCTTTGCTTGTTGGCCAGGCAGCGAACAGGCGCCGTGCTTTGCTTTCTGCCACTCAGCGAATACACGCAGCGCTCTGCTTTTTGGCGAGGCAGTGAACAGATGCAGCGTTTAGTTTGCGAGGCGGCCAAGAGACGCGGCGCTTTGCATGATGACGAGGCGGCGAGCAGATCGAGTGCTTTGCTTGTTGGTGAGGCAGCGAAGAGATGCAGCATTTTGCTTGTTGGCGAGGCAGCGAAGAGATTCAGCAGTCTCCTTGTTTGTGACACAGCGACCATGCACAGTGCTTGCTCATTGTGCGAGGCAGCGAAGAGATGCAGCACTTTGCTTGTGCACCAGGTGGCGCAGTGGCATCGCGGATGGCTTTTTGGCGTGGAGGCGAAGCGAGGCAGCACTTTGCTAGTTGGCGAGGCAGCGAAGAGACGCAGCAGGCTGCTTGTTTGTGAGACAGCCAACATGCCCAGTGGTTAGCTCTTGTGCGAGGCAGCGAATGACCGCCGAGCAAATCGCTTTGTGCGTTCGCCGCCTCGCTGCCTAGCAAAGCGTCGTCTGCCTTGGGCGCCTAGCAAAGCTGCGCGTGCCGTCGCCGTCAAGCAAAGCGCCGTGTTCCTTGGGCGCCTAGCAAGGAACTGCCTGCGTTGGGCGCCTCGCCGCATCGCAGCCTAGCAAAGCGCTGCGTGCCTTCGGCGGCTGGCAAAGCCGTGCGTGCCTTCGCCGCCTCACACAGCGCGGCGTGCCTTCGCCGCCTGGCAGAGCAGCGCGTGCCTTCGCCTCCTCGCCGCCTGAGAAAGCGCTGCGTCCCTTTCGCCCTCGCCGCCCAACAAAGCGCCCTGTCCCTTCACCGCCTCCCCAATCGCTTCGGCCCTTCGCCGCCTCGCCGCCCAGCAAAGCGCTGCTTGCCTTCGCCGCCTCACACACCGCTGCGTCCCTTCGCCGCCTCGCCGCTTAGCAAACGCCGTAGTAGCGCCGAAGGCACACGGCGCTTTTGTAGGCGCCGAAGGCACGTGGCGCTTTGCTAAGCACCGAGGCAGCGAAGGCACGCAGCGATCTGATCGTGGTGGACGGGCTCGGGCGCCTTGCTAGGCGGCGAGGCGGCGAAGGCACGCAGCGCTCTAGGAGGCGCCGAGGGCACGCAGTGCTTTGCTAGGCGGCGAGCCGACGTGGAGCTTTGCTAGGCAGCGAAGGCTGAGGACGCTTTGCTAGGCGCTTTGCTAGGCGGCGAAGGCACGAAGCGATTGAGGAGGCGGCGAAGGCACACGGCGCTTTGCTAGGCGGCGAGGGCGAGAAGGCACGCAGCGCTCTCTTAGGCGGCGAGGCAGCGAAGGCACGCGCTGCTTTGCTAGGCGCCGAAGGCACGCAGCGCTTCCTTCGTTTGCGAGGCAGCGAAGAGATGGAGCGCTTTGCTTGTTGGCCAGGCAGCGAACAGGCGCCGTGCTTTGCTTTCTGCCACTCAGCGAATACACGCAGCGCTCTGCTTTTTGGCGAGGCAGTGAACAGATGCAGCGTTTAGTTTGCGAGGCGGCCAAGAGACGCGGCGCTTTGCATGATGACGAGGCGGCGAGCAGATCGAGTGCTTTGCTTGTTGGTGAGGCAGCGAAGAGATGCAGCATTTTGCTTGTTGGCGAGGCAGCGAAGAGATTCAGCAGTCTCCTTGTTTGTGACACAGCGACCATGCACAGTGCTTGCTCATTGTGCGAGGCAGCGAAGAGATGCAGCACTTTGCTTGTGCAGCAGGTGGCGCAGTGGCATCGCGGATGGCTTTTTGGCGTGGAGGCGAAGCGAGGCAGCACTTTGCTAGTTGGCGAGGCAGCGAAGAGACGCAGCAGGCTGCTTGTTTGTGAGACAGCCAACATGCCCAGTGGTTAGCTCTTGTGCGAGGCAGCGAATGACCGCCGAGCAAATCGCTTTGTGCGTTCGCCGCCTCGCTGCCTAGCAAAGCGCCGTGTTCCTTCGGCGCCTAGCAAAGCAGCGCGTGCCTTCGCCGCCTCGCCGCCTAAGAAAGCGCTGCGTCCCTTTCGCCCTCGCTGCCCAACAAAGCGCCCTGTCCCTTCACCGCCTCCCCAATCGCTTCGGCCCTTCGCCGCCTCGCCGCCCAGCAAAGCGCTGCTTGCCTTCGCCGCCTCACACACCGCTGCGTCCCTTCGCCGCCTCGCCGCTTAGCAAACGCCGTAGTAGCGCCGAAGGCACACGGCGCTTTTGTAGGCGCCGAAGGCACGTGGCGCTTTGCTAAGCACCGAGGCAGCGAAGGCACGCAGCGATCTGATCGTGGTGGACGGGCTCGGGCGCCTTGCTAGGCGGCGAGGCGGCGAAGGCACGCAGCGCTTTGCCAGGCGCCCAAGGACGCAGCGCTGTGCGAGGCGGCGAGGGCACGCAGTGCTTTGCTAGGCGGCGAGCCGACGTGGAGCTTTGCTAGGCAGCCAAGGCTGAGGACGCTTTGCTAGGCGCTTTGCTAGGCGGCGAAGGCACGAAGCGATTGGGGAGGCGGCGAAGGCACACGGCGCTTTGCTAGGCGGCGAGGGCGAGAAGGCACGCAGCGCTTCCTTCGTTTGCGAGGCAGCGAAGAGATGGAGCGCTTTGCTTGTTGGCCAGGCAGCGAACAGGCGCCGTGCTTTGCTTTCTGCCACTCAGCGAATACACGCAGCGCTCTGCTTTTTGGCGAGGCAGTGAACAGATGCAGCGTTTAGTTTGCGAGGAGGCCAAGAGACGCGGCGCTTTGCATGATGACGAGGCGGCGAGCAGATCGAGTGCTTTGCTTGTTGGTGAGGCAGCGAAGAGATGCAGCATTTTGCTTGTTGGCGAGGCAGCGAAGAGATTCAGCAGTCTCCTTGTTTGTGACACAGCGACCATGCACAGTGCTTGCTCATTGTGCGAGGCAGCGAAGAGATGCAGCACTTTGCTTGTGCACCAGGTGGCGCAGTGGCATCGCGGATGGCTTTTTGGCGTGGAGGCGAAGCGAGGCAGCACTTTGCTAGTTGGCGAGGCAGCGAAGAGACGCAGCAGGCTGCTTGTTTGTGAGACAGCCAACATGCCCAGTGGTTAGCTCTTGTGCGAGGCAGCGAATGACCGCCGAGCAAATCGCTTTGTGCGTTCGCCGCCTCGCTGCCTAGCAAAGCGTCGTCTGCCTTGGGCGCCTAGCAAAGCTGCGCGTGCCGTCGCCGTCAAGCAAAGCGCCGTGTTCCTTGGGCGCCTAGCAAGGAACTGCCTGCGTTGGGCGCCTCGCCGCATCGCAGCCTAGCAAAGCGCTGCGTGCCTTCGGCGGCTGGCAAAGCCGTGCGTGCCTTCGCCGCCTCACACAGCGCGGCGTGCCTTCGCCGCCTGGCAGAGCAGCGCGTGCCTTCGCCTCCTCGCCGCCTGAGAAAGCGCTGCGTGCCTTCTCGCCCTCGCCGCCTAGCAAAGCGCCGTGTCCCTTCACCGCCTCGCCGCCTAGCAAAGCTCCGCATGCCGTCGCCGCCTAGCAAAGCGCCGTGTTCCTTCGGCGCCTAGCAAAGCAGCGCGTGCCTTCGCCGCCTCGCCGCCTAAGAAAGCGCTGCGTCCCTTTCGCCCTCGCCGCCCAACAAAGCGCCCTGTCCCTTCACCGCCTCCCCAATCGCTTCGGCCCTTCGCCGCCTCGCCGCCCAGCAAAGCGCTGCTTGCCTTCGCCGCCTCACACACCGCTGCGTCCCTTCGCCGCCTCGCCGCTTAGCAAACGCCGTAGTAGCGCCGAAGGCACACGGCGCTTTTGTAGGCGCCGAAGGCACGTGGCGCTTTGCTAAGCACCGAGGCAGCGAAGGCACGCAGCGATCTGATCGTGGTGGACGGGCTCGGGCGCCTTGCTAGGCGGCGAGGCGGCGAAGGCACGCAGCGCTTTGCCAGGCGCCCAAGGACGCAGCGCTGTGCGAGGCGGCGAGGGCACGCAGTGCTTTGCCAGGCGCCGAAGGCACGCAGCGCTCTAGGAGGCGCCGAGGGCACGCAGTGCTTTGCTAGGCGGCGAGCCGACGTGGAGCTTTGCTAGGCAGCCAAGGCTGAGGACGCTTTGCTAGGCGCTTTGCTAGGCGGCGAAGGCACGAAGCGATTGGGGAGGCGGCGAAGGCACACGGCGCTTTGCTGGGCGGCGAGGGCGAGAAGGCACGCAGCGCTCTCTTAGGCGGCGAGGCAGCGAAGGCACGCGCTGCTTTGCTAGGCGCCGAAGGCACGCAGCGCTTCCTTCGTTTGCGAGGCAGCGAAGAGATGGAGCGCTTTGCTTGTTGGCCAGGCAGCGAACAGGCGCCGTGCTTTGCTTTCTGCCACTCAGCGAATACACGCAGCGCTCTGCTTTTTGGCGAGGCAGTGAACAGATGCAGCGTTTAGTTTGCGAGGCGGCCAAGAGACGCGGCGCTTTGCATGATGACGAGGCGGCGAGCAGATCGAGTGCTTTGCTTGTTGGTGAGGCAGCGAAGAGATGCAGCATTTTGCTTGTTGGCGAGGCAGCGAAGAGATTCAGCAGTCTCCTTGTTTGTGACACAGCGACCATGCACAGTGCTTGCTCATTGTGCGAGGCAGCGAAGAGATGCAGCACTTTGCTTGTGCACCAGGTGGCGCAGTGGCATCGCGGATGGCTTTTTGGCGTGGAGGCGAAGCGAGGCAGCACTTTGCTAGTTGGCGAGGCAGCGAAGAGACGCAGCAGTCTGCTTGTTTGTGAGACAGCCAACATGCCCAGTGGTTAGCTCTTGTGCGAGGCAGCGAATGACCGCCGAGCAAATGGCTTTGTGCGTTCGCCGCCTCGCTGCCTAGCAAAGCGTCGTCTGCCTTGGGCGCCTAGCAAAGCTGCGCGTGCCGTCGCCGTCAAGCAAAGCGCCGTGTTCCTTGGGCGCCTAGCAAGGAACTGCCTGCGTTGGGCGCCTCGCCGCATCGCAGCCTAGCAAAGCGCTGCGTGCCTTCGGCGGCTGGCAAAGCCGTGCGTGCCTTCGCCGCCTCACACAGCGCGGCGTGCCTTCGCCGCCTGGCAGAGCAGCGCGTGCCTTCGCCTCCTCGCCGCCTGAGAAAGCGCTGCGTGCCTTCTCGCCCTCGCCGCCTAGCAAAGCGCCGTGTCCCTTCACCGCCTCGCCGCCTAGCAAAGCTCCGCATGCCGTCGCCGCCTAGCAAAGCGCCGTGTTCCTTCGGCGCCTAGCAAAGCAGCGCGTGCCTTCGCCGCCTCGCCGCCTAAGAAAGCGCTGCGTCCCTTTCGCCCTCGCCGCCCAACAAAGCGCCCTGTCCCTTCACCGCCTCCCCAATCGCTTCGGCCCTTCGCCGCCTCGCCGCCCAGCAAAGCGCTGCTTGCCTTCGCCGCCTCACACACCGCTGCGTCCCTTCGCCGCCTCGCCGCTTAGCAAACGCCGTAGTAGCGCCGAAGGCACACGGCGCTTTTGTAGGCGCCGAAGGCACGTGGCGCTTTGCTAAGCACCGAGGCAGCGAAGGCACGCAGCGATCTGATCGTGGTGGACGGGCTCGGGCGCCTTGCTAGGCGGCGAGGCGGCAAAGGCACGCAGCGCTTTGCCAGGCGCCCAAGGACGCAGCGCTGTGTGAGGCGGCGAGGGCACGCAGTGCTTTGCCAGGCGCCGAAGGCACGCAGCGCTCTAGGAGGCGCCGAGGGCACGCAGTGCTTTGCTAGGCGGCGAGCCGACGTGGAGCTTTGCTAGGCAGCCAAGGCTGAGGACGCTTTGCTAGGCGCTTTGCTAGGCGGCGAAGGCACGAAGCGATTGGGGAGGCGGCGAAGGCACACGGCGCTTTGCTGGGCGGCGAGGGCGAGAAGGCACGCAGCGCTCTCTTAGGCGGCGAGGCAGCGAAGGCACGCGCTGCTTTGCTAGGCGCCGAAGGCACGCAGCGCTTCCTTCGTTTGCGAGGCAGCGAAGAGATGGAGCGCTTTGCTTGTTGGCCAGGCAGCGAACAGGCGCCGTGCTTTGCTTTCTGCCACTCAGCGAATACACGCAGCGCTCTGCTTTTTGGCGAGGCAGTGAACAGATGCAGCGTTTAGTTTGCGAGGAGGCCAAGAGACGCGGCGCTTTGCATGATGACGAGGCGGCGAGCAGATCGAGTGCTTTGCTTGTTGGTGAGGCAGCGAAGAGATGCAGCATTTTGCTTGTTGGCGAGGCAGCGAAGAGATTCAGCAGTCTCCTTGTTTGTGACACAGCGACCATGCACAGTGCTTGCTCATTGTGCGAGGCAGCGAAGAGATGCAGCACTTTGCTTGTGCACCAGGTGGCGCAGTGGCATCGCGGATGGCTTTTTGGCGTGGAGGCGAAGCGAGGCAGCACTTTGCTAGTTGGCGAGGCAGCGAAGAGACGCAGCAGGCTGCTTGTTTGTGAGACAGCCAACATGCCCAGTGGTTAGCTCTTGTGCGAGGCAGCGAATGACCGCCGAGCAAATCGCTTTGTGCGTTCGCCGCCTCGCTGCCTAGCAAAGCGTCGTCTGCCTTGGGCGCCTAGCAAAGCTGCGCGTGCCGTCGCCGTCAAGCAAAGCGCCGTGTTCCTTGGGCGCCTAGCAAGGAACTGCCTGCGTTGGGCGCCTCGCCGCATCGCAGCCTAGCAAAGCGCTGCGTGCCTTCGGCGGCTGGCAAAGCCGTGCGTGCCTTCGCCGCCTCACACAGCGCGGCGTGCCTTCGCCGCCTGGCAGAGCAGCGCGTGCCTTCGCCTCCTCGCCGCCTGAGAAAGCGCTGCGTCCCTTTCGCCCTCGCCGCCCAACAAAGCGCCCTGTCCCTTCACCGCCTCCCCAATCGCTTCGGCCCTTCGCCGCCTCGCCGCCCAGCAAAGCGCTGCTTGCCTTCGCCGCCTCACACACCGCTGCGTCCCTTCGCCGCCTCGCCGCTTAGCAAACGCCGTAGTAGCGCCGAAGGCACACGGCGCTTTTGTAGGCGCCGAAGGCACGTGGCGCTTTGCTAAGCACCGAGGCAGCGAAGGCACGCAGCGATCTGATCGTGGTGGACGGGCTCGGGCGCCTTGCTAGGCGGCGAGGCGGCGAAGGCACGCAGTGCTTTGCCAGGCGCCGAAGGCACGCAGCGCTCTAGGAGGCGCCGAGGGCACGCAGTGCTTTGCTAGGCGGCGAGCCGACGTGGAGCTTTGCTAGGCAGCCAAGGCTGAGGACGCTTTGCTAGGCGCTTTGCTAGGCGGCGAAGGCACGAAGCGATTGGGGAGGCGGCGAAGGCACACGGCGCTTTGCTGGGCGGCGAGGGCGAGAAGGCACGCAGCGCTCTCTTAGGCGGCGAGGCAGCGAAGGCACGCGCTGCTTTGCTAGGCGCCGAAGGCACGCAGCGCTTCCTTCGTTTGCGAGGCAGCGAAGAGATGGAGCGCTTTGCTTGTTGGCCAGGCAGCGAACAGGCGCCGTGCTTTGCTTTCTGCCACTCAGCGAATACACGCAGCGCTCTGCTTTTTGGCGAGGCAGTGAACAGATGCAGCGTTTAGTTTGCGAGGAGGCCAAGAGACGCGGCGCTTTGCATGATGACGAGGCGGCGAGCAGATCGAGTGCTTTGCTTGTTGGTGAGGCAGCGAAGAGATGCAGCATTTTGCTTGTTGGCGAGGCAGCGAAGAGATTCAGCAGTCTCCTTGTTTGTGACACAGCGACCATGCACAGTGCTTGCTCATTGTGCGAGGCAGCGAAGAGATGCAGCACTTTGCTTGTGCACCAGGTGGCGCAGTGGCATCGCGGATGGCTTTTTGGCGTGGAGGCGAAGCGAGGCAGCACTTTGCTAGTTGGCGAGGCAGCGAAGAGACGCAGCAGTCTGCTTGTTTGTGAGACAGCCAACATGCCCAGTGGTTAGCTCTTGTGCGAGGCAGCGAATGACCGCCGAGCAAATCGCTTTGTGCGTTCGCCGCCTCGCTGCCTAGCAAAGCGTCGTCTGCCTTGGGCGCCTAGCAAAGCTGCGCGTGCCGTCGCCGTCAAGCAAAGCGCCGTGTTCCTTGGGCGCCTAGCAAGGAACTGCCTGCGTTGGGCGCCTCGCCGCATCGCAGCCTAGCAAAGCGCTGCGTGCCTTCGGCGGCTGGCAAAGCCGTGCGTGCCTTCGCCGCCTCACACAGCGCGGCGTGCCTTCGCCGCCTGGCAGAGCAGCGCGTGCCTTCGCCTCCTCGCCGCCTGAGAAAGCGCTGCGTGCCTTCTCGCCCTCGCCGCCTAGCAAAGCGCCGTGTCCCTTCACCGCCTCGCCGCCTAGCAAAGCTCCGCATGCCGTCGCCGCCTAGCAAAGCGCCGTGTTCCTTCGGCGCCTAGCAAAGCAGCGCGTGCCTTCGCCGCCTCGCCGCCTAAGAAAGCGCTGCGTGCCTTTCGCCCTCGCCGCCCAACAAAGCGCCCTGTCCCTTCACCGCCTCCCCAATCGCTTCGGCCCTTCGCCGCCTCGCCGCCCAGCAAAGCGCTGCTTGCCTTCGCCGCCTCACACACCGCTGCGTCCCTTCGCCGCCTCGCCGCTTAGCAAACGCCGTAGTAGCGCCGAAGGCACACGGCGCTTTTGTAGGCGCCGAAGGCACGTGGCGCTTTGCTAAGCACCGAGGCAGCGAAGGCACGCAGCGATCTGATCGTGGTGGACGGGCTCGGGCGCCTTGCTAGGCGGCGAGGCGGCGAAGGCACGCAGCGCTTTGCCAGGCGCCCAAGGACGCAGCGCTGTGCGAGGCGGCGAGGGCACGCAGTGCTTTGCCAGGCGCCGAAGGCACGCAGCGCTCTAGGAGGCGCCGAGGGCACGCAGTGCTTTGCTAGGCGGCGAGCCGACGTGGAGCTTTGCTAGGCAGCCAAGGCTGAGGACGCTTTGCTAGGCGCTTTGCTAGGCGGCGAAGGCACGAAGCGATTGGGGAGGCGGCGAAGGCACACGGCGCTTTGCTGGGCGGCGAGGGCGAGAAGGCACGCAGCGCTCTCTTAGGCGGCGAGGCAGCGAAGGCACGCGCTGCTTTGCTAGGCGCCGAAGGCACGCAGCGCTTCCTTCGTTTGCGAGGCAGCGAAGAGATGGAGCGCTTTGCTTGTTGGCCAGGCAGCGAACAGGCGCCGTGCTTTGCTTTCTGCCACTCAGCGAATACACGCAGCGCTCTGCTTTTTGGCGAGGCAGTGAACAGATGCAGCGTTTAGTTTGCGAGGAGGCCAAGAGACGCGGCGCTTTGCATGATGACGAGGCGGCGAGCAGATCGAGTGCTTTGCTTGTTGGTGAGGCAGCGAAGAGATGCAGCATTTTGCTTGTTGGCGAGGCAGCGAAGAGATTCAGCAGTCTCCTTGTTTGTGACACAGCGACCATGCACAGTGCTTGCTCATTGTGCGAGGCAGCGAAGAGATGCAGCACTTTGCTTGTGCACCAGGTGGCGCAGTGGCATCGCGGATGGCTTTTTGGCGTGGAGGCGAAGCGAGGCAGCACTTTGCTAGTTGGCGAGGCAGCGAAGAGACGCAGCAGTCTGCTTGTTTGTGAGACAGCCAACATGCCCAGTGGTTAGCTCTTGTGCGAGGCAGCGAATGACCGCCGAGCAAATCGCTTTGTGCGTTCGCCGCCTCGCTGCCTAGCAAAGCGTCGTCTGCCTTGGGCGCCTAGCAAAGCTGCGCGTGCCGTCGGCGTCAAGCAAAGCGCCGTGTTCCTTGGGCGCCTAGCAAGGAACTGCCTGCGTTGGGCGCCTCGCCGCATCGCAGCCTAGCAAAGCGCTGCGTGCCTTCGGCGGCTGGCAAAGCCGTGCGTGCCTTCGCCGCCTCACACAGCGCGGCGTGCCTTCGCCGCCTGGCAGAGCAGCGCGTGCCTTCGCCTCCTCGCCGCCTGAGAAAGCGCTGCGTCCCTTTCGCCCTCGCCGCCCAACAAAGCGCCCTGTCCCTTCACCGCCTCCCCAATCGCTTCGGCCCTTCGCCGCCTCGCCGCCCAGCAAAGCGCTGCTTGCCTTCGCCGCCTCACACACCGCTGCGTCCCTTCGCCGCCTCGCCGCTTAGCAAACGCCGTAGTAGCGCCGAAGGCACACGGCGCTTTTGTAGGCGCCGAAGGCACGTGGCGCTTTGCTAAGCACCGAGGCAGCGAAGGCACGCAGCGATCTGATCGTGGTGGACGGGCTCGGGCGCCTTGCTAGGCGGCGAGGCGGCGAAGGCACGCAGTGCTTTGCCAGGCGCCGAAGGCACGCAGCGCTCTAGGAGGCGCCGAGGGCACGCAGTGCTTTGCTAGGCGGCGAGCCGACGTGGAGCTTTGCTAGGCAGCCAAGGCTGAGGACGCTTTGCTAGGCGCTTTGCTAGGCGGCGAAGGCACGAAGCGATTGGGGAGGCGGCGAAGGCACACGGCGCTTTGCTGGGCGGCGAGGGCGAGAAGGCACGCAGCGCTCTCTTAGGCGGCGAGGCAGCGAAGGCACGCGCTGCTTTGCTAGGCGCCGAAGGCACGCAGCGCTTCCTTCGTTTGCGAGGCAGCGAAGAGATGGAGCGCTTTGCTTGTTGGCCAGGCAGCGAACAGGCGCCGTGCTTTGCTTTCTGCCACTCAGCGAATACACGCAGCGCTCTGCTTTTTGGCGAGGCAGTGAACAGATGCAGCGTTTAGTTTGCGAGGAGGCCAAGAGACGCGGCGCTTTGCATGATGACGAGGCGGCGAGCAGATCGAGTGCTTTGCTTGTTGGTGAGGCAGCGAAGAGATGCAGCATTTTGCTTGTTGGCGAGGCAGCGAAGAGATTCAGCAGTCTCCTTGTTTGTGACACAGCGACCATGCACAGTGCTTGCTCATTGTGCGAGGCAGCGAAGAGATGCAGCACTTTGCTTGTGCACCAGGTGGCGCAGTGGCATCGCGGATGGCTTTTTGGCGTGGAGGCGAAGCGAGGCAGCACTTTGCTAGTTGGCGAGGCAGCGAAGAGACGCAGCAGTCTGCTTGTTTGTGAGACAGCCAACATGCCCAGTGGTTAGCTCTTGTGCGAGGCAGCGAATGACCGCCGAGCAAATCGCTTTGTGCGTTCGCCGCCTCGCTGCCTAGCAAAGCGTCGTCTGCCTTGGGCGCCTAGCAAAGCTGCGCGTGCCGTCGCCGTCAAGCAAAGCGCCGTGTTCCTTGGGCGCCTAGCAAGGAACTGCCTGCGTTGGGCGCCTCGCCGCATCGCAGCCTAGCAAAGCGCTGCGTGCCTTCGGCGGCTGGCAAAGCCGTGCGTGCCTTCGCCGCCTCACACAGCGCGGCGTGCCTTCGCCGCCTGGCAGAGCAGCGCGTGCCTTCGCCTCCTCGCCGCCTGAGAAAGCGCTGCGTGCCTTCTCGCCCTCGCCGCCTAGCAAAGCGCCGTGTCCCTTCACCGCCTCGCCGCCTAGCAAAGCTCCGCATGCCGTCGCCGCCTAGCAAAGCGCCGTGTTCCTTCGGCGCCCAGCAAAGCAGCGCGTGCCTTCGCCGCCTCGCCGCCTAAGAAAGCGCTGCGTCCCTTTCGCCCTCGCCGCCCAACAAAGCGCCCTGTCCCTTCACCGCCTCCCCAATCGCTTCGGCCCTTCGCCGCCTCGCCGCCCAGCAAAGCGCTGCTTGCCTTCGCCGCCTCACACACCGCTGCGTCCCTTCGCCGCCTCGCCGCTTAGCAAACGCCGTAGTAGCGCCGAAGGCACACGGCGCTTTTGTAGGCGCCGAAGGCACGTGGCGCTTTGCTAAGCACCGAGGCAGCGAAGGCACGCAGCGATCTGATCGTGGTGGACGGGCTCGGGCGCCTTGCTAGGCGGCGAGGCGGCGAAGGCACGCAGCGCTTTGCCAGGCGCCCAAGGACGCAGCGCTGTGCGAGGCGGCGAGGGCACGCAGTGCTTTGCCAGGCGCCGAAGGCACGCAGCGCTCTAGGAGGCGCCGAGGGCACGCAGTGCTTTGCTAGGCGGCGAGCCGACGTGGAGCTTTGCTAGGCAGTGAAGGCTGAGGACGCTTTGCTAGGCGCTTTGCTAGGCGGCGAAGGCACGAAGCGATTGGGGAGGCGGCGAAGGCACACGGCGCTTTGCTAGGCGGCGAGGGCGAGAAGGCACGCAGCGCTCTCTTAGGCGGCGAGGCAGCGAAGGCACGCGCTGCTTTGCTAGGCGCCGAAGGCACGCAGCGCTTCCTTCGTTTGCGAGGCAGCGAAGAGATGGAGCGCTTTGCTTGTTGGCCAGGCAGCGAACAGGCGCCGTGCTTTGCTTTCTGCCACTCAGCGAATACACGCAGCGCTCTGCTTTTTGGCGAGGCAGTGAACAGATGCAGCGTTTAGTTTGCGAGGAGGCCAAGAGACGCGGCGCTTTGCATGATGACGAGGCGGCGAGCAGATCGAGTGCTTTGCTTGTTGGTGAGGCAGCGAAGAGATGCAGCATTTTGCTTGTTGGCGAGGCAGCGAAGAGATTCAGCAGTCTCCTTGTTTGTGACACAGCGACCATGCACAGTGCTTGCTCATTGTGCGAGGCAGCGAAGAGATGCAGCACTTTGCTTGTGCACCAGGTGGCGCAGTGGCATCGCGGATGGCTTTTTGGCGTGGAGGCGAAGCGAGGCAGCACTTTGCTAGTTGGCGAGGCAGCGAAGAGACGCAGCAGGCTGCTTGTTTGTGAGACAGCCAACATGCCCAGTGGTTAGCTCTTGTGCGAGGCAGCGAATGACCGCCGAGCAAATCGCTTTGTGCGTTCGCCGCCTCGCTGCCTAGCAAAGCGTCGTCTGCCTTGGGCGCCTAGCAAAGCTGCGCGTGCCGTCGCCGTCAAGCAAAGCGCCGTGTTCCTTGGGCGCCTAGCAAGGAACTGCCTGCGTTGGGCGCCTCGCCGCATCGCAGCCTAGCAAAGCGCTGCGTGCCTTCGGCGGCTGGCAAAGCCGTGCGTGCCTTCGCCGCCTCACACAGCGCGGCGTGCCTTCGCCGCCTGGCAGAGCAGCGCGTGCCTTCGCCTCCTCGCCGCCTGAGAAAGCGCTGCGTGCCTTCTCGCCCTCGCCGCCTAGCAAAGCGCCGTGTCCCTTCACCGCCTCGCCGCCTAGCAAAGCTCCGCATGCCGTCGCCGCCTAGCAAAGCGCCGTGTTCCTTCGGCGCCTAGCAAAGCAGCGCGTGCCTTCGCCGCCTCGCCGCCTAAGAAAGCGCTGCGTCCCTTTCGCCCTCGCCGCCCAACAAAGCGCCCTGTCCCTTCACCGCCTCCCCAATCGCTTCGGCCCTTCGCCGCCTCGCCGCCCAGCAAAGCGCTGCTTGCCTTCGCCGCCTCACACACCGCTGCGTGCCTTCGCCGCCTCGCCGCTTAGCAAACGCCGTAGTAGCGCCGAAGGCACACGGCGCTTTTGTAGGCGCCGAAGGCACGTGGCGCTTTGCTAAGCACCGAGGCAGCGAAGGCACGCAGCGATCTGATCGTGGTGGACGGGCTCGGGCGCCTTGCTAGGCGGCGAGGCGGCGAAGGCACGCAGCGCTTTGCCAGGCGCCCAAGGACGCAGCGCTGTGCGAGGCGGCGAGGGCACGCAGTGCTTTGCCAGGCGCCGAAGGCACGCAGCGCTCTAGGAGGCGCCGAGGGCACGCAGTGCTTTGCTAGGCGGCGAGCCGACGTGGAGCTTTGCTAGGCAGCCAAGGCTGAGGACGCTTTGCTAGGCGCTTTGCTAGGCGGCGAAGGCACGAAGCGATTGGGAGGGCGGCGAAGGCACACGGCGCTTTGCTAGGCAGCGAGGGCGAGAAGGCACGCAGCGCTCTCTTAGGCGGCGAGGCAGCGAAGGCACGCGCTGCTTTGCTAGGCGCCGAAGGCACGCAGCGCTTCCTTCGTTTGCGAGGCAGCGAAGAGATGGAGCGCTTTGCTTGTTGGCCAGGCAGCGAACAGGCGCCGTGCTTTGCTTTCTGCCACTCAGCGAATACACGCAGCGCTCTGCTTTTTGGCGAGGCAGTGAACAGATGCAGCGTTTAGTTTGCGAGGCGGCCAAGAGACGCGGCGCTTTGCATGATGACGAGGCGGCGAGCAGATCGAGTGCTTTGCTTGTTGGTGAGGCAGCGAAGAGATGCAGCATTTTGCTTGTTGGCGAGGCAGCGAAGAGATTCAGCAGTCTCCTTGTTTGTGACACAGCGACCATGCACAGTGCTTGCTCATTGTGCGAGGCAGCGAAGAGATGCAGCACTTTGCTTGTGCACCAGGTGGCGCAGTGGCATCGCGGATGGCTTTTTGGCGTGGAGGCGAAGCGAGGCAGCACTTTGCTAGTTGGCGAGGCAGCGAAGAGACGCAGCAGGCTGCTTGTTTGTGAGACAGCCAACATGCCCAGTGGTTAGCTCTTGTGCGAGGCAGCGAATGACCGCCGAGCAAATGGCTTTGTGCGTTCGCCGCCTCGCTGCCTAGCAAAGCGTCGTCTGCCTTGGGCGCCTAGCAAAGCTGCGCGTGCCGTCGCCGTCAAGCAAAGCGCCGTGTTCCTTGGGCGCCTAGCAAGGAACTGCCTGCGTTGGGCGCCTCGCCGCATCGCAGCCTAGCAAAGCGCTGCGTGCCTTCGGCGGCTGGCAAAGCCGTGCGTGCCTTCGCCGCCTCACACAGCGCGGCGTGCCTTCGCCGCCTGGCAGAGCAGCGCGTGCCTTCGCCTCCTCGCCGCCTGAGAAAGCGCTGCGTGCCTTCTCGCCCTCGCCGCCTAGCAAAGCGCCGTGTCCCTTCACCGCCTCGCCGCCTAGCAAAGCTCCGCATGCCGTCGCCGCCTAGCAAAGCGCCGTGTTCCTTCGGCGCCTAGCAAAGCAGCGCGTGCCTTCGCCGCCTCGCCGCCTAAGAAAGCGCTGCGTCCCTTTCGCCCTCGCCGCCCAACAAAGCGCCCTGTCCCTTCACCGCCTCCCCAATCGCTTCGGCCCTTCGCCGCCTCGCCGCCCAGCAAAGCGCTGCTTGCCTTCGCCGCCTCACACACCGCTGCGTCCCTTCGCCGCCTCGCCGCTTAGCAAACGCCGTAGTAGCGCCGAAGGCACACGGCGCTTTTGTAGGCGCCGAAGGCACGTGGCGCTTTGCTAAGCACCGAGGCAGCGAAGGCACGCAGCGATCTGATCGTGGTGGACGGGCTCGGGCGCCTTGCTAGGCGGCGAGGCGGCAAAGGCACGCAGCGCTTTGCCAGGCGCCCAAGGACGCAGCGCTGTGCGAGGCGGCGAGGGCACGCAGTGCTTTGCCAGGCGCCGAAGGCACGCAGCGCTCTAGGAGGCGCCGAGGGCACGCAGTGCTTTGCTAGGCGGCGAGCCGACGTGGAGCTTTGCTAGGCAGCCAAGGCTGAGGACGCTTTGCTAGGCGCTTTGCTAGGCGGCGAAGGCACGAAGCGATTGGGGAGGCGGCGAAGGCACACGGCGCTTTGCTGGGCGGCGAGGGCGAGAAGGCACGCAGCGCTCTCTTAGGCGGCGAGGCAGCGAAGGCACGCGCTGCTTTGCTAGGCGCCGAAGGCACGCAGCGCTTCCTTCGTTTGCGAGGCAGCGAAGAGATGGAGCGCTTTGCTTGTTGGCCAGGCAGCGAACAGGCGCCGTGCTTTGCTTTCTGCCACTCAGCGAATACACGCAGCGCTCTGCTTTTTGGCGAGGCAGTGAACAGATGCAGCGTTTAGTTTGCGAGGAGGCCAAGAGACGCGGCGCTTTGCATGATGACGAGGCGGCGAGCAGATCGAGTGCTTTGCTTGTTGGTGAGGCAGCGAAGAGATGCAGCATTTTGCTTGTTGGCGAGGCAGCGAAGAGATTCAGCAGTCTCCTTGTTTGTGACACAGCGACCATGCACAGTGCTTGCTCATTGTGCGAGGCAGCGAAGAGATGCAGCACTTTGCTTGTGCACCAGGTGGCGCAGTGGCATCGCGGATGGCTTTTTGGCGTGGAGGCGAAGCGAGGCAGCACTTTGCTAGTTGGCGAGGCAGCGAAGAGACGCAGCAGTCTGCTTGTTTGTGAGACAGCCAACATGCCCAGTGGTTAGCTCTTGTGCGAGGCAGCGAATGACCGCCGAGCAAATGGCTTTGTGCGTTCGCCGCCTCGCTGCCTAGCAAAGCGTCGTCTGCCTTGGGCGCCTAGCAAAGCTGCGCGTGCCGTCGCCGTCAAGCAAAGCGCCGTGTTCCTTGGGCGCCTAGCAAGGAACTGCCTGCGTTGGGCGCCTCGCCGCATCGCAGCCTAGCAAAGCGCTGCGTGCCTTCGGCGGCTGGCAAAGCCGTGCGTGCCTTCGCCGCCTCACACAGCGCGGCGTGCCTTCGCCGCCTGGCAGAGCAGCGCGTGCCTTCGCCTCCTCGCCGCCTGAGAAAGCGCTGCGTGCCTTCTCGCCCTCGCCGCCTAGCAAAGCGCCGTGTCCCTTCACCGCCTCGCCGCCTAGCAAAGCTCCGCATGCCGTCGCCGCCTAGCAAAGCGCCGTGTTCCTTCGGCGCCTAGCAAAGCAGCGCGTGCCTTCGCCGCCTCGCCGCCTAAGAAAGCGCTGCGTGCCTTTCGCCCTCGCCGCCCAACAAAGCGCCCTGTCCCTTCACCGCCTCCCCAATCGCTTCGGCCCTTCGCCGCCTCGCCGCCCAGCAAAGCGCTGCTTGCCTTCGCCGCCTCACACACCGCTGCGTCCCTTCGCCGCCTCGCCGCTTAGCAAACGCCGTAGTAGCGCCGAAGGCACACGGCGCTTTTGTAGGCGCCGAAGGCACGTGGCGCTTTGCTAAGCACCGAGGCAGCGAAGGCACGCAGCGATCTGATCGTGGTGGACGGGCTCGGGCGCCTTGCTAGGCGGCGAGGCGGCGAAGGCACGCAGCGCTTTGCCAGGCGCCCAAGGACGCAGCGCTGTGCGAGGCGGCGAGGGCACGCAGTGCTTTGCCAGGCGCCGAAGGCACGCAGCGCTCTAGGAGGCGCCGAGGGCACGCAGTGCTTTGCTAGGCGGCGAGCCGACGTGGAGCTTTGCTAGGCAGCCAAGGCTGAGGACGCTTTGCTAGGCGCTTTGCTAGGCGGCGAAGGCACGAAGCGATTGGGGAGGCGCCGAAGGCACACGGCGCTTTGCTGGGCGGCGAGGGCGAGAAGGCACGCAGCGCTCTCTTAGGCGGCGAGGCAGCGAAGGCACGCGCTGCTTTGCTAGGCGCCGAAGGCACGCAGCGCTTCCTTCGTTTGCGAGGCAGCGAAGAGATGGAGCGCTTTGCTTGTTGGCCAGGCAGCGAACAGGCGCCGTGCTTTGCTTTCTGCCACTCAGCGAATACACGCAGCGCTCTGCTTTTTGGCGAGGCAGTGAACAGATGCAGCGTTTAGTTTGCGAGGAGGCCAAGAGACGCGGCGCTTTGCATGATGACGAGGCGGCGAGCAGATCGAGTGCTTTGCTTGTTGGTGAGGCAGCGAAGAGATGCAGCATTTTGCTTGTTGGCGAGGCAGCGAAGAGATTCAGCAGTCTCCTTGTTTGTGACACAGCGACCATGCACAGTGCTTGCTCATTGTGCGAGGCAGCGAAGAGATGCAGCACTTTGCTTGTGCACCAGGTGGCGCAGTGGCATCGCGGATGGCTTTTTGGCGTGGAGGCGAAGCGAGGCAGCACTTTGCTAGTTGGCGAGGCAGCGAAGAGACGCAGCAGTCTGCTTGTTTGTGAGACAGCCAACATGCCCAGTGGTTAGCTCTTGTGCGAGGCAGCGAATGACCGCCGAGCAAATCGCTTTGTGCGTTCGCCGCCTCGCTGCCTAGCAAAGCGTCGTCTGCCTTGGGCGCCTAGCAAAGCTGCGCGTGCCGTCGCCGTCAAGCAAAGCGCCGTGTTCCTTGGGCGCCTAGCAAGGAACTGCCTGCGTTGGGCGCCTCGCCGCATCGCAGCCTAGCAAAGCGCTGCGTGCCTTCGGCGGCTGGCAAAGCCGTGCGTGCCTTCGCCGCCTCACACAGCGCGGCGTGCCTTCGCCGCCTGGCAGAGCAGCGCGTGCCTTCGCCTCCTCGCCGCCTGAGAAAGCGCTGCGTGCCTTCTCGCCCTCGCCGCCTAGCAAAGCGCCGTGTCCCTTCACCGCCTCGCCGCCTAGCAAAGCTCCGCATGCCGTCGCCGCCTAGCAAAGCGCCGTGTTCCTTCGGCGCCCAGCAAAGCAGCGCGTGCCTTCGCCGCCTCGCCGCCTAAGAAAGCGCTGCGTCCCTTTCGCCCTCGCCGCCCAACAAAGCGCCCTGTCCCTTCACCGCCTCCCCAATCGCTTCGGCCCTTCGCCGCCTCGCCGCCCAGCAAAGCGCTGCTTGCCTTCGCCGCCTCACACACCGCTGCGTGCCTTCGCCGCCTCGCCGCTTAGCAAACGCCGTAGTAGCGCCGAAGGCACACGGCGCTTTTGTAGGCGCCGAAGGCACGTGGCGCTTTGCTAAGCACCGAGGCAGCGAAGGCACGCAGCGATCTGATCGTGGTGGACGGGCTCGGGCGCCTTGCTAGGCGGCGAGGCGGCGAAGGCACGCAGCGCTTTGCCAGGCGCCCAAGGACGCAGCGCTGTGCGAGGCGGCGAGGGCACGCAGTGCTTTGCCAGGCGCCGAAGGCACGCAGCGCTCTAGGAGGCGCCGAGGGCACGCAGTGCTTTGCTAGGCGGCGAGCCGACGTGGAGCTTTGCTAGGCAGTGAAGGCTGAGGACGCTTTGCTAGGCGCTTTGCTAGGCGGCGAAGGCACGAAGCGATTGGGGAGGCGGCGAAGGCACACGGCGCTTTGCTAGGCGGCGAGGGCGAGAAGGCACGCAGCGCTCTCTTAGGCGGCGAGGCAGCGAAGGCACGCGCTGCTTTGCTAGGCGCCGAAGGCACGCAGCGCTTCCTTCGTTTGCGAGGCAGCGAAGAGATGGAGCGCTTTGCTTGTTGGCCAGGCAGCGAACAGGCGCCGTGCTTTGCTTTCTGCCACTCAGCGAATACACGCAGCGCTCTGCTTTTTGGCGAGGCAGTGAACAGATGCAGCGTTTAGTTTGCGAGGAGGCCAAGAGACGCGGCGCTTTGCATGATGACGAGGCGGCGAGCAGATCGAGTGCTTTGCTTGTTGGTGAGGCAGCGAAGAGATGCAGCATTTTGCTTGTTGGCGAGGCAGCGAAGAGATTCAGCAGTCTCCTTGTTTGTGACACAGCGACCATGCACAGTGCTTGCTCATTGTGCGAGGCAGCGAAGAGATGCAGCACTTTGCTTGTGCACCAGGTGGCGCAGTGGCATCGCGGATGGCTTTTTGGCGTGGAGGCGAAGCGAGGCAGCACTTTGCTAGTTGGCGAGGCAGCGAAGAGACGCAGCAGGCTGCTTGTTTGTGAGACAGCCAACATGCCCAGTGGTTAGCTCTTGTGCGAGGCAGCGAATGACCGCCGAGCAAATCGCTTTGTGCGTTCGCCGCCTCGCTGCCTAGCAAAGCGTCGTCTGCCTTGGGCGCCTAGCAAAGCTGCGCGTGCCGTCGCCGTCAAGCAAAGCGCCGTGTTCCTTGGGCGCCTAGCAAGGAACTGCCTGCGTTGGGCGCCTCGCCGCATCGCAGCCTAGCAAAGCGCTGCGTGCCTTCGGCGGCTGGCAAAGCCGTGCGTGCCTTCGCCGCCTCACACAGCGCGGCGTGCCTTCGCCGCCTGGCAGAGCAGCGCGTGCCTTCGCCTCCTCGCCGCCTGAGAAAGCGCTGCGTGCCTTCTCGCCCTCGCCGCCTAGCAAAGCGCCGTGTCCCTTCACCGCCTCGCCGCCTAGCAAAGCTCCGCATGCCGTCGCCGCCTAGCAAAGCGCCGTGTTCCTTCGGCGCCTAGCAAAGCAGCGCGTGCCTTCGCCGCCTCGCCGCCTAAGAAAGCGCTGCGTCCCTTTCGCCCTCGCCGCCCAACAAAGCGCCCTGTCCCTTCACCGCCTCCCCAATCGCTTCGGCCCTTCGCCGCCTCGCCGCCCAGCAAAGCGCTGCTTGCCTTCGCCGCCTCACACACCGCTGCGTCCCTTCGCCGCCTCGCCGCTTAGCAAACGCCGTAGTAGCGCCGAAGGCACACGGCGCTTTTGTAGGCGCCGAAGGCACGTGGCGCTTTGCTAAGCACCGAGGCAGCGAAGGCACGCAGCGATCTGATCGTGGTGGACGGGCTCGGGCGCCTTGCTAGGCGGCGAGGCGGCGAAGGCACGCAGCGCTTTGCCAGGCGCCCAAGGACGCAGCGCTGTGCGAGGCGGCGAGGGCACGCAGTGCTTTGCCAGGCGCCGAAGGCACGCAGCGCTCTAGGAGGCGGCGAGGGCACGCAGTGCTTTGCTAGGCGGCGAGCCGACGTGGAGCTTTGCTAGGCAGCCAAGGCTGAGGACGCTTTGCTAGGCGCTTTGCTAGGCGGCGAAGGCACGAAGCGATTGGGGAGGCGGCGAAGGCACACGGCGCTTTGCTGGGCGGCGAGGG
This sequence comes from Apteryx mantelli, assembly GCF_036417845.1. NCBI lineage: Eukaryota > Metazoa > Chordata > Aves > Apterygiformes > Apterygidae > Apteryx > Apteryx mantelli. The sequence continues at coordinate 14,276,694 of NC_089998.1, forward strand.
CGAGAAGGCACGCAGCGCTCTCTTAGGCGGCGAGGCAGCGAAGGCACGCGCTGCTTTGCTAGGCGCCGAAGGCACGCAGCGCTTCCTTCGTTTGCGAGGCAGCGAAGAGATGGAGCGCTTTGCTTGTTGGCCAGGCAGCGAACAGGCGCCGTGCTTTGCTTTCTGCCACTCAGCGAATACACGCAGCGCTCTGCTTTTTGGCGAGGCAGTGAACAGATGCAGCGTTTAGTTTGCGAGGCGGCCAAGAGACGCGGCGCTTTGCATGATGACGAGGCGGCGAGCAGACCGAGTGCTTTGCTTGTTGGTGAGGCAGCGAAGAGATGCAGCATTTTGCTTGTTGGCGAGGCAGCGAAGAGATTCAGCAGTCTCCTTGTTTGTGACACAGCGACCATGCACAGTGCTTGCTCATTGTGCGAGGCAGCGAAGAGATGCAGCACTTTGCTTGTGCACCAGGTGGCGCAGTGGCATCGCGGATGGCTTTTTGGCGTGGAGGCGAAGCGAGGCAGCACTTTGCTAGTTGGCGAGGCAGCGAAGAGACGCAGCAGTCTGCTTGTTTGTGAGACAGCCAACGTGCCCAGTGGTTAGCTCTTGTGCGAGGCAGCGAATGACCGCCGAGCAAATCGCTTTGTGCGTTCGCCGCCTCGCTGCCTAGCAAAGCGTCGTCTGCCTTGGGCGCCTAGCAAAGCTGCGCGTGCCGTCGCCGTCAAGCAAAGCGCCGTGTTCCTTGGGCGCCTAGCAAGGAACTGCCTGCGTTGGGCGCCTCGCCGCATCGCAGCCTAGCAAAGCGCTGCGTGCCTTCGGCGGCTGGCAAAGCCGTGCGTGCCTTCGCCGCCTCACACAGCGCGGCGTGCCTTCGCCGCCTGGCAGAGCAGCGCGTGCCTTCGCCTCCTCGCCGCCTGAGAAAGCGCTGCGTGCCTTCTCGCCCTCGCCGCCTAGCAAAGCGCCGTGTCCCTTCACCGCCTCGCCGCCTAGCAAAGCGCCGTGTTCCTTCGGCGCCTAGCAAAGCGCCGTGTTCCTTCAGCGCCTAGCAAAGCAGCACGTGCCTTCGCCGCCTCGCCGCCTAAGAAAGCGCTGCGTCCCTTTCGCCCTCGCCGCCCAACAAAGCGCCCTGTCCCTTCACCGCCTCCCCAATCGCTTCGGCCCTTCGCCGCCTCGCCGCCCAGCAAAGCACTGCTTGCCTTCGCCGCCTCACACACCGCTGCGTCCCTTCGCCGCCTCGCCGCTTAGCAAACGCCGTAGTAGCGCCGAAGGCACACGGCGCTTTTGTAGGCGCCGAAGGCACGTGGCGCTTTGCTAAGCACCGAGGCAGCGAAGGCACGCAGCGATCTGATCGTGGTGGACGGGCTCGGGCGCCTTGCTAGGCGGCGAGGCGGCGAAGGCACGCAGCGCTTTGCCAGGCGCCCAAGGACGCAGCCCTGTGCGAGGCGGCGAGGGCACGCAGTGCTTTGCCAGGCGCCGAAGGCACGCAGCGCTCTAGGAGGCGGCGAGGGCACGCAGTGCTTTGCTAGGCGGCGAGCCGACGTGGAGCTTTGCTAGGCAGCCAAGGCTGAGGACGCTTTGCTAGGCGCTTTGCTAGGCGGCGAAGGCACGAAGCGATTGGGGAGGCGGCGAAGGCACACGGCGCTTTGCTAGGTGGCGAGGGCGAGAAGGCACGCAGCGCTTCCTTCGTTTGCGAGGCAGCGAAGAGATGGAGCGCTTTGCTTGTTGGCCAGGCAGCGAACAGGCGCCGTGCTTTGCTTTCTGCCACTCAGCGAATACACGCAGCGCTCTGCTTTTTGGCGAGGCAGTGAACAGATGCAGCGTTTAGTTTGCGAGGAGGCCAAGAGACGCGGCGCTTTGCATGATGACGAGGCGGCGAGCAGATCGAGTGCTTTGCTTGTTGGTGAGGCAGCGAAGAGATGCAGCATTTTGCTTGTTGGCGAGGCAGCGAAGAGATTCAGCAGTCTCCTTGTTTGTGACACAGCGACCATGCACAGTGCTTGCTCATTGTGCGAGGCAGCGAAGAGATGCAGCACTTTGCTTGTGCACCAGGTGGCGCAGTGGCATCGCGGATGGCTTTTTGGCGTGGAGGCGAAGCGAGGCAGCACTTTGCTAGTTGGCGAGGCAGCGAAGAGACGCAGCAGTCTGCTTGTTTGTGAGACAGCCAACATGCCCAGTGGTTAGCTCTTGTGCGAGGCAGCGAATGACCGCCGAGCAAATCGCTTTGTGCGTTCGCCGCCTCGCTGCCTAGCAAAGCGTCGTCTGCCTTGGGCGCCTAGCAAAGCTGCGCGTGCCGTCGGCGTCAAGCAAAGCGCCGTGTTCCTTGGGCGCCTAGCAAGGAACTGCCTGCGTTGGGCGCCTCACCGCATCGCAGCCTAGCAAAGCGCTGCGTGCCTTCGGCGGCTGGCAAAGCCGTGCGTGCCTTCGCCGCCTCACACAGCGCGGCGTGCCTTCGCCGCCTGGCAGAGCAGCGCGTGCCTTCGCCTCCTCGCCGCCTGAGAAAGCGCTGCGTCCCTTTCGCCCTCGCCGCCCAACAAAGCGCCCTGTCCCTTCACCGCCTCCCCAATCGCTTCGGCCCTTCGCCGCCTCGCCGCCCAGCAAAGCGCTGCTTGCCTTCGCCGCCTCACACACCGCTGCGTCCCTTCGCCGCCTCGCCGCTTAGCAAACGCCGTAGTAGCGCCGAAGGCACACGGCGCTTTTGTAGGCGCCGAAGGCACGTGGCGCTTTGCTAAGCACCGAGGCAGCGAAGGCACGCAGCGATCTGATCGTGGTGGACGGGCTCGGGCGCCTTGCTAGGCGGCGAGGCGGCGAAGGCACGCAGTGCTTTGCCAGGCGCCGAAGGCACGCAGCGCTCTAGGAGGCGCCGAGGGCACGCAGTGCTTTGCTAGGCGGCGAGCCGACGTGGAGCTTTGCTAGGCAGCCAAGGCTGAGGACGCTTTGCTAGGCGCTTTGCTAGGCGGCGAAGGCACGAAGCGATTGGGGAGGCGGCGAAGGCACACGGCGCTTTGCTGGGCGGCGAGGGCGAGAAGGCACGCAGCGCTCTCTTAGGCGGCGAGGCAGCGAAGGCACGCGCTGCTTTGCTAGGCGCCGAAGGCACGCAGCGCTTCCTTCGTTTGCGAGGCAGCGAAGAGATGGAGCGCTTTGCTTGTTGGCCAGGCAGCGAACAGGCGCCGTGCTTTGCTTTCTGCCACTCAGCGAATACACGCAGCGCTCTGCTTTTTGGCGAGGCAGTGAACAGATGCAGCGTTTAGTTTGCGAGGAGGCCAAGAGACGCGGCGCTTTGCATGATGACGAGGCGGCGAGCAGATCGAGTGCTTTGCTTGTTGGTGAGGCAGCGAAGAGATGCAGCATTTTGCTTGTTGGCGAGGCAGCGAAGAGATTCAGCAGTCTCCTTGTTTGTGACACAGCGACCATGCACAGTGCTTGCTCATTGTGCGAGGCAGCGAAGAGATGCAGCACTTTGCTTGTGCACCAGGTGGCGCAGTGGCATCGCGGATGGCTTTTTGGCGTGGAGGCGAAGCGAGGCAGCACTTTGCTAGTTGGCGAGGCAGCGAAGAGACGCAGCAGTCTGCTTGTTTGTGAGACAGCCAACATGCCCAGTGGTTAGCTCTTGTGCGAGGCAGCGAATGACCGCCGAGCAAATCGCTTTGTGCGTTCGCCGCCTCGCTGCCTAGCAAAGCGTCGTCTGCCTTGGGCGCCTAGCAAAGCTGCGCGTGCCGTCGCCGTCAAGCAAAGCGCCGTGTTCCTTGGGCGCCTAGCAAGGAACTGCCTGCGTTGGGCGCCTCGCCGCATCGCAGCCTAGCAAAGCGCTGCGTGCCTTCGGCGGCTGGCAAAGCCGTGCGTGCCTTCGCCGCCTCACACAGCGCGGCGTGCCTTCGCCGCCTGGCAGAGCAGCGCGTGCCTTCGCCTCCTCGCCGCCTGAGAAAGCGCTGCGTGCCTTCTCGCCCTCGCCGCCTAGCAAAGCGCCGTGTCCCTTCACCGCCTCGCCGCCTAGCAAAGCTCCGCATGCCGTCGCCGCCTAGCAAAGCGCCGTGTTCCTTCGGCGCCTAGCAAAGCAGCGCGTGCCTTCGCCGCCTCGCCGCCTAAGAAAGCGCTGCGTCCCTTTCGCCCTCGCCGCCCAACAAAGCGCCCTGTCCCTTCACCGCCTCCCCAATCGCTTCGGCCCTTCGCCGCCTCGCCGCCCAGCAAAGCGCTGCTTGCCTTCGCCGCCTCACACACCGCTGCGTCCCTTCGCCGCCTCGCCGCTTAGCAAACGCCGTAGTAGCGCCGAAGGCACACGGCGCTTTTGTAGGCGCCGAAGGCACGTGGCGCTTTGCTAAGCACCGAGGCAGCGAAGGCACGCAGCGATCTGATCGTGGTGGACGGGCTCGGGCGCCTTGCTAGGCGGCGAGGCGGCGAAGGCACGCAGCGCTTTGCCAGGCGCCCAAGGACGCAGCGCTGTGCGAGGCGGCGAGGGCACGCAGTGCTTTGCCAGGCGCCGAAGGCACGCAGCGCTCTAGGAGGCGCCGAGGGCACGCAGTGCTTTGCTAGGCGGCGAGCCGACGTGGAGCTTTGCTAGGCAGCCAAGGCTGAGGACGCTTTGCTAGGCGCTTTGCTAGGCGGCGAAGGCACGAAGCGATTGGGGAGGCGGCGAAGGCACACGGCGCTTTGCTGGGCGGCGAGGGCGAGAAGGCACGCAGCGCTCTCTTAGGCGGCGAGGCAGCGAAGGCACGCGCTGCTTTGCTAGGCGCCGAAGGCACGCAGCGCTTCCTTCGTTTGCGAGGCAGCGAAGAGATGGAGCGCTTTGCTTGTTGGCCAGGCAGCGAACAGGCGCCGTGCTTTGCTTTCTGCCACTCAGCGAATACACGCAGCGCTCTGCTTTTTGGCGAGGCAGTGAACAGATGCAGCGTTTAGTTTGCGAGGAGGCCAAGAGACGCGGCGCTTTGCATGATGACGAGGCGGCGAGCAGATCGAGTGCTTTGCTTGTTGGTGAGGCAGCGAAGAGATGCAGCATTTTGCTTGTTGGCGAGGCAGCGAAGAGATTCAGCAGTCTCCTTGTTTGTGACACAGCGACCATGCACAGTGCTTGCTCATTGTGCGAGGCAGCGAAGAGATGCAGCACTTTGCTTGTGCACCAGGTGGCGCAGTGGCATCGCGGATGGCTTTTTGGCGTGGAGGCGAAGCGAGGCAGCACTTTGCTAGTTGGCGAGGCAGCGAAGAGACGCAGCAGTCTGCTTGTTTGTGAGACAGCCAACATGCCCAGTGGTTAGCTCTTGTGCGAGGCAGCGAATGACCGCCGAGCAAATCGCTTTGTGCGTTCGCCGCCTCGCTGCCTAGCAAAGCGTCGTCTGCCTTGGGCGCCTAGCAAAGCTGCGCGTGCCGTCGCCGTCAAGCAAAGCGCCGTGTTCCTTGGGCGCCTAGCAAGGAACTGCCTGCGTTGGGCGCCTCGCCGCATCGCAGCCTAGCAAAGCGCTGCGTGCCTTCGGCGGCTGGCAAAGCCGTGCGTGCCTTCGCCGCCTCACACAGCGCGGCGTGCCTTCGCCGCCTGGCAGAGCAGCGCGTGCCTTCGCCTCCTCGCCGCCTGAGAAAGCGCTGCGTGCCTTCTCGCCCTCGCCGCCTAGCAAAGCGCCGTGTCCCTTCACCGCCTCGCCGCCTAGCAAAGCTCCGCATGCCGTCGCCGCCTAGCAAAGCGCCGTGTTCCTTCGGCGCCCAGCAAAGCAGCGCGTGCCTTCGCCGCCTCGCCGCCTAAGAAAGCGCTGCGTGCCTTTCGCCCTCGCCGCCCAACAAAGCGCCGTGTCCCTTCACCGCCTCCCCAATCGCTTCGGCCCTTCGCCGCCTCGCCGCCCAGCAAAGCGCTGCTTGCCTTCGCCGCCTCACACACCGCTGCGTCCCTTCGCCGCCTCGCCGCTTAGCAAACGCCGTAGTAGCGCCGAAGGCACACGGCGCTTTTGTAGGCGCCGAAGGCACGTGGCGCTTTGCTAAGCACCGAGGCAGCGAAGGCACGCAGCGATCTGATCGTGGTGGACGGGCTCGGGCGCCTTGCTAGGCGGCGAGGCGGCGAAGGCACGCAGCGCTTTGCCAGGCGCCCAAGGACGCAGCGCTGTGCGAGGCGGCGAGGGCACGCAGTGCTTTGCCAGGCGCCGAAGGCACGCAGCGCTCTAGGAGGCGCCGAGGGCACGCAGTGCTTTGCTAGGCGGCGAGCCGACGTGGAGCTTTGCTAGGCAGTGAAGGCTGAGGACGCTTTGCTAGGCGCTTTGCTAGGCGGCGAAGGCACGAAGCGATTGGGGAGGCGGCGAAGGCACACGGCGCTTTGCTAGGCGGCGAGGGCGAGAAGGCACGCAGCGCTCTCTTAGGCGGCGAGGCAGCGAAGGCACGCGCTGCTTTGCTAGGCGCCGAAGGCACGCAGCGCTTCCTTCGTTTGCGAGGCAGCGAAGAGATGGAGCGCTTTGCTTGTTGGCCAGGCAGCGAACAGGCGCCGTGCTTTGCTTTCTGCCACTCAGCGAATACACGCAGCGCTCTGCTTTTTGGCGAGGCAGTGAACAGATGCAGCGTTTAGTTTGCGAGGAGGCCAAGAGACGCGGCGCTTTGCATGATGACGAGGCGGCGAGCAGATCGAGTGCTTTGCTTGTTGGTGAGGCAGCGAAGAGATGCAGCATTTTGCTTGTTGGCGAGGCAGCGAAGAGATTCAGCAGTCTCCTTGTTTGTGACACAGCGACCATGCACAGTGCTTGCTCATTGTGCGAGGCAGCGAAGAGATGCAGCACTTTGCTTGTGCACCAGGTGGCGCAGTGGCATCGCGGATGGCTTTTTGGCGTGGAGGCGAAGCGAGGCAGCACTTTGCTAGTTGGCGAGGCAGCGAAGAGACGCAGCAGGCTGCTTGTTTGTGAGACAGCCAACATGCCCAGTGGTTAGCTCTTGTGCGAGGCAGCGAATGACCGCCGAGCAAATCGCTTTGTGCGTTCGCCGCCTCGCTGCCTAGCAAAGCGTCGTCTGCCTTGGGCGCCTAGCAAAGCTGCGCGTGCCGTCGCCGTCAAGCAAAGCGCCGTGTTCCTTGGGCGCCTAGCAAGGAACTGCCTGCGTTGGGCGCCTCGCCGCATCGCAGCCTAGCAAAGCGCTGCGTGCCTTCGGCGGCTGGCAAAGCCGTGCGTGCCTTCGCCGCCTCACACAGCGCGGCGTGCCTTCGCCGCCTGGCAGAGCAGCGCGTGCCTTCGCCTCCTCGCCGCCTGAGAAAGCGCTGCGTGCCTTCTCGCCCTCGCCGCCTAGCAAAGCGCCGTGTCCCTTCACCGCCTCGCCGCCTAGCAAAGCTCCGCATGCCGTCGCCGCCTAGCAAAGCGCCGTGTTCCTTCGGCGCCTAGCAAAGCAGCGCGTGCCTTCGCCGCCTCGCCGCCTAAGAAAGCGCTGCGTCCCTTTCGCCCTCGCCGCCCAACAAAGCGCCCTGTCCCTTCACCGCCTCCCCAATCGCTTCGGCCCTTCGCCGCCTCGCCGCCCAGCAAAGCGCTGCTTGCCTTCGCCGCCTCACACACCGCTGCGTCCCTTCGCCGCCTCGCCGCTTAGCAAACGCCGTAGTAGCGCCGAAGGCACACGGCGCTTTTGTAGGCGCCGAAGGCACGTGGCGCTTTGCTAAGCACCGAGGCAGCGAAGGCACGCAGCGATCTGATCGTGGTGGACGGGCTCGGGCGCCTTGCTAGGCGGCGAGGCGGCGAAGGCACGCAGCGCTTTGCCAGGCGCCCAAGGACGCAGCGCTGTGCGAGGCGGCGAGGGCACGCAGTGCTTTGCCAGGCGCCGAAGGCACGCAGCGCTCTAGGAGGCGCCGAGGGCACGCAGTGCTTTGCTAGGCGGCGAGCCGACGTGGAGCTTTGCTAGGCAGCCAAGGCTGAGGACGCTTTGCTAGGCGCTTTGCTAGGCGGCGAAGGCACGAAGCGATTGGGAGGGCGGCGAAGGCACACGGCGCTTTGCTAGGCAGCGAGGGCGAGAAGGCACGCAGCGCTCTCTTAGGCGGCGAGGCAGCGAAGGCACGCGCTGCTTTGCTAGGCGCCGAAGGCACGCAGCGCTTCCTTCGTTTGCGAGGCAGCGAAGAGATGGAGCGCTTTGCTTGTTGGCCAGGCAGCGAACAGGCGCCGTGCTTTGCTTTCTGCCACTCAGCGAATACACGCAGCGCTCTGCTTTTTGGCGAGGCAGTGAACAGATGCAGCGTTTAGTTTGCGAGGCGGCCAAGAGACGCGGCGCTTTGCATGATGACGAGGCGGCGAGCAGATCGAGTGCTTTGCTTGTTGGTGAGGCAGCGAAGAGATGCAGCATTTTGCTTGTTGGCGAGGCAGCGAAGAGATTCAGCAGTCTCCTTGTTTGTGACACAGCGACCATGCACAGTGCTTGCTCATTGTGCGAGGCAGCGAAGAGATGCAGCACTTTGCTTGTGCACCAGGTGGCGCAGTGGCATCGCGGATGGCTTTTTGGCGTGGAGGCGAAGCGAGGCAGCACTTTGCTAGTTGGCGAGGCAGCGAAGAGACGCAGCAGGCTGCTTGTTTGTGAGACAGCCAACATGCCCAGTGGTTAGCTCTTGTGCGAGGCAGCGAATGACCGCCGAGCAAATGGCTTTGTGCGTTCGCCGCCTCGCTGCCTAGCAAAGCGTCGTCTGCCTTGGGCGCCTAGCAAAGCTGCGCGTGCCGTCGCCGTCAAGCAAAGCGCCGTGTTCCTTGGGCGCCTAGCAAGGAACTGCCTGCGTTGGGCGCCTCGCCGCATCGCAGCCTAGCAAAGCGCTGCGTGCCTTCGGCGGCTGGCAAAGCCGTGCGTGCCTTCGCCGCCTCACACAGCGCGGCGTGCCTTCGCCGCCTGGCAGAGCAGCGCGTGCCTTCGCCTCCTCGCCGCCTGAGAAAGCGCTGCGTGCCTTCTCGCCCTCGCCGCCTAGCAAAGCGCCGTGTCCCTTCACCGCCTCGCCGCCTAGCAAAGCTCCGCATGCCGTCGCCGCCTAGCAAAGCGCCGTGTTCCTTCGGCGCCTAGCAAAGCAGCGCGTGCCTTCGCCGCCTCGCCGCCTAAGAAAGCGCTGCGTCCCTTTCGCCCTCGCCGCCCAACAAAGCGCCCTGTCCCTTCACCGCCTCCCCAATCGCTTCGGCCCTTCGCCGCCTCGCCGCCCAGCAAAGCGCTGCTTGCCTTCGCCGCCTCACACACCGCTGCGTCCCTTCGCCGCCTCGCCGCTTAGCAAACGCCGTAGTAGCGCCGAAGGCACACGGCGCTTTTGTAGGCGCCGAAGGCACGTGGCGCTTTGCTAAGCACCGAGGCAGCGAAGGCACGCAGCGATCTGATCGTGGTGGACGGGCTCGGGCGCCTTGCTAGGCGGCGAGGCGGCAAAGGCACGCAGCGCTTTGCCAGGCGCCCAAGGACGCAGCGCTGTGCGAGGCGGCGAGGGCACGCAGTGCTTTGCCAGGCGCCGAAGGCACGCAGCGCTCTAGGAGGCGCCGAGGGCACGCAGTGCTTTGCTAGGCGGCGAGCCGACGTGGAGCTTTGCTAGGCAGCCAAGGCTGAGGACGCTTTGCTAGGCGCTTTGCTAGGCGGCGAAGGCACGAAGCGATTGGGGAGGCGGCGAAGGCACACGGCGCTTTGCTGGGCGGCGAGGGCGAGAAGGCACGCAGCGCTCTCTTAGGCGGCGAGGCAGCGAAGGCACGCGCTGCTTTGCTAGGCGCCGAAGGCACGCAGCGCTTCCTTCGTTTGCGAGGCAGCGAAGAGATGGAGCGCTTTGCTTGTTGGCCAGGCAGCGAACAGGCGCCGTGCTTTGCTTTCTGCCACTCAGCGAATACACGCAGCGCTCTGCTTTTTGGCGAGGCAGTGAACAGATGCAGCGTTTAGTTTGCGAGGAGGCCAAGAGACGCGGCGCTTTGCATGATGACGAGGCGGCGAGCAGATCGAGTGCTTTGCTTGTTGGTGAGGCAGCGAAGAGATGCAGCATTTTGCTTGTTGGCGAGGCAGCGAAGAGATTCAGCAGTCTCCTTGTTTGTGACACAGCGACCATGCACAGTGCTTGCTCATTGTGCGAGGCAGCGAAGAGATGCAGCACTTTGCTTGTGCACCAGGTGGCGCAGTGGCATCGCGGATGGCTTTTTGGCGTGGAGGCGAAGCGAGGCAGCACTTTGCTAGTTGGCGAGGCAGCGAAGAGACGCAGCAGGCTGCTTGTTTGTGAGACAGCCAACATGCCCAGTGGTTAGCTCTTGTGCGAGGCAGCGAATGACCGCCGAGCAAATCGCTTTGTGCGTTCGCCGCCTCGCTGCCTAGCAAAGCGTCGTCTGCCTTGGGCGCCTAGCAAAGCTGCGCGTGCCGTCGCCGTCAAGCAAAGCGCCGTGTTCCTTGGGCGCCTAGCAAGGAACTGCCTGCGTTGGGCGCCTCGCCGCATCGCAGCCTAGCAAAGCGCTGCGTGCCTTCGGCGGCTGGCAAAGCCGTGCGTGCCTTCGCCGCCTCACACAGCGCGGCGTGCCTTCGCCGCCTGGCAGAGCAGCGCGTGCCTTCGCCTCCTCGCCGCCTGAGAAAGCGCTGCGTCCCTTTCGCCCTCGCCGCCCAACAAAGCGCCCTGTCCCTTCACCGCCTCCCCAATCGCTTCGGCCCTTCGCCGCCTCGCCGCCCAGCAAAGCGCTGCTTGCCTTCGCCGCCTCACACACCGCTGCGTCCCTTCGCCGCCTCGCCGCTTAGCAAACGCCGTAGTAGCGCCGAAGGCACACGGCGCTTTTGTAGGCGCCGAAGGCACGTGGCGCTTTGCTAAGCACCGAGGCAGCGAAGGCACGCAGCGATCTGATCGTGGTGGACGGGCTCGGGCGCCTTGCTAGGCGGCGAGGCGGCGAAGGCACGCAGTGCTTTGCCAGGCGCCGAAGGCACGCAGCGCTCTAGGAGGCGCCGAGGGCACGCAGTGCTTTGCTAGGCGGCGAGCCGACGTGGAGCTTTGCTAGGCAGCCAAGGCTGAGGACGCTTTGCTAGGCGCTTTGCTAGGCGGCGAAGGCACGAAGCGATTGGGGAGGCGGCGAAGGCACACGGCGCTTTGCTGGGCGGCGAGGGCGAGAAGGCACGCAGCGCTCTCTTAGGCGGCGAGGCAGCGAAGGCACGCGCTGCTTTGCTAGGCGCCGAAGGCACGCAGCGCTTCCTTCGTTTGCGAGGCAGCGAAGAGATGGAGCGCTTTGCTTGTTGGCCAGGCAGCGAACAGGCGCCGTGCTTTGCTTTCTGCCACTCAGCGAATACACGCAGCGCTCTGCTTTTTGGCGAGGCAGTGAACAGATGCAGCGTTTAGTTTGCGAGGAGGCCAAGAGACGCGGCGCTTTGCATGATGACGAGGCGGCGAGCAGATCGAGTGCTTTGCTTGTTGGTGAGGCAGCGAAGAGATGCAGCATTTTGCTTGTTGGCGAGGCAGCGAAGAGATTCAGCAGTCTCCTTGTTTGTGACACAGCGACCATGCACAGTGCTTGCTCATTGTGCGAGGCAGCGAAGAGATGCAGCACTTTGCTTGTGCACCAGGTGGCGCAGTGGCATCGCGGATGGCTTTTTGGCGTGGAGGCGAAGCGAGGCAGCACTTTGCTAGTTGGCGAGGCAGCGAAGAGACGCAGCAGTCTGCTTGTTTGTGAGACAGCCAACATGCCCAGTGGTTAGCTCTTGTGCGAGGCAGCGAATGACCGCCGAGCAAATGGCTTTGTGCGTTCGCCGCCTCGCTGCCTAGCAAAGCGTCGTCTGCCTTGGGCGCCTAGCAAAGCTGCGCGTGCCGTCGCCGTCAAGCAAAGCGCCGTGTTCCTTGGGCGCCTAGCAAGGAACTGCCTGCGTTGGGCGCCTCGCCGCATCGCAGCCTAGCAAAGCGCTGCGTGCCTTCGGCGGCTGGCAAAGCCGTGCGTGCCTTCGCCGCCTCACACAGCGCGGCGTGCCTTCGCCGCCTGGCAGAGCAGCGCGTGCCTTCGCCTCCTCGCCGCCTGAGAAAGCGCTGCGTGCCTTCTCGCCCTCGCCGCCTAGCAAAGCGCCGTGTCCCTTCACCGCCTCGCCGCCTAGCAAAGCTCCGCATGCCGTCGCCGCCTAGCAAAGCGCCGTGTTCCTTCGGCGCCTAGCAAAGCAGCGCGTGCCTTCGCCGCCTCGCCGCCTAAGAAAGCGCTGCGTGCCTTTCGCCCTCGCCGCCCAACAAAGCGCCGTGTCCCTTCACCGCCTCCCCAATCGCTTCGGCCCTTCGCCGCCTCGCCGCCCAGCAAAGCGCTGCTTGCCTTCGCCGCCTCACACACCGCTGCGTCCCTTCGCCGCCTCGCCGCTTAGCAAACGCCGTAGTAGCGCCGAAGGCACACGGCGCTTTTGTAGGCGCCGAAGGCACGTGGCGCTTTGCTAAGCACCGAGGCAGCGAAGGCACGCAGCGATCTGATCGTGGTGGACGGGCTCGGGCGCCTTGCTAGGCGGCGAGGCGGCGAAGGCACGCAGCGCTTTGCCAGGCGCCCAAGGACGCAGCGCTGTGCGAGGCGGCGAGGGCACGCAGTGCTTTGCCAGGCGCCGAAGGCACGCAGCGCTCTAGGAGGCGCCGAGGGCACGCAGTGCTTTGCTAGGCGGCGAGCCGACGTGGAGCTTTGCTAGGCAGCCAAGGCTGAGGACGCTTTGCTAGGCGCTTTGCTAGGCGGCGAAGGCACGAAGCGATTGGGGAGGCGCCGAAGGCACACGGCGCTTTGCTGGGCGGCGAGGGCGAGAAGGCACGCAGCGCTCTCTTAGGCGGCGAGGCAGCGAAGGCACGCGCTGCTTTGCTAGGCGCCGAAGGCACGCAGCGCTTCCTTCGTTTGCGAGGCAGCGAAGAGATGGAGCGCTTTGCTTGTTGGCCAGGCAGCGAACAGGCGCCGTGCTTTGCTTTCTGCCACTCAGCGAATACACGCAGCGCTCTGCTTTTTGGCGAGGCAGTGAACAGATGCAGCGTTTAGTTTGCGAGGAGGCCAAGAGACGCGGCGCTTTGCATGATGACGAGGCGGCGAGCAGATCGAGTGCTTTGCTTGTTGGTGAGGCAGCGAAGAGATGCAGCATTTTGCTTGTTGGCGAGGCAGCGAAGAGATTCAGCAGTCTCCTTGTTTGTGACACAGCGACCATGCACAGTGCTTGCTCATTGTGCGAGGCAGCGAAGAGATGCAGCACTTTGCTTGTGCACCAGGTGGCGCAGTGGCATCGCGGATGGCTTTTTGGCGTGGAGGCGAAGCGAGGCAGCACTTTGCTAGTTGGCGAGGCAGCGAAGAGACGCAGCAGTCTGCTTGTTTGTGAGACAGCCAACATGCCCAGTGGTTAGCTCTTGTGCGAGGCAGCGAATGACCGCCGAGCAAATCGCTTTGTGCGTTCGCCGCCTCGCTGCCTAGCAAAGCGTCGTCTGCCTTGGGCGCCTAGCAAAGCTGCGCGTGCCGTCGCCGTCAAGCAAAGCGCCGTGTTCCTTGGGCGCCTAGCAAGGAACTGCCTGCGTTGGGCGCCTCGCCGCATCGCAGCCTAGCAAAGCGCTGCGTGCCTTCGGCGGCTGGCAAAGCCGTGCGTGCCTTCGCCGCCTCACACAGCGCGGCGTGCCTTCGCCGCCTGGCAGAGCAGCGCGTGCCTTCGCCTCCTCGCCGCCTGAGAAAGCGCTGCGTGCCTTCTCGCCCTCGCCGCCTAGCAAAGCGCCGTGTCCCTTCACCGCCTCGCCGCCTAGCAAAGCTCCGCATGCCGTCGCCGCCTAGCAAAGCGCCGTGTTCCTTCGGCGCCCAGCAAAGCAGCGCGTGCCTTCGCCGCCTCGCCGCCTAAGAAAGCGCTGCGTCCCTTTCGCCCTCGCCGCCCAACAAAGCGCCCTGTCCCTTCACCGCCTCCCCAATCGCTTCGGCCCTTCGCCGCCTCGCCGCCCAGCAAAGCGCTGCTTGCCTTCGCCGCCTCACACACCGCTGCGTGCCTTCGCCGCCTCGCCGCTTAGCAAACGCCGTAGTAGCGCCGAAGGCACACGGCGCTTTTGTAGGCGCCGAAGGCACGTGGCGCTTTGCTAAGCACCGAGGCAGCGAAGGCACGCAGCGATCTGATCGTGGTGGACGGGCTCGGGCGCCTTGCTAGGCGGCGAGGCGGCGAAGGCACGCAGCGCTTTGCCAGGCGCCCAAGGACGCAGCGCTGTGCGAGGCGGCGAGGGCACGCAGTGCTTTGCCAGGCGCCGAAGGCACGCAGCGCTCTAGGAGGCGGCGAGGGCACGCAGTGCTTTGCTAGGCGGCGAGCCGACGTGGAGCTTTGCTAGGCAGTGAAGGCTGAGGACGCTTTGCTAGGCGCTTTGCTAGGCGGCGAAGGCACGAAGCGATTGGGGAGGCGGCGAAGGCACACGGCGCTTTGCTAGGCGGCGAGGGCGAGAAGGCACGCAGCGCTCTCTTAGGCGGCGAGGCAGCGAAGGCACGCGCTGCTTTGCTAGGCGCCGAAGGCACGCAGCGCTTCCTTCGTTTGCGAGGCAGCGAAGAGATGGAGCGCTTTGCTTGTTGGCCAGGCAGCGAACAGGCGCCGTGCTTTGCTTTCTGCCACTCAGCGAATACACGCAGCGCTCTGCTTTTTGGCGAGGCAGTGAACAGATGCAGCGTTTAGTTTGCGAGGAGGCCAAGAGACGCGGCGCTTTGCATGATGACGAGGCGGCGAGCAGATCGAGTGCTTTGCTTGTTGGTGAGGCAGCGAAGAGATGCAGCATTTTGCTTGTTGGCGAGGCAGCGAAGAGATTCAGCAGTCTCCTTGTTTGTGACACAGCGACCATGCACAGTGCTTGCTCATTGTGCGAGGCAGCGAAGAGATGCAGCACTTTGCTTGTGCACCAGGTGGCGCAGTGGCATCGCGGATGGCTTTTTGGCGTGGAGGCGAAGCGAGGCAGCACTTTGCTAGTTGGCGAGGCAGCGAAGAGACGCAGCAGGCTGCTTGTTTGTGAGACAGCCAACATGCCCAGTGGTTAGCTCTTGTGCGAGGCAGCGAATGACCGCCGAGCAAATCGCTTTGTGCGTTCGCCGCCTCGCTGCCTAGCAAAGCGTCGTCTGCCTTGGGCGCCTAGCAAAGCTGCGCGTGCCGTCGCCGTCAAGCAAAGCGCCGTGTTCCTTGGGCGCCTAGCAAGGAACTGCCTGCGTTGGGCGCCTCGCCGCATCGCAGCCTAGCAAAGCGCTGCGTGCCTTCGGCGGCTGGCAAAGCCGTGCGTGCCTTCGCCGCCTCACACAGCGCGGCGTGCCTTCGCCGCCTGGCAGAGCAGCGCGTGCCTTCGCCTCCTCGCCGCCTGAGAAAGCGCTGCGTGCCTTCTCGCCCTCGCCGCCTAGCAAAGCGCCGTGTCCCTTCACCGCCTCGCCGCCTAGCAAAGCTCCGCATGCCGTCGCCGCCTAGCAAAGCGCCGTGTTCCTTCGGCGCCTAGCAAAGCAGCGCGTGCCTTCGCCGCCTCGCCGCCTAAGAAAGCGCTGCGTCCCTTTCGCCCTCGCCGCCCAACAAAGCGCCCTGTCCCTTCACCGCCTCCCCAATCGCTTCGGCCCTTCGCCGCCTCGCCGCCCAGCAAAGCGCTGCTTGCCTTCGCCGCCTCACACACCGCTGCGTCCCTTCGCCGCCTCGCCGCTTAGCAAACGCCGTAGTAGCGCCGAAGGCACACGGCGCTTTTGTAGGCGCCGAAGGCACGTGGCGCTTTGCTAAGCACCGAGGCAGCGAAGGCACGCAGCGATCTGATCGTGGTGGACGGGCTCGGGCGCCTTGCTAGGCGGCGAGGCGGCGAAGGCACGCAGCGCTTTGCCAGGCGCCCAAGGACGCAGCGCTGTGCGAGGCGGCGAGGGCACGCAGTGCTTTGCCAGGCGCCGAAGGCACGCAGCGCTCTAGGAGGCGGCGAGGGCACGCAGTGCTTTGCTAGGCGGCGAGCCGACGTGGAGCTTTGCTAGGCAGCCAAGGCTGAGGACGCTTTGCTAGGCGCTTTGCTAGGCGGCGAAGGCACGAAGCGATTGGGGAGGCGGCGAAGGCACACGGCGCTTTGCTGGGCGGCGAGGGCGAGAAGGCACGCAGCGCTCTCTTAGGCGGCGAGGCAGCGAAGGCACGCGCTGCTTTGCTAGGCGCCGAAGGCACGCAGCGCTTCCTTCGTTTGCGAGGCAGCGAAGAGATGGAGCGCTTTGCTTGTTGGCCAGGCAGCGAACAGGCGCCGTGCTTTGCTTTCTGCCACTCAGCGAATACACGCAGCGCTCTGCTTTTTGGCGAGGCAGTGAACAGATGCAGCGTTTAGTTTGCGAGGCGGCCAAGAGACGCGGCGCTTTGCATGATGACGAGGCGGCGAGCAGACCGAGTGCTTTGCTTGTTGGTGAGGCAGCGAAGAGATGCAGCATTTTGCTTGTTGGCGAGGCAGCGAAGAGATTCAGCAGTCTCCTTGTTTGTGACACAGCGACCATGCACAGTGCTTGCTCATTGTGCGAGGCAGCGAAGAGATGCAGCACTTTGCTTGTGCAGCAGGTGGCGCAGTGGCATCGCGGATGGCTTTTTGGCGTGGAGGCGAAGCGAGGCAGCACTTTGCTAGTTGGCGAGGCAGCGAAGAGACGCAGCAGTCTGCTTGTTTGTGAGACAGCCAACGTGCCCAGTGGTTAGCTCTTGTGCGAGGCAGCGAATGACCGCCGAGCAAATCGCTTTGTGCGTTCGCCGCCTCGCTGCCTAGCAAAGCGTCGTCTGCCTTGGGCGCCTAGCAAAGCTGCGCGTGCCGTCGCCGTCAAGCAAAGCGCCGTGTTCCTTGGGCGCCTAGCAAGGAACTGCCTGCGTTGGGCGCCTCGCCGCATCGCAGCCTAGCAAAGCGCTGCGTGCCTTCGGCGGCTGGCAAAGCCGTGCGTGCCTTCGCCGCCTCACACAGCGCGGCGTGCCTTCGCCGCCTGGCAGAGCAGCGCGTGCCTTCGCCTCCTCGCCGCCTGAGAAAGCGCTGCGTGCCTTCTCGCCCTCGCCGCCTAGCAAAGCGCCGTGTCCCTTCACCGCCTCGCCGCCTAGCAAAGCGCCGTGTTCCTTCGGCGCCTAGCAAAGCGCCGTGTTCCTTCAGCGCCTAGCAAAGCAGCACGTGCCTTCGCCGCCTCGCCGCCTAAGAAAGCGCTGCGTCCCTTTCGCCCTCGCCGCCCAACAAAGCGCCCTGTCCCTTCACCGCCTCCCCAATCGCTTCGGCCCTTCGCCGCCTCGCCGCCCAGCAAAGCACTGCTTGCCTTCGCCGCCTCACACACCGCTGCGTCCCTTCGCCGCCTCGCCGCTTAGCAAACGCCGTAGTAGCGCCGAAGGCACACGGCGCTTTTGTAGGCGCCGAAGGCACGTGGCGCTTTGCTAAGCACCGAGGCAGCGAAGGCACGCAGCGATCTGATCGTGGTGGACGGGCTCGGGCGCCTTGCTAGGCGGCGAGGCGGCGAAGGCACGCAGCGCTTTGCCAGGCGCCCAAGGACGCAGCCCTGTGCGAGGCGGCGAGGGCACGCAGTGCTTTGCCAGGCGCCGAAGGCACGCAGCGCTCTAGGAGGCGGCGAGGGCACGCAGTGCTTTGCTAGGCGGCGAGCCGACGTGGAGCTTTGCTAGGCAGCCAAGGCTGAGGACGCTTTGCTAGGCGCTTTGCTAGGCGGCGAAGGCACGAAGCGATTGGGGAGGCGGCGAAGGCACACGGCGCTTTGCTAGGTGGCGAGGGCGAGAAGGCACGCAGCGCTTCCTTCGTTTGCGAGGCAGCGAAGAGATGGAGCGCTTTGCTTGTTGGCCAGGCAGCGAACAGGCGCCGTGCTTTGCTTTCTGCCACTCAGCGAATACACGCAGCGCTCTGCTTTTTGGCGAGGCAGTGAACAGATGCAGCGTTTAGTTTGCGAGGCGGCCAAGAGACGCGGCGCTTTGCATGATGACGAGGCGGCGAGCAGATCGAGTGCTTTGCTTGTTGGTGAGGCAGCGAAGAGATGCAGCATTTTGCTTGTTGGCGAGGCAGCGAAGAGATTCAGCAGTCTCCTTGTTTGTGACACAGCGACCATGCACAGTGCTTGCTCATTGTGCGAGGCAGCGAAGAGATGCAGCACTTTGCTTGTGCACCAGGTGGCGCAGTGGCATCGCGGATGGCTTTTTGGCGTGGAGGCGAAGCGAGGCAGCACTTTGCTAGTTGGCGAGGCAGCGAAGAGACGCAGCAGTCTGCTTGTTTGTGAGACAGCCAACATGCCCAGTGGTTAGCTCTTGTGCGAGGCAGCGAATGACCGCCGAGCAAATCGCTTTGTGCGTTCGCCGCCTCGCTGCCTAGCAAAGCGTCGTCTGCCTTGGGCGCCTAGCAAAGCTGCGCGTGCCGTCGCCGTCAAGCAAAGCGCCGTGTTCCTTGGGCGCCTAGCAAGGAACTGCCTGCGTTGGGCGCCTCGCCGCATCGCAGCCTAGCAAAGCGCTGCGTGCCTTCGGCGGCTGGCAAAGCCGTGCGTGCCTTCGCCGCCTCACACAGCGCGGCGTGCCTTCGCCGCCTGGCAGAGCAGCGCGTGCCTTCGCCTCCTCGCCGCCTGAGAAAGCGCTGCGTGCCTTCTCGCCCTCGCCGCCTAGCAAAGCGCCGTGTCCCTTCACCGCCTCGCCGCCTAGCAAAGCTCCGCATGCCGTCGCCGCCTAGCAAAGCGCCGTGTTCCTTCGGCGCCTAGCAAAGCAGCGCGTGCCTTCGCCGCCTCGCCGCCTAAGAAAGCGCTGCGTCCCTTTCGCCCTCGCCGCCCAACAAAGCGCCCTGTCCCTTCACCGCCTCCCCAATCGCTTCGGCCCTTCGCCGCCTCGCCGCCCAGCAAAGCGCTGCTTGCCTTCGCCGCCTCACACACCGCTGCGTGCCTTCGCCGCCTCGCCGCTTAGCAAACGCCGTAGTAGCGCCGAAGGCACACGGCGCTTTTGTAGGCGCCGAAGGCACGTGGCGCTTTGCTAAGCACCGAGGCAGCGAAGGCACGCAGCGATCTGATCGTGGTGGACGGGCTCGGGCGCCTTGCTAGGCGGCGAGGCGGCGAAGGCACGCAGCGCTTTGCCAGGCGCCCAAGGACGCAGCGCTGTGCGAGGCGGCGAGGGCACGCAGTGCTTTGCCAGGCGCCGAAGGCACGCAGCGCTCTAGGAGGCGCCGAGGGCACGCAGTGCTTTGCTAGGCGGCGAGCCGACGTGGAGCTTTGCTAGGCAGCCAAGGCTGAGGACGCTTTGCTAGGCGCTTTGCTAGGCGGCGAAGGCACGAAGCGATTGGGGAGGCGGCGAAGGCACACGGCGCTTTGCTAGGCGGCGAGGGCGAGAAGGCACGCAGCGCTCTCTTAGGCGGCGAGGCAGCGAAGGCACGCGCTGCTTTGCTAGGCGCCGAAGGCACGCAGCGCTTCCTTCGTTTGCGAGGCAGCGAAGAGATGGAGCGCTTTGCTTGTTGGCCAGGCAGCGAACAGGCGCCGTGCTTTGCTTTCTGCCACTCAGCGAATACACGCAGCGCTCTGCTTTTTGGCGAGGCAGTGAACAGATGCAGCGTTTAGTTTGCGAGGCGGCCAAGAGACGCGGCGCTTTGCATGATGACGAGGCGGCGAGCAGATCGAGTGGTTTGCTTGTTGGTGAGGCAGCGAAGAGATGCAGCATTTTGCTTGTTGGCGAGGCAGCGAAGAGATTCAGCAGTCTCCTTGTTTGTGACACAGCGACCATGCACAGTGCTTGCTCATTGTGCGAGGCAGCGAAGAGATGCAGCACTTTGCTTGTGCAGCAGGTGGCGCAGTGGCATCGCGGATGGCTTTTTGGCGTGGAGGCGAAGCGAGGCAGCACTTTGCTAGTTGGCGAGGCAGCGAAGAGACGCAGCAGTCTGCTTGTTTGTGAGACAGCCAACGTGCCCAGTGGTTAGCTCTTGTGCGAGGCAGCGAATGACCGCCGAGCAAATCGCTTTGTGCGTTCGCCGCCTCGCTGCCTAGCAAAGCGTCGTCTGCCTTGGGCGCCTAGCAAAGCTGCGCGTGCCGTCGCCGTCAAGCAAAGCGCCGTGTTCCTTGGGCGCCTAGCAAGGAACTGCCTGCGTTGGGCGCCTCGCCGCATCGCAGCCTAGCAAAGCGCTGCGTGCCTTCGGCGGCTGGCAAAGCCGTGCGTGCCTTCGCCGCCTCACACAGCGCGGCGTGCCTTCGCCGCCTGGCAGAGCAGCGCGTGCCTTCGCCTCCTCGCCGCCTGAGAAAGCGCTGCGTGCCTTCTCGCCCTCGCCGCCTAGCAAAGCGCCGTGTCCCTTCACCGCCTCGCCGCCTAGCAAAGCTCCGCATGCCGTCGCCGCCTAGCAAAGCGCCGTGTTCCTTCGGCGCCTAGCAAAGCAGCGCGTGCCTTCGCCGCCTCGCCGCCTAAGAAAGCGCTGCGTGCCTTTCGCCCTCGCCGCCCAACAAAGCGCCCTGTCCCTTCACCGCCTCCCCAATCGCTTCGGCCCTTCGCCGCCTCGCCGCCCAGCAAAGCGCTGCTTGCCTTCGCCGCCTCACACACCGCTGCGTCCCTTCGCCGCCTCGCCGCTTAGCAAACGCCGTAGTAGCGCCGAAGGCACACGGCGCTTTTGTAGGCGCCGAAGGCACGTGGCGCTTTGCTAAGCACCGAGGCAGCGAAGGCACGCAGCGATCTGATCGTGGTGGACGGGCTCGGGCGCCTTGCTAGGCGGCGAGGCGGCGAAGGCACGCAGCGCTTTGCCAGGCGCCCAAGGACGCAGCGCTGTGCGAGGCGGCGAGGGCACGCAGTGCTTTGCCAGGCGCCGAAGGCACGCAGCGCTCTAGGAGGCGCCGAGGGCACGCAGTGCTTTGCTAGGCGGCGAGCCGACGTGGAGCTTTGCTAGGCAGCCAAGGCTGAGGACGCTTTGCTAGGCGCTTTGCTAGGCGGCGAAGGCACGAAGCGATTGGGGAGGCGGCGAAGGCACACGGCGCTTTGCTAGGCGGCGAGGGCGAGAAGGCACGCAGCGCTCTCTTAGGCGGCGAGGCAGCGAAGGCACGCGCTGCTTTGCTAGGCGCCGAAGGCACGCAGCGCTTCCTTCGTTTGCGAGGCAGCGAAGAGATGGAGCGCTTTGCTTGTTGGCCAGGCAGCGAACAGGCGCCGTGCTTTGCTTTCTGCCACTCAGCGAATACACGCAGCGCTCTGCTTTTTGGCGAGGCAGTGAACAGATGCAGCGTTTAGTTTGCGAGGCGGCCAAGAGACGCGGCGCTTTGCATGATGACGAGGCGGCGAGCAGATCGAGTGCTTTGCTTGTTGGTGAGGCAGCGAAGAGATGCAGCATTTTGCTTGTTGGCGAGGCAGCGAAGAGATTCAGCAGTCTCCTTGTTTGTGACACAGCGACCATGCACAGTGCTTGCTCATTGTGCGAGGCAGCGAAGAGATGCAGCACTTTGCTTGTGCACCAGGTGGCGCAGTGGCATCGCGGATGGCTTTTTGGCGTGGAGGCGAAGCGAGGCAGCACTTTGCTAGTTGGCGAGGCAGCGAAGAGACGCAGCAGTCTGCTTGTTTGTGAGACAGCCAACGTGCCCAGTGGTTAGCTCTTGTGCGAGGCAGCGAATGACCGCCGAGCAAATGGCTTTGTGCGTTCGCCGCCTCGCTGCCTAGCAAAGCGTCGTCTGCCTTGGGCGCCTAGCAAAGCTGCGCGTGCCGTCGCCGTCAAGCAAAGCGCCGTGTTCCTTGGGCGCCTAGCAAGGAACTGCCTGCGTTGGGCGCCTCGCCGCATCGCAGCCTAGCAAAGCGCTGCGTGCCTTCGGCGGCTGGCAAAGCCGTGCGTGCCTTCGCCGCCTCACACAGCGCGGCGTGCCTTCGCCGCCTGGCAGAGCAGCGCGTGCCTTCGCCTCCTCGCCGCCTGAGAAAGCGCTGCGTGCCTTCTCGCCCTCGCCGCCTAGCAAAGCGCCGTGTCCCTTCACCGCCTCGCCGCCTAGCAAAGCGCCGTGTTCCTTCGGCGCCTAGCAAAGCAGCGCGTGCCTTCGCCGCCTCGCCGCCTAAGAAAGCGCTGCGTCCCTTTCGCCCTCGCCGCCCAACAAAGCGCCCTGTCCCTTCACCGCCTCCCCAATCGCTTCGGCCCTTCGCCGCCTCGCCGCCCAGCAAAGCGCTGCTTGCCTTCGCCGCCTCACACACCGCTGCGTGCCTTCGCCGCCTCGCCGCTTAGCAAACGCCGTAGTAGCGCCGAAGGCACACGGCGCTTTTGTAGGCGCCGAAGGCACGTGGCGCTTTGCTAAGCACCGAGGCAGCGAAGGCACGCAGCGATCTGATCGTGGTGGACGGGCTCGGGCGCCTTGCTAGGCGGCGAGGCGGCGAAGGCACGCAGCGCTTTGCCAGGCGCCCAAGGACGCAGCGCTGTGCGAGGCGGCGAGGGCACGCAGTGCTTTGCCAGGCGCCGAAGGCACGCAGCGCTCTAGGAGGCGCCGAGGGCACGCAGTGCTTTGCTAGGCGGCGAGCGGACGTGGAGCTTTGCTAGGCAGCGAAGGCTGAGGACGCTTTGCTAGGCGCTTTGCTAGGCGGCGAAGGCACGAAGCGATTGGGGAGGCGGCGAAGGCACACGGCGCTTTGCTAGGCGGCGAGGGCGAGAAGGCACGCAGCGCTCTCTTAGGCGGCGAGGCAGCGAAGGCACGCGCTGCTTTGCTAGGCGCCGAAGGCACGCAGCGCTTCCTTCGTTTGCGAGGCAGCGAAGAGATGGAGCGCTTTGCTTGTTGGCCAGGCAGCGAACAGGCGCCGTGCTTTGCTTTCTGCCACTCAGCGAATACACGCAGCGCTCTGCTTTTTGGCGAGGCAGTGAACAGATGCAGCGTTTAGTTTGCGAGGCGGCCAAGAGACGCGGCGCTTTGCATGATGACGAGGCGGCGAGCAGATCGAGTGCTTTGCTTGTTGGTGAGGCAGCGAAGAGATGCAGCATTTTGCTTGTTGGCGAGGCAGCGAAGAGATTCAGCAGTCTCCTTGTTTGTGACACAGCGACCATGCACAGTGCTTGCTCATTGTGCGAGGCAGCGAAGAGATGCAGCACTTTGCTTGTGCACCAGGTGGCGCAGTGGCATCGCGGATGGCTTTTTGGCGTGGAGGCGAAGCGAGGCAGCACTTTGCTAGTTGGCGAGGCAGCGAAGAGACGCAGCAGTCTGCTTGTTTGTGAGACAGCCAACGTGCCCAGTGGTTAGCTCTTGTGCGAGGCAGCGAATGACCGCCGAGCAAATGGCTTTGTGCGTTCGCCGCCTCGCTGCCTAGCAAAGCGTCGTCTGCCTTGGGCGCCTAGCAAAGCTGCGCGTGCCGTCGCCGTCAAGCAAAGCGCCGTGTTCCTTGGGCGCCTAGCAAGGAACTGCCTGCGTTGGGCGCCTCGCCGCATCGCAGCCTAGCAAAGCGCTGCGTGCCTTCGGCGGCTGGCAAAGCCGTGCGTGCCTTCGCCGCCTCACACAGCGCGGCGTGCCTTCGCCGCCTGGCAGAGCAGCGCGTGCCTTCGCCTCCTCGCCGCCTGAGAAAGCGCTGCGTGCCTTCTCGCCCTCGCCGCCTAGCAAAGCGCCGTGTCCCTTCACCGCCTCGCCGCCTAGCAAAGCGCCGTGTTCCTTCGGCGCCTAGCAAAGCAGCGCGTGCCTTCGCCGCCTCGCCGCCTAAGAAAGCGCTGCGTCCCTTTCGCCCTCGCCGCCCAACAAAGCGCCCTGTCCCTTCACCGCCTCCCCAATCGCTTCGGCCCTTCGCCGCCTCGCCGCCCAGCAAAGCGCTGCTTGCCTTCGCCGCCTCACACACCGCTGCGTGCCTTCGCCGCCTCGCCGCTTAGCAAACGCCGTAGTAGCGCCGAAGGCACACGGCGCTTTTGTAGGCGCCGAAGGCACGTGGCGCTTTGCTAAGCACCGAGGCAGCGAAGGCACGCAGCGATCTGATCGTGGTGGACGGGCTCGGGCGCCTTGCTAGGCGGCGAGGCGGCGAAGGCACGCAGCGCTTTGCCAGGCGCCCAAGGACGCAGCGCTGTGCGAGGCGGCGAGGGCACGCAGTGCTTTGCCAGGCGCCGAAGGCACGCAGCGCTCTAGGAGGCGCCGAGGGCACGCAGTGCTTTGCTAGGCGGCGAGCGGACGTGGAGCTTTGCTAGGCAGCGAAGGCTGAGGACGCTTTGCTAGGCGCTTTGCTAGGCGGCGAAGGCACGAAGCGATTGGGGAGGCGGCGAAGGCACACGGCGCTTTGCTAGGCGGCGAGGGCGAGAAGGCACGCAGCGCTCTCTTAGGCGGCGAGGCAGCGAAGGCACGCGCTGCTTTGCTAGGCGCCGAAGGCACGCAGCGCTTCCTTCGTTTGCGAGGCAGCGAAGAGATGGAGCGCTTTGCTTGTTGGCCAGGCAGCGAACAGGCGCCGTGCTTTGCTTTCTGCCACTCAGCGAATACACGCAGCGCTCTGCTTTTTGGCGAGGCAGTGAACAGATGCAGCGTTTAGTTTGCGAGGCGGCCAAGAGACGCGGCGCTTTGCATGATGACGAGGCGGCGAGCAGATCGAGTGCTTTGCTTGTTGGTGAGGCAGCGAAGAGATGCAGCATTTTGCTTGTTGGCGAGGCAGCGAAGAGATTCAGCAGTCTCCTTGTTTGTGACACAGCGACCATGCACAGTGCTTGCTCATTGTGCGAGGCAGCGAAGAGATGCAGCACTTTGCTTGTGCACCAGGTGGCGCAGTGGCATCGCGGATGGCTTTTTGGCGTGGAGGCGAAGCGAGGCAGCACTTTGCTAGTTGGCGAGGCAGCGAAGAGACGCAGCAGTCTGCTTGTTTGTGAGACAGCCAACGTGCCCAGTGGTTAGCTCTTGTGCGAGGCAGCGAATGACCGCCGAGCAAATCGCTTTGTGCGTTCGCCGCCTCGCTGCCTAGCAAAGCGTCGTCTGCCTTGGGCGCCTAGCAAAGCTGCGCGTGCCGTCGCCGTCAAGCAAAGCGCCGTGTTCCTTGGGCGCCTAGCAAGGAACTGCCTGCGTTGGGCGCCTCGCCGCATCGCAGCCTAGCAAAGCGCTGCGTGCCTTCGGCGGCTGGCAAAGCCGTGCGTGCCTTCGCCGCCTCACACAGCGCGGCGTGCCTTCGGCGCCTGGCAGAGCAGCGCGTGCCTTCGCCTCCTCGCCGCCTGAGAAAGCGCTGCGTGCCTTCTCGCCCTCGCCGCCTAGCAAAGCGCCGTGTCCCTTCACCGCCTCGCCGCCTAGCAAAGCTCCGCATGCCGTCGCCGCCTAGCAAAGCGCCGTGTTCCTTCGGCGCCTAGCAAAGCAGCGCGTGCCTTCGCCGCCTCGCCGCCTAAGAAAGCGCTGCGTCCCTGTCGCCCTCGCCGCCCAACAAAGCGCCCTGTCCCTTCACCGCCTCCCCAATCGCTTCGGCCCTTCGCCGCCCAGCAAAGCGCTGCTTGCCTTCGCCGCCTCACACACCGCTGCGTGCCTTCGCCGCCTCGCCGCTTAGCAAACGCCGTAGTAGCGCCGAAGGCACACGGCGCTTTTGTAGGCGCCGAAGGCACGTGGCGCTTTGCTAAGCACCGAGGCAGCGAAGGCACGCAGCGATCTGATCGTGGTGGACGGGCTCGGGCGCCTTGCTAGGCGGCGAGGCGGCGAAGGCACGCAGCGCTTTGCCAGGCGCCCAAGGACGCAGCGCTGTGCGAGGCGGCGAGGGCACGCAGTGCTTTGCCAGGCGCCGAAGGCACGCAGCGCTCTAGGAGGCGCCGAGGGCACGCAGTGCTTTGCTAGGCGGCGAGCCGACGTGGAGCTTTGCTAGGCAGCCAAGGCTGAGGACGCTTTGCTAGGCGCTTTGCTAGGCGGCGAAGGCACGAAGCGATTGGGGAGGCGGCGAAGGCACACGGCGCTTTGCTAGGCGGCGAGGGCGAGAAGGCACGCAGCGCTCTCTTAGGCGGCGAGGCAGCGAAGAGATGGAGCGCTTTGCTTGTTGGCCAGGCAGCGAACAGGCGCCGTGCTTTGCTTTCTGCCACTCAGCGAATACACGCAGCGCTCTGCTTTTTGGCGAGGCAGTGAACAGATGCAGCGTTTAGTTTGCGAGGAGGCCAAGAGACGCGGCGCTTTGCATGATGACGAGGCGGCGAGCAGACCGAGTGCTTTGCTTGTTGGTGAGGCAGCGAAGAGATGCAGCATTTTGCTTGTTGGCGAGGCAGCGAAGAGATTCAGCAGTCTCCTTGTTTGTGACACAGCGACCATGCACAGTGCTTGCTCATTGTGCGAGGCAGCGAAGAGATGCAGCACTTTGCTTGTGCACCAGGTGGCGCAGTGGCATCGCGGATGGCTTTTTGGCGTGGAGGCGAAGCGAGGCAGCACTTTGCTAGTTGGCGAGGCAGCGAAGAGACGCAGCAGGCTGCTTGTTTGTGAGACAGCCAACATGCCCAGTGGTTAGCTCTTGTGCGAGGCAGCGAATGACCGCCGAGCAAATCGCTTTGTGCGTTCGCCGCCTCGCTGCCTAGCAAAGCGTCGTCTGCCTTGGGCGCCTAGCAAAGCTGCGCGTGCCGTCGCCGTCAAGCAAAGCGCCGTGTTCCTTGGGCGCCTAGCAAGGAACTGCCTGCGTTGGGCGCCTCGCCGCATCGCAGCCTAGCAAAGCGCTGCGTGCCTTCGGCGGCTGGCAAAGCCGTGCGTGCCTTCGCCGCCTCACACAGCGCGGCGTGCCTTCGCCGCCTGGCAGAGCAGCGCGTGCCTTCGCCTCCTCGCCGCCTGAGAAAGCGCTGCGTGCCTTCTCGCCCTCGCCGCCTAGCAAAGCGCCGTGTCCCTTCACCGCCTCGCCGCCTAGCAAAGCGCCGTGTTCCTTCGGCGCCTAGCAAAGCAGCGCGTGCCTTCGCCGCCTCGCCGCCTAAGAAAGCGCTGCGTCCCTTTCGCCCTCGCCGCCCAACAAAGCGCCCTGTCCCTTCACCGCCTCCCCAATCGCTTCGGCCCTTCGCCGCCTCGCCGCCCAGCAAAGCGCTGCTTGCCTTCGCCGCCTCACACACCGCTGCGTGCCTTCGCCGCCTCGCCGCTTAGCAAACGCCGTAGTAGCGCCGAAGGCACACGGCGCTTTTGTAGGCGCCGAAGGCACGTGGCGCTTTGCTAAGCACCGAGGCAGCGAAGGCACGCAGCGATCTGATCGTGGTGGACGGGCTCGGGCGCCTTGCTAGGCGGCGAGGCGGCGAAGGCACGCAGCGCTTTGCCAGGCGCCCAAGGACGCAGCGCTGTGCGAGGCGGCGAGGGCACGCAGTGCTTTGCCAGGCGCCGAAGGCACGCAGCGCTCTAGGAGGCGCCGAGGGCACGCAGTGCTTTGCTAGGCGGCGAGCGGACGTGGAGCTTTGCTAGGCAGCGAAGGCTGAGGACGCTTTGCTAGGCGCTTTGCTAGGCGGCGAAGGCACGAAGCGATTGGGGAGGCGGCGAAGGCACACGGCGCTTTGCTAGGCGGCGAGGGCGAGAAGGCACGCAGCGCTCTCTTAGGCGGCGAGGCAGCGAAGGCACGCGCTGCTTTGCTAGGCGCCGAAGGCACGCAGCGCTTCCTTCGTTTGCGAGGCAGCGAAGAGATGGAGCGCTTTGCTTGTTGGCCAGGCAGCGAACAGGCGCCGTGCTTTGCTTTCTGCCACTCAGCGAATACACGCAGCGCTCTGCTTTTTGGCGAGGCAGTGAACAGATGCAGCGTTTAGTTTGCGAGGCGGCCAAGAGACGCGGCGCTTTGCATGATGACGAGGCGGCGAGCAGATCGAGTGCTTTGCTTGTTGGTGAGGCAGCGAAGAGATGCAGCATTTTGCTTGTTGGCGAGGCAGCGAAGAGATTCAGCAGTCTCCTTGTTTGTGACACAGCGACCATGCACAGTGCTTGCTCATTGTGCGAGGCAGCGAAGAGATGCAGCACTTTGCTTGTGCACCAGGTGGCGCAGTGGCATCGCGGATGGCTTTTTGGCGTGGAGGCGAAGCGAGGCAGCACTTTGCTAGTTGGCGAGGCAGCGAAGAGACGCAGCAGTCTGCTTGTTTGTGAGACAGCCAACGTGCCCAGTGGTTAGCTCTTGTGCGAGGCAGCGAATGACCGCCGAGCAAATCGCTTTGTGCGTTCGCCGCCTCGCTGCCTAGCAAAGCGTCGTCTGCCTTGGGCGCCTAGCAAAGCTGCGCGTGCCGTCGCCGTCAAGCAAAGCGCCGTGTTCCTTGGGCGCCTAGCAAGGAACTGCCAGCGTTGGGCGCCTCGCCGCATCGCAGCCTAGCAAAGCGCTGCGTGCCTTCGGCGGCTGGCAAAGCCGTGCGTGCCTTCGCCGCCTCACACAGCGCGGCGTGCCTTCGGCGCCTGGCAGAGCAGCGCGTGCCTTCGCCTCCTCGCCGCCTGAGAAAGCGCTGCGTGCCTTCTCGCCCTCGCCGCCTAGCAAAGCGCCGTGTCCCTTCACCGCCTCGCCGCCTAGCAAAGCTCCGCATGCCGTCGCCGCCTAGCAAAGCGCCGTGTTCCTTCGGCGCCTAGCAAAGCAGCGCGTGCCTTCGCCGCCTCGCCGCCTAAGAAAGCGCTGCGTCCCTGTCGCCCTCGCCGCCCAACAAAGCGCCCTGTCCCTTCACCGCCTCCCCAATCGCTTCGGCCCTTCGCCGCCCAGCAAAGCGCTGCTTGCCTTCGCCGCCTCACACACCGCTGCGTGCCTTCGCCGCCTCGCCGCTTAGCAAACGCCGTAGTAGCGCCGAAGGCACACGGCGCTTTTGTAGGCGCCGAAGGCACGTGGCGCTTTGCTAAGCACCGAGGCAGCGAAGGCACGCAGCGATCTGATCGTGGTGGACGGGCTCGGGCGCCTTGCTAGGCGGCGAGGCGGCGAAGGCACGCAGCGCTTTGCCAGGCGCCCAAGGACGCAGCGCTGTGCGAGGCGGCGAGGGCACGCAGTGCTTTGCCAGGCGCCGAAGGCACGCAGCGCTCTAGGAGGCGCCGAGGGCACGCAGTGCTTTGCTAGGCGGCGAGCCGACGTGGAGCTTTGCTAGGCAGCCAAGGCTGAGGACGCTTTGCTAGGCGCTTTGCTAGGCGGCGAAGGCACGAAGCGATTGGGGAGGCGGCGAAGGCACACGGCGCTTTGCTAGGCGGCGAGGGCGAGAAGGCACGCAGCGCTCTCTTAGGCGGCGAGGCAGCGAAGAGATGGAGCGCTTTGCTTGTTGGCCAGGCAGCGAACAGGCGCCGTGCTTTGCTTTCTGCCACTCAGCGAATACACGCAGCGCTCTGCTTTTTGGCGAGGCAGTGAACAGATGCAGCGTTTAGTTTGCGAGGCGGCCAAGAGACGCGGCGCTTTGCATGATGACGAGGCGGCGAGCAGACCGAGTGCTTTGCTTGTTGGTGAGGCAGCGAAGAGATGCAGCATTTTGCTTGTTGGCGAGGCAGCGAAGAGATTCAGCAGTCTCCTTGTTTGTGACACAGCGACCATGCACAGTGCTTGCTCATTGTGCGAGGCAGCGAAGAGATGCAGCACTTTGCTTGTGCAGCAGGTGGCGCAGTGGCATCGCGGATGGCTTTTTGGCGTGGAGGCGAAGCGAGGCAGCACTTTGCTAGTTGGCGAGGCAGCGAAGAGACGCAGCAGTCTGCTTGTTTGTGAGACAGCCAACGTGCCCAGTGGTTAGCTCTTGTGCGAGGCAGCGAATGACCGCCGAGCAAATCGCTTTGTGCGTTCGCCGCCTCGCTGCCTAGCAAAGCGTCGTCTGCCTTGGGCGCCTAGCAAAGCTGCGCGTGCCGTCGCCGTCAAGCAAAGCGCCGTGTTCCTTGGGCGCCTAGCAAGGAACTGCCAGCGTTGGGCGCCTCGCCGCATCGCAGCCTAGCAAAGCGCTGCGTGCCTTCGGCGGCTGGCAAAGCCGTGCGTGCCTTCGCCGCCTCACACAGCGCGGCGTGCCTTCGGCGCCTGGCAGAGCAGCGCGTGCCTTCGCCTCCTCGCCGCCTGAGAAAGCGCTGCGTGCCTTCTCGCCCTCGCCGCCTAGCAAAGCGCCGTGTCCCTTCACCGCCTCGCCGCCTAGCAAAGCTCCGCATGCCGTCGCCGCCTAGCAAAGCGCCGTGTTCCTTCGGCGCCTAGCAAAGCAGCGCGTGCCTTCGCCGCCTCGCCGCCTAAGAAAGCGCTGCGTCCCTGTCGCCCTCGCCGCCCAACAAAGCGCCCTGTCCCTTCACCGCCTCCCCAATCGCTTCGGCCCTTCGCCGCCCAGCAAAGCGCTGCTTGCCTTCGCCGCCTCACACACCGCTGCGTGCCTTCGCCGCCTCGCCGCTTAGCAAACGCCGTAGTAGCGCCGAAGGCACACGGCGCTTTTGTAGGCGCCGAAGGCACGTGGCGCTTTGCTAAGCACCGAGGCAGCGAAGGCACGCAGCGATCTGATCGTGGTGGACGGGCTCGGGCGCCTTGCTAGGCGGCGAGGCGGCGAAGGCACGCAGCGCTTTGCCAGGCGCCCAAGGACGCAGCGCTGTGCGAGGCGGCGAGGGCACGCAGTGCTTTGCCAGGCGCCGAAGGCACGCAGCGCTCTAGGAGGCGCCGAGGGCACGCAGTGCTTTCCTAGGCGGCGAGCCGACGTGGAGCTTTGCTAGGCAGCCAAGGCTGAGGACGCTTTGCTAGGCGCTTTGCTAGGCGGCGAAGGCACGAAGCGATTGGGGAGGCGGCGAAGGCACACGGCGCTTTGCTAGGCGGCGAGGGCGAGAAGGCACGCAGCGCTTCCTTCGTTTGCGAGGCAGCGAAGAGATGGAGCGCTTTGCTTGTTGGCCAGGCAGCGAACAGGCGCCGTGCTTTGCTTTCTGCCACTCAGCGAATACACGCAGCGCTCTGCTTTTTGGCGAGGCAGTGAACAGATGCAGCGTTTAGTTTGCGAGGCGGCCAAGAGACGCGGCGCTTTGCATGATGACGAGGCGGCGAGCAGATCGAGTGGTTTGCTTGTTGGTGAGGCAGCGAAGAGATGCAGCATTTTGCTTGTTGGCGAGGCAGCGAAGAGATTCAGCAGTCTCCTTGTTTGTGACACAGCGACCATGCACAGTGCTTGCTCATTGTGCGAGGCAGCGAAGAGATGCAGCAGTTTGCTTGTGCAGCAGGTGGCGCAGTGGCATCGCGGATGGCTTTTTGGCGTGGAGGCGAAGCGAGGCAGCACTTTGCTAGTTGGCGAGGCAGCGAAGAGACGCAGCAGTCTGCTTGTTTGTGAGACAGCCAACATGCCCAGTGGTTAGCTCTTGTGCGAGGCAGCGAATGACCGCCGAGCAAATCGCTTTGTGCGTTCGCCGCCTCGCTGCCTAGCAAAGCGTCGTCTGCCTTGGGCGCCTAGCAAAGCTGCGCGTGCCGTCGCCGTCAAGCAAAGCGCCGTGTTCCTTGGGCGCCTAGCAAGGAACTGCCTGCGTTGGGCGCCTCGCCGCATCGCAGCCTAGCAAAGCGCTGCGTGCCTTCGGCGGCTGGCAAAGCCGTGCGTGCCTTCGCCGCCTCACACAGCGCGGCGTGCCTTCGCCGCCTGGCAGAGCAGCGCGTGCCTTCGCCTCCTCGCCGCCTGAGAAAGCGCTGCGTGCCTTCTCGCCCTCGCCGCCTAGCAAAGCGCCGTGTCCCTTCACCGCCTCGCCGCCTAGCAAAGCTCCGCATGCCGTCGCCGCCTAGCAAAGCGCCGTGTTCCTTCGGCGCCTAGCAAAGCAGCGCGTGCCTTCGCCGCCTCGCCGCCTAAGAAAGCGCTGCGTCCCTGTCGCCCTCGCCGCCCAACAAAGCGCCCTGTCCCTTCACCGCCTCCCCAATCGCTTCGGCCCTTCGCCGCCTCGCCGCCCAGCAAAGCGCTGCTTGCCTTCGCCGCCTCACACACCGCTGCGTGCCTTCGCCGCCTCGCCGCTTAGCAAACGCCGTAGTAGCGCCGAAGGCACACGGCGCTTTTGTAGGCGCCGAAGGCACGTGGCGCTTTGCTAAGCACCGAGGCAGCGAAGGCACGCAGCGATCTGATGGTGGTGGACGGGCTCGGGCGCCTTGCTAGGCGGCGAGGCGGCGAAGGCACGCAGCGCTTTGCCAGGCGCCCAAGGACGCAGCGCTGTGCGAGGCGGCGAGGGCACGCAGTGCTTTGCCAGGCGCCGAAGGCACGCAGCGCTCTAGGAGGCGCCGAGGGCACGCAGTGCTTTGCTAGGCGGCGAGCCGACGTGGAGCTTTGCTAGGCAGCGAAGGCTGAGGACGCTTTGCTAGGCGCTTTGCTAGGCGGCGAAGGCACGAAGCGATTGGGGAGGCGGCGAAGGCACACGGCGCTTTGCTAGGCGGCGAGGGCGAGAAGGCACGCAGCGCTCTCTTAGGCGGCGAGGCAGCGAAGGCACGCGCTGCTTTGCTAGGCGCCGAAGGCACGCAGCGCTTCCTTCGTTTGCGAGGCAGCGAAGAGATGGAGCGCTTTGCTTGTTGGCCAGGCAGCGAACAGGCGCCGTGCTTTGCTTTCTGCCACTCAGCGAATACACGCAGCGCTCTGCTTTTTGGCGAGGCAGTGAACAGATGCAGCGTTTAGTTTGCGAGGCGGCCAAGAGACGCGGCGCTTTGCATGATGACGAGGCGGCGAGCAGATCGAGTGCTTTGCTTGTTGGTGAGGCAGCGAAGAGATGCAGCATTTTGCTTGTTGGCGAGGCAGCGAAGAGATTCAGCAGTCTCCTTGTTTGTGACACAGCGACCATGCACAGTGCTTGCTCATTGTGCGAGGCAGCGAAGAGATGCAGCACTTTGCTTGTGCACCAGGTGGCGCAGTGGCATCGCGGATGGCTTTTTGGCGTGGAGGCGAAGCGAGGCAGCACTTTGCTAGTTGGCGAGGCAGCGAAGAGACGCAGCAGTCTGCTTGTTTGTGAGACAGCCAACGTGCCCAGTGGTTAGCTCTTGTGCGAGGCAGCGAATGACCGCCGAGCAAATGGCTTTGTGCGTTCGCCGCCTCGCTGCCTAGCAAAGCGTCGTCTGCCTTGGGCGCCTAGCAAAGCTGCGCGTGCCGTCGCCGTCAAGCAAAGCGCCGTGTTCCTTGGGCGCCTAGCAAGGAACTGCCTGCGTTGGGCGCCTCGCCGCATCGCAGCCTAGCAAAGCGCTGCGTGCCTTCGGCGGCTGGCAAAGCCGTGCGTGCCTTGGCCGCCTCACACAGCGCGGCGTGCCTTCGCCGCCTGGCAGAGCAGCGCGTGCCTTCGCCTCCTCGCCGCCTGAGAAAGCGCTGCGTGCCTTCTCGCCCTCGCCGCCTAGCAAAGCGCCGTGTCCCTTCACCGCCTCGCCGCCTAGCAAAGCTCCGCATGCCGTCGCCGCCTAGCAAAGCGCCGTGTTCCTTCGGCGCCTAGCAAAGCAGCGCGTGCCTTCGCCGCCTCGCCGCCTAAGAAAGCGCTGCGTCCCTTTCGCCCTCGCCGCCCAACAAAGCGCCCTGTCCCTTCACCGCCTCCCCAATCGCTTCGGCCCTTCGCCGCCTCGCCGCCCAGCAAAGCGCTGCTTGCCTTCGCCGCCTCACACACCGCTGCGTGCCTTCGCCGCCTCGCCGCTTAGCAAACGCCGTAGTAGCGCCGAAGGCACACGGCGCTTTTGTAGGCGCCGAAGGCACGTGGCGCTTTGCTAAGCACCGAGGCAGCGAAGGCACGCAGCGATCTGATCGTGGTGGACGGGCTCGGGCGCCTTGCTAGGCGGCGAGGCGGCGAAGGCACGCAGCGCTTTGCCAGGCGCCCAAGGACGCAGCGCTGTGCGAGGCGGCGAGGGCACGCAGTGCTTTGCCAGGCGCCGAAGGCACGCAGCGCTCTAGGAGGCGGCGAGGGCACGCAGTGCTTTGCTAGGCGGCGAGCCGACGTGGAGCTTTGCTAGGCAGCCAAGGCTGAGGACGCTTTGCTAGGCGCTTTGCTAGGCGGCGAAGGCACGAAGCGATTGGGGAGGCGGCGAAGGCACACGGCGCTTTGCTAGGCGGCGAGGGCGAGAAGGCACGCAGCGCTCTCTTAGGCGGCGAGGCAGCGAAGGCACGCGCTGCTTTGCTAGGCGCCGAAGGCACGCAGCGCTTCCTTCGTTTGCGAGGCAGCGAAGAGATGGAGCGCTTTGCTTGTTGGCCAGGCAGCGAACAGGCGCCGTGCTTTGCTTTCTGCCACTCAGCGAATAGACGCAGCGCTCTGCTTTTTGGCGAGGCAGTGAACAGATGCAGCGTTTAGTTTGCGAGGCGGCCAAGAGACGCGGCGCTTTGCATGATGACGAGGCGGCGAGCAGATCGAGTGGTTTGCTTGTTGGTGAGGCAGCGAAGAGATGCAGCATTTTGCTTGTTGGCGAGGCAGCGAAGAGATTCAGCAGTCTCCTTGTTTGTGACACAGCGACCATGCACAGTGCTTGCTCATTGTGCGAGGCAGCGAAGAGATGCAGCACTTTGCTTGTGCAGCAGGTGGCGCAGTGGCATCGCGGATGGCTTTTTGGCGTGGAGGCGAAGCGAGGCAGCACTTTGCTAGTTGGCGAGGCAGCGAAGAGACGCAGCAGTCTGCTTGTTTGTGAGACAGCCAACGTGCCCAGTGGTTAGCTCTTGTGCGAGGCAGCGAATGACCGCCGAGCAAATGGCTTTGTGCGTTCGCCGCCTCGCTGCCTAGCAAAGCGTCGTCTGCCTTGGGCGCCTAGCAAAGCTGCGCGTGCCGTCGCCGTCAAGCAAAGCGCCGTGTTCCTTGGGCGCCTAGCAAGGAACTGCCTGCGTTGGGCGCCTCGCCGCATCGCAGCCTAGCAAAGCGCTGCGTGCCTTCGGCGGCTGGCAAAGCCGTGCGTGCCTTCGCCGCCTCACACAGCGCGGCGTGCCTTCGCCGCCTGGCAGAGCAGCGCGTGCCTTCGCCTCCTCGCCGCCTGAGAAAGCGCTGCGTGCCTTCTCGCCCTCGCCGCCTAGCAAAGCGCCGTGTCCCTTCACCGCCTCGCCGCCTAGCAAAGCGCCGTGTTCCTTCGGCGCCTAGCAAAGCAGCGCGTGCCTTCGCCGCCTCGCCGCCTAAGAAAGCGCTGCGTCCCTGTCGCCCTCGCCGCCCAACAAAGCGCCCTGTCCCTTCACCGCCTCCCCAATCGCTTCGGCCCTTCGCCGCCTCGCCGCCCAGCAAAGCGCTGCTTGCCTTCGCCGCCTCACACACCGCTGCGTGCCTTCGCCGCCTCGCCGCTTAGCAAACGCCGTAGTAGCGCCGAAGGCACACGGCGCTTTTGTAGGCGCCGAAGGCACGTGGCGCTTTGCTAAGCACCGAGGCAGCGAAGGCACGCAGCGATCTGATCGTGGTGGACGGGCTCGGGCGCCTTGCTAGGCGGCGAGGCGGCGAAGGCACGCAGCGCTTTGCCAGGCGCCCAAGGACGCAGCGCTGTGCGAGGCGGCGAGGGCACGCAGTGCTTTGCCAGGCGCCGAAGGCACGCAGCGCTCTAGGAGGCGCCGAGGGCACGCAGTGCTTTGCTAGGCGGCGAGCCGACGTGCAGCTTTGCTAGGCAGCCAAGGCTGAGGACGCTTTGCTAGGCGCTTTGCTAGGCGGCGAAGGCACGAAGCGATTGGGGAGGCGGCGAAGGCACACGGCGCTTTGCTAGGCAGCGAGGGCGAGAAGGCACGCAGCGCTCTCTTAGGCGGCGAGGCAGCGAAGGCACGCGCTGCTTTGCTAGGCGCCGAAGGCACGCAGCGCTTCCTTCGTTTGCGAGGCAGCGAAGAGATGGAGCGCTTTGCTTGTTGGCCAGGCAGCGAACAGGCGCCGTGCTTTGCTTTCTGCCACTCAGCGAATAGACGCAGCGCTCTGCTTTTTGGCGAGGCAGTGAACAGATGCAGCGTTTAGTTTGCGAGGCGGCCAAGAGACGCGGCGCTTTGCATGATGACGAGGCGGCGAGCAGATCGAGTGGTTTGCTTGTTGGTGAGGCAGCGAAGAGATGCAGCATTTTGCTTGTTGGCGAGGCAGCGAAGAGATTCAGCAGTCTCCTTGTTTGTGACACAGCGACCATGCACAGTGCTTGCTCATTGTGCGAGGCAGCGAAGAGATGCAGCACTTTGCTTGTGCAGCAGGTGGCGCAGTGGCATCGCGGATGGCTTTTTGGCGTGGAGGCGAAGCGAGGCAGCACTTTGCTAGTTGGCGAGGCAGCGAAGAGACGCAGCAGTCTGCTTGTTTGTGAGACAGCCAACGTGCCCAGTGGTTAGCTCTTGTGCGAGGCAGCGAATGACCGCCGAGCAAATCGCTTTGTGCGTTCGCCGCCTCGCTGCCTAGCAAAGCGTCGTCTGCCTTGGGCGCCTAGCAAAGCTGCGCGTGCCGTCGCCGTCAAGCAAAGCGCCGTGTTCCTTGGGTGCCTAGCAAGGAACTGCCTGCGTTGGGCGCCTCGCCGCATCGCAGCCTAGCAAAGCGCTGCGTGCCTTCGGCGGCTGGCAAAGCCGTGCGTGCCTTCGCCGCCTCACACAGCGCGGCGTGCCTTCGCCGCCTGGCAGAGCAGCGCGTGCCTTCGCCTCCTCGCCGCCTGAGAAAGCGCTGCGTGCCTTCTCGCCCTCGCCGCCTAGCAAAGCGCCGTGTCCCTTCACCGCCTCGCCGCCTAGCAAAGCTCCGCATGCCGTCGCCGCCTAGCAAAGCGCCGTGTCCCTTCGGCGCCTAGCAAAGCAGCGCGTGCCTTCGCCGCCTCGCCGCCTAAGAAAGCGCTGCGTCCCTTCACCGCCTCCCCAATCGCTTCGGCCCTTCGCCGCCTCGCCGCCCAGCAAAGCGCTGCTTGCCTTCGCCGCCTCACACACCGCTGCGTGCCTTCGCCGCCTCGCCGCTTAGCAAACGCCGTAGTAGCGCCGAAGGCACACGGCGCTTTTGTAGGCGCCGAAGGCACGTGGCGCTTTGCTAAGCACCGAGGCAGCGAAGGCACGCAGCGATCTGATCGTGGTGGACGGGCTCGGGCGCCTTGCTAGGCGGCGAGGCGGCGAAGGCACGCAGCGCTTTGCCAGGCGCCCAAGGACGCAGCGCTGTGCGAGGCGGCGAGGGCACGCAGTGCTTTGCCAGGCGCCGAAGGCACGCAGCGCTCTAGGAGGCGCCGAGGGCACGCAGTGCTTTGCTAGGCGGCGAGCCGACGTGGAGCTTTGCTAGGCAGCCAAGGCTGAGGACGCTTTGCTAGGCGCTTTGCTAGGCGGCGAAGGCACGAAGCGATTGGGGAGGCGGCGAAGGCACACGGCGCTTTGCTAGGCGGCGAGGGCGAGAAGGCACGCAGCGCTCTCTTAGGCGGCGAGGCAGCGAAGGCACGCGCTGCTTTGCTAGGCGCCGAAGGCACGCAGCGCTTCCTTCGTTTGCGAGGCAGCGAAGAGATGGAGCGCTTTGCTTGTTGGCCAGGCAGCGAACAGGCGCCGTGCTTTGCTTTCTGCCACTCAGCGAATACACGCAGCGCTCTGCTTTTTGGCGAGGCAGTGAACAGATGCAGCGTTTAGTTTGCGAGGCGGCCAAGAGACGCGGCGCTTTGCATGATGACGAGGCGGCGAGCAGATCGAGTGGTTTGCTTGTTGGCGAGGCAGCGAAGAGATTCAGCAGTCTCCTTGTTTGTGACACAGCGACCATGCACAGTGCTTGCTCATTGTGCGAGGCAGCGAATACATGCAGCACTTTGCTTGTGCACCAGGTGGCGCAGTGGCATCGCGGATGGCTTTTTGGCGTGGAGGCGAAGCGAGGCAGCACTTTGCTAGTTGGCGAGGCAGCGAAGAGACGCAGCAGTCTGCTTGTTTGTGAGACAGCCAACGTGCCCAGTGGTTAGCTCTTGTGCGAGGCAGCGAATGACCGCCGAGCAAATCGCTTTGTGCGTTCGCCGCCTCGCTGCCTAGCAAAGCGTCGTCTGCCTTGGGCGCCTAGCAAAGCTGCGCGTGCCGTCGCCGTCAAGCAAAGCGCCGTGTTCCTTGGGCGCCTAGCAAGGAACTGCCTGCGTTGGGCGCCTCGCCGCATCGCAGCCTAGCAAAGCGCTGCGTGCCTTCGGCGGCTGGCAAAGCCGTGCGTGCCTTCGCCGCCTCACACAGCGCGGCGTGCCTTCGCCGCCTGGCAGAGCAGCGCGTGCCTTCGCCTCCTCGCCGCCTGAGAAAGCGCTGCGTGCCTTCTCGCCCTCGCCGCCTAGCAAAGCGCCGTGTCCCTTCACCGCCTCGCCGCCTAGCAAAGCGCCGTGTTCCTTCGGCGCCTAGCAAAGCAGCGCGTGCCTTCGCCGCCTCGCCGCCTAAGAAAGCGCTGCGTCCCTGTCGCCCTCGCCGCCCAACAAAGCGCCCTGTCCCTTCACCGCCTCCCCAATCGCTTCGGCCCTTCGCCGCCTCGCCGCCCAGCAAAGCGCTGCTTGCCTTCGCCGCCTCACACACCGCTGCGTGCCTTCGCCGCCTCGCCGCTTAGCAAACGCCGTAGTAGCGCCGAAGGCACACGGCGCTTTTGTAGGCGCCGAAGGCACGTGGCGCTTTGCTAAGCACCGAGGCAGCGAAGGCACGCAGCGATCTGATCGTGGTGGACGGGCTCGGGCGCCTTGCTAGGCGGCGAGGCGGCGAAGGCACGCAGCGCTTTGCCAGGCGCCCAAGGACGCAGCGCTGTGCGAGGCGGCGAGGGCACGCAGTGCTTTGC
Organism: Apteryx mantelli; assembly: GCF_036417845.1. Lineage (NCBI taxonomy): Eukaryota > Metazoa > Chordata > Aves > Apterygiformes > Apterygidae > Apteryx > Apteryx mantelli. The sequence continues at coordinate 14,314,916 of NC_089998.1, forward strand.
CAGGCGCCGAAGGCACGCAGCGCTCTAGGAGGCGCCGAGGGCACGCAGTGCTTTGCTAGGCGGCGAGCGGACGTGGAGCTTTGCTAGGCAGCGAAGGCTGAGGACGCTTTGCTAGGCGCTTTGCTAGGCGGCGAAGGCACGAAGCGATTGGGGAGGCGGCGAAGGCACACGGCGCTTTGCTAGGCGGCGAGGGCGAGAAGGCACGCAGCGCTCTCTTAGGCGGCGAGGCAGCGAAGGCACGCGCTGCTTTGCTAGGCGCCGAAGGCACGCAGCGCTTCCTTCGTTTGCGAGGCAGCGAAGAGATGGAGCGCTTTGCTTGTTGGCCAGGCAGCGAACAGGCGCCGTGCTTTGCTTTCTGCCACTCAGCGAATAGACGCAGCGCTCTGCTTTTTGGCGAGGCAGTGAACAGATGCAGCGTTTAGTTTGCGAGGCGGCCAAGAGACGCGGCGCTTTGCATGATGACGAGGCGGCGAGCAGATCGAGTGGTTTGCTTGTTGGTGAGGCAGCGAAGAGATGCAGCATTTTGCTTGTTGGCGAGGCAGCGAAGAGATTCAGCAGTCTCCTTGTTTGTGACACAGCGACCATGCACAGTGCTTGCTCATTGTGCGAGGCAGCGAAGAGATGCAGCACTTTGCTTGTGCAGCAGGTGGCGCAGTGGCATCGCGGATGGCTTTTTGGCGTGGAGGCGAAGCGAGGCAGCACTTTGCTAGTTGGCGAGGCAGCGAAGAGACGCAGCAGTCTGCTTGTTTGTGAGACAGCCAACGTGCCCAGTGGTTAGCTCTTGTGCGAGGCAGCGAATGACCGCCGAGCAAATCGCTTTGTGCGTTCGCCGCCTCGCTGCCTAGCAAAGCGTCGTCTGCCTTGGGCGCCTAGCAAAGCTGCGCGTGCCGTCGCCGTCAAGCAAAGCGCCGTGTTCCTTGGGCGCCTAGCAAGGAACTGCCTGCGTTGGGCGCCTCGCCGCATCGCAGCCTAGCAAAGCGCTGCGTGCCTTCGGCGGCTGGCAAAGCCGTGCGTGCCTTCGCCGCCTCACACAGCGCGGCGTGCCTTCGCCGCCTGGCAGAGCAGCGCGTGCCTTCGCCTCCTCGCCGCCTGAGAAAGCGCTGCGTGCCTTCTCGCCCTCGCCGCCTAGCAAAGCGCCGTGTCCCTTCACCGCCTCGCCGCCTAGCAAAGCTCCGCATGCCGTCGCCGCCTAGCAAAGCGCCGTGTCCCTTCGGCGCCTAGCAAAGCAGCGCGTGCCTTCGCCGCCTCGCCGCCTAAGAAAGCGCTGCGTCCCTTCACCGCCTCCCCAATCGCTTCGGCCCTTCGCCGCCTCGCCGCCCAGCAAAGCGCTGCTTGCCTTCGCCGCCTCACACACCGCTGCGTGCCTTCGCCGCCTCGCCGCTTAGCAAACGCCGTAGTAGCGCCGAAGGCACACGGCGCTTTTGTAGGCGCCGAAGGCACGTGGCGCTTTGCTAAGCACCGAGGCAGCGAAGGCACGCAGCGATCTGATCGTGGTGGACGGGCTCGGGCGCCTTGCTAGGCGGCGAGGCGGCGAAGGCACGCAGCGCTTTGCCAGGCGCCCAAGGACGCAGCGCTGTGCGAGGCGGCGAGGGCACGCAGTGCTTTGCCAGGCGCCGAAGGCACGCAGCGCTCTAGGAGGCGCCGAGGGCACGCAGTGCTTTGCTAGGCGGCGAGCCGACGTGGAGCTTTGCTAGGCAGCCAAGGCTGAGGACGCTTTGCTAGGCGCTTTGCTAGGCGGCGAAGGCACGAAGCGATTGGGGAGGCGGCGAAGGCACACGGCGCTTTGCTAGGCGGCGAGGGCGAGAAGGCACGCAGCGCTCTCTTAGGCGGCGAGGCAGCGAAGGCACGCGCTGCTTTGCTAGGCGCCGAAGGCACGCAGCGCTTCCTTCGTTTGCGAGGCAGCGAAGAGATGGAGCGCTTTGCTTGTTGGCCAGGCAGCGAACAGGCGCCGTGCTTTGCTTTCTGCCACTCAGCGAATACACGCAGCGCTCTGCTTTTTGGCGAGGCAGTGAACAGATGCAGCGTTTAGTTTGCGAGGCGGCCAAGAGACGCGGCGCTTTGCATGATGACGAGGCGGCGAGCAGATCGAGTGGTTTGCTTGTTGGCGAGGCAGCGAAGAGATTCAGCAGTCTCCTTGTTTGTGACACAGCGACCATGCACAGTGCTTGCTCATTGTGCGAGGCAGCGAAGAGATGCAGCACTTTGCTTGTGCAGCAGGTGGCGCAGTGGCATCGCGGATGGCTTTTTGGCGTGGAGGCGAAGCGAGGCAGCACTTTGCTAGTTGGCGAGGCAGCGAAGAAACGCAGCAGTCTGCTTGTTTGTGAGACAGCCAACATGCCCAGTGGTTAGCTCTTGTGCGAGGCAGCGAATGACCGCCGAGCAAATCGCTTTGTGCGTTCGCCGCCTCGCTGCCTAGCAAAGCGTCGTCTGCCTTGGGCGCCTAGCAAAGCTGCGCGTGCCGTCGCCGTCAAGCAAAGCGCCGTGTTCCTTGGGCGCCTAGCAAGGAACTGCCTGCGTTGGGCGCCTCGCCGCATCGCAGCCTAGCAAAGCGCTGCGTGCCTTCGGCGGCTGGCAAAGCCGTGCGTGCCTTCGCCGCCTCACACAGCGCGGCGTGCCTTCGCCGCCTGGCAGAGCAGCGCGTGCCTTCGCCTCCTCGCCGCCTGAGAAAGCGCTGCGTGCCTTCTCGCCCTCGCCGCCTAGCAAAGCGCCGTGTCCCTTCACCGCCTCGCCGCCTAGCAAAGCTCCGCATGCCGTCGCCGCCTAGCAAAGCGCCGTGTTCCTTCGGCGCCTAGCAAAGCAGCGCGTGCCTTCGCCGCCTCGCCGCCTAAGAAAGCGCTGCGTCCCTTTCGCCCTCGCCGCCCAACAAAGCGCCCTGTCCCTTCACCGCCTCCCCAATCGCTTCGGCCCTTCGCCGCCTCGCCGCCCAGCAAAGCGCTGCTTGCCTTCGCCGCCTCACACACCGCTGCGTGCCTTCGCCGCCTCGCCGCTTAGCAAACGCCGTAGTAGCGCCGAAGGCACACGGCGCTTTTGTAGGCGCCGAAGGCACGTGGCGCTTTGCTAAGCACCGAGGCAGCGAAGGCACGCAGCGATCTGATCGTGGTGGACGGGCTCGGGCGCCTTGCTAGGCGGCGAGGCGGCGAAGGCACGCAGCGCTTTGCCAGGCGCCCAAGGACGCAGCGCTGTGCGAGGCGGCGAGGGCACGCAGTGCTTTGCCAGGCGCCGAAGGCACGCAGCGCTCTAGGAGGCGCCGAGGGCACGCAGTGCTTTGCTAGGCGGCGAGCCGACGTGCAGCTTTGCTAGGCAGCCAAGGCTGAGGACGCTTTGCTAGGCGCTTTGCTAGGCGGCGAAGGCACGAAGCGATTGGGGAGGCGGCGAAGGCACACGGCGCTTTGCTAGGCGGCGAGGGCGAGAAGGCACGCAGCGCTCTCTTAGGCGGCGAGGCAGCGAAGGCACGCGCTGCTTTGCTAGGCGCCGAAGGCACGCAGCGCTTCCTTCGTTTGCGAGGCAGCGAAGAGATGGAGCGCTTTGCTTGTTGGCCAGGCAGCGAACAGGCGCCGTGCTTTGCTTTCTGCCACTCAGCGAATACACGCAGCGCTCTGCTTTTTGGCGAGGCAGTGAACAGATGCAGCGTTTAGTTTGCGAGGCGGCCAAGAGACGCGGCGCTTTGCATGATGACGAGGCGGCGAGCAGATCGAGTGGTTTGCTTGTTGGTGAGGCAGCGAAGAGATGCAGCATTTTGCTTGTTGGCGAGGCAGCGAAGAGATTCAGCAGTCTCCTTGTTTGTGACACAGCGACCATGCACAGTGCTTGCTCATTGTGCGAGGCAGCGAAGAGATGCAGCACTTTGCTTGTGCAGCAGGTGGCGCAGTGGCATCGCGGATGGCTTTTTGGCGTGGAGGCGAAGCGAGGCAGCACTTTGCTAGTTGGCGAGGCAGCGAAGAGACGCAGCAGTCTGCTTGTTTGTGAGACAGCCAACGTGCCCAGTGGTTAGCTCTTGTGCGAGGCAGCGAATGACCGCCGAGCAAATGGCTTTGTGCGTTCGCCGCCTCGCTGCCTAGCAAAGCGTCGTCTGCCTTGGGCGCCTAGCAAAGCTGCGCGTGCCGTCGCCGTCAAGCAAAGCGCCGTGTTCCTTGGGCGCCTAGCAAGGAACTGCCTGCGTTGGGCGCCTCGCCGCATCGCAGCCTAGCAAAGCGCTGCGTGCCTTCGGCGGCTGGCAAAGCCGTGCGTGCCTTCGCCGCCTCACACAGCGCGGCGTGCCTTCGCCGCCTGGCAGAGCAGCGCGTGCCTTCGCCTCCTCGCCGCCTGAGAAAGCGCTGCGTGCCTTCTCGCCCTCGCCGCCTAGCAAAGCGCCGTGTCCCTTCACCGCCTCGCCGCCTAGCAAAGCTCCGCATGCCGTCGCCGCCTAGCAAAGCGCCGTGTTCCTTCGGCGCCTAGCAAAGCAGCGCGTGCCTTCGCCGCCTCGCCGCCTAAGAAAGCGCTGCGTCCCTTTCGCCCTCGCCGCCCAACAAAGCGCCCTGTCCCTTCACCGCCTCCCCAATCGCTTCGGCCCTTCGCCGCCTCGCCGCCCAGCAAAGCGCTGCTTGCCTTCGCCGCCTCACACACCGCTGCGTCCCTTCGCCGCCTCGCCGCTTAGCAAACGCCGTAGTAGCGCCGAAGGCACACGGCGCTTTTGTAGGCGCCGAAGGCACGTGGCGCTTTGCTAAGCACCGAGGCAGCGAAGGCACGCAGCGATCTGATCGTGGTGGACGGGCTCGGGCGCCTTGCTAGGCGGCGAGGCGGCGAAGGCACGCAGCGCTTTGCCAGGCGCCCAAGGACGCAGCGCTGTGCGAGGCGGCGAGGGCACGCAGTGCTTTGCCAGGCGCCGAAGGCACGCAGCGCTCTAGGAGGCGCCGAGGGCACGCAGTGCTTTGCTAGGCGGCGAGCCGACGTGGAGCTTTGCTAGGCAGCCAAGGCTGAGGACGCTTTGCTAGGCGCTTTGCTAGGCGGCGAAGGCACGAAGCGATTGGGGAGGCGGCGAAGGCACACGGCGCTTTGCTAGGCGGCGAGGGCGAGAAGGCACGCAGCGCTCTCTTAGGCGGCGAGGCAGCGAAGGCACGCGCTGCTTTGCTAGGCGCCGAAGGCACGCAGCGCTTCCTTCGTTTGCGAGGCAGCGAAGAGATGGAGCGCTTTGCTTGTTGGCCAGGCAGCGAACAGGCGCCGTGCTTTGCTTTCTGCCACTCAGCGAATACACGCAGCGCTCTGCTTTTTGGCGAGGCAGTGAACAGATGCAGCGTTTAGTTTGCGAGGCGGCCAAGAGACGCGGCGCTTTGCATGATGACGAGGCGGCGAGCAGATCGAGTGGTTTGCTTGTTGGCGAGGCAGCGAAGAGATTCAGCAGTCTCCTTGTTTGTGACACAGCGACCATGCACAGTGCTTGCTCATTGTGCGAGGCAGCGAAGAGATGCAGCACTTTGCTTGTGCAGCAGGTGGCGCAGTGGCATCGCGGATGGCTTTTTGGCGTGGAGGCGAAGCGAGGCAGCACTTTGCTAGTTGGCGAGGCAGCGAAGAAACGCAGCAGTCTGCTTGTTTGTGAGACAGCCAACATGCCCAGTGGTTAGCTCTTGTGCGAGGCAGCGAATGACCGCCGAGCAAATCGCTTTGTGCGTTCGCCGCCTCGCTGCCTAGCAAAGCGTCGTCTGCCTTGGGCGCCTAGCAAAGCTGCGCGTGCCGTCGCCGTCAAGCAAAGCGCCGTGTTCCTTGGGCGCCTAGCAAGGAACTGCCTGCGTTGGGCGCCTCGCCGCATCGCAGCCTAGCAAAGCGCTGCGTGCCTTCGGCGGCTGGCAAAGCCGTGCGTGCCTTCGCCGCCTCACACAGCGCGGCGTGCCTTCGCCGCCTGGCAGAGCAGCGCGTGCCTTCGCCTCCTCGCCGCCTGAGAAAGCGCTGCGTGCCTTCTCGCCCTCGCCGCCTAGCAAAGCGCCGTGTCCCTTCACCGCCTCGCCGCCTAGCAAAGCTCCGCATGCCGTCGCCGCCTAGCAAAGCGCCGTGTTCCTTCGGCGCCTAGCAAAGCAGCGCGTGCCTTCGCCGCCTCGCCGCCTAAGAAAGCGCTGCGTCCCTTTCGCCCTCGCCGCCCAACAAAGCGCCCTGTCCCTTCACCGCCTCCCCAATCGCTTCGGCCCTTCGCCGCCTCGCCGCCCAGCAAAGCGCTGCTTGCCTTCGCCGCCTCACACACCGCTGCGTGCCTTCGCCGCCTCGCCGCTTAGCAAACGCCGTAGTAGCGCCGAAGGCACACGGCGCTTTTGTAGGCGCCGAAGGCACGTGGCGCTTTGCTAAGCACCGAGGCAGCGAAGGCACGCAGCGATCTGATCGTGGTGGACGGGCTCGGGCGCCTTGCTAGGCGGCGAGGCGGCGAAGGCACGCAGCGCTTTGCCAGGCGCCCAAGGACGCAGCGCTGTGCGAGGCGGCGAGGGCACGCAGTGCTTTGCCAGGCGCCGAAGGCACGCAGCGCTCTAGGAGGCGCCGAGGGCACGCAGTGCTTTGCTAGGCGGCGAGCCGACGTGCAGCTTTGCTAGGCAGCCAAGGCTGAGGACGCTTTGCTAGGCGCTTTGCTAGGCGGCGAAGGCACGAAGCGATTGGGGAGGCGGCGAAGGCACACGGCGCTTTGCTAGGCGGCGAGGGCGAGAAGGCACGCAGCGCTCTCTTAGGCGGCGAGGCAGCGAAGGCACGCGCTGCTTTGCTAGGCGCCGAAGGCACGCAGCGCTTCCTTCGTTTGCGAGGCAGCGAAGAGATGGAGCGCTTTGCTTGTTGGCCAGGCAGCGAACAGGCGCCGTGCTTTGCTTTCTGCCACTCAGCGAATACACGCAGCGCTCTGCTTTTTGGCGAGGCAGTGAACAGATGCAGCGTTTAGTTTGCGAGGCGGCCAAGAGACGCGGCGCTTTGCATGATGACGAGGCGGCGAGCAGATCGAGTGGTTTGCTTGTTGGTGAGGCAGCGAAGAGATGCAGCATTTTGCTTGTTGGCGAGGCAGCGAAGAGATTCAGCAGTCTCCTTGTTTGTGAGACAGCCAACGTGCACAGTGGTTGCTCCTTGTGCGAGGCAGCGAAGAGATGCAGCACTTTGCTTGTGCAGCAGGTGGCGCAGTGGCATCGCGGATGGCTTTTTGGCGTGGAGGCGAAGCGAGGCAGCACTTTGCTAGTTGGCGAGGCAGCGAAGAGACGCAGCAGTCTGCTTGTTTGTGAGACAGCCAACGTGCCCAGTGGTTAGCTCTTGTGCGAGGCAGCGAATGACCGCCGAGCAAATGGCTTTGTGCGTTCGCCGCCTCGCTGCCTAGCAAAGCGTCGTCTGCCTTGGGCGCCTAGCAAAGCTGCGCGTGCCGTCGCCGTCAAGCAAAGCGCCGTGTTCCTTGGGCGCCTAGCAAGGAACTGCCTGCGTTGGGCGCCTCGCCGCATCGCAGCCTAGCAAAGCGCTGCGTGCCTTCGGCGGCTGGCAAAGCCGTGCGTGCCTTCGCCGCCTCACACAGCGCGGCGTGCCTTCGCCGCCTGGCAGAGCAGCGCGTGCCTTCGCCTCCTCGCCGCCTGAGAAAGCGCTGCGTGCCTTCTCGCCCTCGCCGCCTAGCAAAGCGCCGTGTCCCTTCACCGCCTCGCCGCCTAGCAAAGCTCCGCATGCCGTCGCCGCCTAGCAAAGCGCCGTGTTCCTTCGGCGCCTAGCAAAGCAGCGCGTGCCTTCGCCGCCTCGCCGCCTAAGAAAGCGCTGCGTCCCTTTCGCCCTCGCCGCCCAACAAAGCGCCCTGTCCCTTCACCGCCTCCCCAATCGCTTCGGCCCTTCGCCGCCTCGCCGCCCAGCAAAGCGCTGCTTGCCTTCGCCGCCTCACACACCGCTGCGTCCCTTCGCCGCCTCGCCGCTTAGCAAACGCCGTAGTAGCGCCGAAGGCACACGGCGCTTTTGTAGGCGCCGAAGGCACGTGGCGCTTTGCTAAGCACCGAGGCAGCGAAGGCACGCAGCGATCTGATCGTGGTGGACGGGCTCGGGCGCCTTGCTAGGCGGCGAGGCGGCGAAGGCACGCAGCGCTTTGCCAGGCGCCCAAGGACGCAGCGCTGTGCGAGGCGGCGAGGGCACGCAGTGCTTTGCCAGGCGCCGAAGGCACGCAGCGCTCTAGGAGGCGCCGAGGGCACGCAGTGCTTTGCTAGGCGGCGAGCCGACGTGGAGCTTTGCTAGGCAGCCAAGGCTGAGGACGCTTTGCTAGGCGCTTTGCTAGGCGGCGAAGGCACGAAGCGATTGGGGAGGCGGCGAAGGCACACGGCGCTTTGCTAGGCGGCGAGGGCGAGAAGGCACGCAGCGCTCTCTTAGGCGGCGAGGCAGCGAAGGCACGCGCTGCTTTGCTAGGCGCCGAAGGCACGCAGCGCTTCCTTCGTTTGCGAGGCAGCGAAGAGATGGAGCGCTTTGCTTGTTGGCCAGGCAGCGAACAGGCGCCGTGCTTTGCTTTCTGCCACTCAGCGAATAGACGCAGCGCTCTGCTTTTTGGCGAGGCAGTGAACAGATGCAGCGTTTAGTTTGCGAGGCGGCCAAGAGACGCGGCGCTTTGCATGATGACGAGGCGGCGAGCAGATCGAGTGGTTTGCTTGTTGGTGAGGCAGCGAAGAGATGCAGCATTTTGCTTGTTGGCGAGGCAGCGAAGAGATTCAGCAGTCTCCTTGTTTGTGACACAGCGACCATGCACAGTGCTTGCTCATTGTGCGGGGCAGCGAAGAGATGCAGCACTTTGCTTGTGCACCAGGTGGCGCAGTGGCATCGCGGATGGCTTTTTGGCGTGGAGGCGAAGCGAGGCAGCACTTTGCTAGTTGGCGAGGCAGCGAAGAGACGCAGCAGTCTGCTTGTTTGTGAGACAGCCAACGTGCCCAGTGGTTAGCTCTTGTGCGAGGCAGCGAATGACCGCCGAGCAAATGGCTTTGTGCGTTCGCCGCCTCGCTGCCTAGCAAAGCGTCGTCTGCCTTGGGCGCCTAGCAAAGCTGCGCGTGCCGTCGCCGTCAAGCAAAGCGCCGTGTTCCTTGGGCGCCTAGCAAGGAACTGCCTGCGTTGGGCGCCTCGCCGCATCGCAGCCTAGCAAAGCGCTGCGTGCCTTCGGCGGCTGGCAAAGCCGTGCGTGCCTTCGCCGCCTCACACAGCGCGGCGTGCCTTCGCCGCCTGGCAGAGCAGCGCGTGCCTTCGCCTCCTCGCCGCCTGAGAAAGCGCTGCGTGCCTTCTCGCCCTCGCCGCCTAGCAAAGCGCCGTGTCCCTTCACCGCCTCGCCGCCTAGCAAAGCGCCGTGTTCCTTCGGCGCCTAGCAAAGCAGCGCGTGCCTTCGCCGCCTCGCCGCCTAAGAAAGCGCTGCGTCCCTGTCGCCCTCGCCGCCCAACAAAGCGCCCTGTCCCTTCACCGCCTCCCCAATCGCTTCGGCCCTTCGCCGCCTCGCCGCCCAGCAAAGCGCTGCTTGCCTTCGCCGCCTCACACACCGCTGCGTGCCTTCGCCGCCTCGCCGCTTAGCAAACGCCGTAGTAGCGCCGAAGGCACACGGCGCTTTTGTAGGCGCCGAAGGCACGTGGCGCTTTGCTAAGCACCGAGGCAGCGAAGGCACGCAGCGATCTGATCGTGGTGGACGGGCTAGGGCGCCTTGCGAGGCGGCGAAGGCACGCAGCGCTTTGCCAGGCGCCCAAGGACGCAGCGCTGTGCGAGGCGGCGAGGGCACGCAGTGCTTTGCCAGGCGCCGAAGGCACGCAGCGCTCTAGGAGGCGCCGAGGGCACGCAGTGCTTTGCTAGGCGGCGAGCCGACGTGGAGCTTTGCTAGGCAGCCAAGGCTGAGGACGCTTTGCTAGGCGCTTTGCTAGGCGGCGAAGGCACGAAGCGATTGGGGAGGCGGCGAAGGCACACGGCGCTTTGCTAGGCGGCGAGGGCGAGAAGGCACGCAGCGCTCTCTTAGGCGGCGAGGCAGCGAAGGCACGCGCTGCTTTGCTAGGCGCCGAAGGCACGCAGCGCTTCCTTCGTTTGCGAGGCAGCGAAGAGATGGAGCGCTTTGCTTGTTGGCCAGGCAGCGAACAGGCGCCGTGCTTTGCTTTCTGCCACTCAGCGAATAGACGCAGCGCTCTGCTTTTTGGCGAGGCAGTGAACAGATGCAGCGTTTAGTTTGCGAGGCGGCCAAGAGACGCGGCGCTTTGCATGATGACGAGGCGGCGAGCAGATCGAGTGGTTTGCTTGTTGGTGAGGCAGCGAAGAGATGCAGCATTTTGCTTGTTGGCGAGGCAGCGAAGAGATTCAGCAGTCTCCTTGTTTGTGACACAGCGACCATGCACAGTGCTTGCTCATTGTGCGAGGCAGCGAAGAGATGCAGCACTTTGCTTGTGCACCAGGTGGCGCAGTGGCATCGCGGATGGCTTTTTGGCGTGGAGGCGAAGCGAGGCAGCACTTTGCTAGTTGGCGAGGCAGCGAAGAGACGCAGCAGTCTGCTTGTTTGTGAGACAGCCAACGTGCCCAGTGGTTAGCTCTTGTGCGAGGCAGCGAATGACCGCCGAGCAAATCGCTTTGTGCGTTCGCCGCCTCGCTGCCTAGCAAAGCGTCGTCTGCCTTGGGCGCCTAGCAAAGCTGCGCGTGCCGTCGCCGTCAAGCAAAGCGCCGTGTTCCTTGGGCGCCTAGCAAGGAACTGCCTGCGTTGGGCGCCTCGCCGCATCGCAGCCTAGCAAAGCGCTGCGTGCCTTCGGCGGCTGGCAAAGCCGTGCGTGCCTTCGCCGCCTCACACAGCGCGGCGTGCCTTCGCCGCCTGGCAGAGCAGCGCGTGCCTTCGCCTCCTCGCCGCCTGAGAAAGCGCTGCGTGCCTTCTCGCCCTCGCCGCCTAGCAAAGCGCCGTGTCCCTTCACCGCCTCGCCGCCTAGCAAAGCTCCGCATGCCGTCGCCGCCTAGCAAAGCGCCGTGTCCCTTCGGCGCCTAGCAAAGCAGCGCGTGCCTTCGCCGCCTCGCCGCCTAAGAAAGCGCTGCGTCCCTTCACCGCCTCCCCAATCGCTTCGGCCCTTCGCCGCCTCGCCGCCCAGCAAAGCGCTGCTTGCCTTCGCCGCCTCACACACCGCTGCGTGCCTTCGCCGCCTCGCCGCTTAGCAAACGCCGTAGTAGCGCCGAAGGCACACGGCGCTTTTGTAGGCGCCGAAGGCACGTGGCGCTTTGCTAAGCACCGAGGCAGCGAAGGCACGCAGCGATCTGATCGTGGTGGACGGGCTCGGGCGCCTTGCTAGGCGGCGAGGCGGCGAAGGCACGCAGCGCTTTGCCAGGCGCCCAAGGACGCAGCGCTGTGCGAGGCGGCGAGGGCACGCAGTGCTTTGCCAGGCGCCGAAGGCACGCAGCGCTCTAGGAGGCGGCGAGGGCACGCAGTGCTTTGCTAGGCGGCGAGCCGACGTGGAGCTTTGCTAGGCAGCCAAGGCTGAGGACGCTTTGCTAGGCGCTTTGCTAGGCGGCGAAGGCACGAAGCGATTGGGGAGGCGGCGAAGGCACACGGCGCTTTGCTAGGCGGCGAGGGCGAGAAGGCACGCAGCGCTCTCTTAGGCGGCGAGGCAGCGAAGGCACGCGCTGCTTTGCTAGGCGCCGAAGGCACGCAGCGCTTCCTTCGTTTGCGAGGCAGCGAAGAGATGGAGCGCTTTGCTTGTTGGCCAGGCAGCGAACAGGCGCCGTGCTTTGCTTTCTGCCACTCAGCGAATACACGCAGCGCTCTGCTTTTTGGCGAGGCAGTGAACAGATGCAGCGTTTAGTTTGCGAGGCGGCCAAGAGACGCGGCGCTTTGCATGATGACGAGGCGGCGAGCAGATCGAGTGCTTTGCTTGTTGGTGAGGCAGCGAAGAGATGCAGCATTTTGCTTGTTGGCGAGGCAGCGAAGAGATTCAGCAGTCTCCTTGTTTGTGACACAGCGACCATGCACAGTGCTTGCTCATTGTGCGAGGCAGCGAAGAGATGCAGCATTTTGCTTGTTGGCGAGGCAGCGAAGAGATTCAGCAGTCTCCTTGTTTGTGACACAGCGACCATGCACAGTGCTTGCTCATTGTGCGAGGCAGCGAAGAGATGCAGCACTTTGCTTGTGCAGCAGGTGGCGCAGTGGCATCGCGGATGGCTTTTTGGCGTGGAGGCGAAGCGAGGCAGCACTTTGCTAGTTGGCGAGGCAGCGAAGAAACGCAGCAGTCTGCTTGTTTGTGAGACAGCCAACATGCCCAGTGGTTAGCTCTTGTGCGAGGCAGCGAATGACCGCCGAGCAAATCGCTTTGTGCGTTCGCCGCCTCGCTGCCTAGCAAAGCGTCGTCTGCCTTGGGCGCCTAGCAAAGCTGCGCGTGCCGTCGCCGTCAAGCAAAGCGCCGTGTTCCTTGGGCGCCTAGCAAGGAACTGCCTGCGTTGGGCGCCTCGCCGCATCGCAGCCTAGCAAAGCGCTGCGTGCCTTCGGCGGCTGGCAAAGCCGTGCGTGCCTTCGCCGCCTCACACAGCGCGGCGTGCCTTCGCCGCCTGGCAGAGCAGCGCGTGCCTTCGCCTCCTCGCCGCCTGAGAAAGCGCTGCGTGCCTTCTCGCCCTCGCCGCCTAGCAAAGCGCCGTGTCCCTTCACCGCCTCGCCGCCTAGCAAAGCTCCGCATGCCGTCGCCGCCTAGCAAAGCGCCGTGTTCCTTCGGCGCCTAGCAAAGCAGCGCGTGCCTTCGCCGCCTCGCCGCCTAAGAAAGCGCTGCGTCCCTTTCGCCCTCGCCGCCCAACAAAGCGCCCTGTCCCTTCACCGCCTCCCCAATCGCTTCGGCCCTTCGCCGCCTCGCCGCCCAGCAAAGCGCTGCTTGCCTTCGCCGCCTCACACACCGCTGCGTGCCTTCGCCGCCTCGCCGCTTAGCAAACGCCGTAGTAGCGCCGAAGGCACACGGCGCTTTTGTAGGCGCCGAAGGCACGTGGCGCTTTGCTAAGCACCGAGGCAGCGAAGGCACGCAGCGATCTGATGGTGGTGGACGGGCTCGGGCGCCTTGCTAGGCGGCGAGGCGGCGAAGGCACGCAGCGCTTTGCCAGGCGCCCAAGGACGCAGCGCTGTGCGAGGCGGCGAGGGCACGCAGTGCTTTGCCAGGCGCCGAAGGCACGCAGCGCTCTAGGAGGCGCCGAGGGCACGCAGTGCTTTGCTAGGCGGCGAGCCGACGTGCAGCTTTGCTAGGCAGCCAAGGCTGAGGACGCTTTGCTAGGCGCTTTGCTAGGCGGCGAAGGCACGAAGCGATTGGGGAGGCGGCGAAGGCACACGGCGCTTTGCTAGGCGGCGAGGGCGAGAAGGCACGCAGCGCTCTCTTAGGCGGCGAGGCAGCGAAGGCACGCGCTGCTTTGCTAGGCGCCGAAGGCACGCAGCGCTTCCTTCGTTTGCGAGGCAGCGAAGAGATGGAGCGCTTTGCTTGTTGGCCAGGCAGCGAACAGGCGCCGTGCTTTGCTTTCTGCCACTCAGCGAATACACGCAGCGCTCTGCTTTTTGGCGAGGCAGTGAACAGATGCAGCGTTTAGTTTGCGAGGCGGCCAAGAGACGCGGCGCTTTGCATGATGACGAGGCGGCGAGCAGATCGAGTGGTTTGCTTGTTGGTGAGGCAGCGAAGAGATGCAGCATTTTGCTTGTTGGCGAGGCAGCGAAGAGATTCAGCAGTCTCCTTGTTTGTGAGACAGCCAACGTGCACAGTGGTTGCTCCTTGTGCGAGGCAGCGAAGAGATGCAGCACTTTGCTTGTGCAGCAGGTGGCGCAGTGGCATCGCGGATGGCTTTTTGGCGTGGAGGCGAAGCGAGGCAGCACTTTGCTAGTTGGCGAGGCAGCGAAGAGACGCAGCAGTCTGCTTGTTTGTGAGACAGCCAACGTGCCCAGTGGTTAGCTCTTGTGCGAGGCAGCGAATGACCGCCGAGCAAATGGCTTTGTGCGTTCGCCGCCTCGCTGCCTAGCAAAGCGTCGTCTGCCTTGGGCGCCTAGCAAAGCTGCGCGTGCCGTCGCCGTCAAGCAAAGCGCCGTGTTCCTTGGGCGCCTAGCAAGGAACTGCCTGCGTTGGGCGCCTCGCCGCATCGCAGCCTAGCAAAGCGCTGCGTGCCTTCGGCGGCTGGCAAAGCCGTGCGTGCCTTCGCCGCCTCACACAGCGCGGCGTGCCTTCGCCGCCTGGCAGAGCAGCGCGTGCCTTCGCCTCCTCGCCGCCTGAGAAAGCGCTGCGTGCCTTCTCGCCCTCGCCGCCTAGCAAAGCGCCGTGTCCCTTCACCGCCTCGCCGCCTAGCAAAGCTCCGCATGCCGTCGCCGCCTAGCAAAGCGCCGTGTTCCTTCGGCGCCTAGCAAAGCAGCGCGTGCCTTCGCCGCCTCGCCGCCTAAGAAAGCGCTGCGTCCCTTTCGCCCTCGCCGCCCAACAAAGCGCCCTGTCCCTTCACCGCCTCCCCAATCGCTTCGGCCCTTCGCCGCCTCGCCGCCCAGCAAAGCGCTGCTTGCCTTCGCCGCCTCACACACCGCTGCGTCCCTTCGCCGCCTCGCCGCTTAGCAAACGCCGTAGTAGCGCCGAAGGCACACGGCGCTTTTGTAGGCGCCGAAGGCACGTGGCGCTTTGCTAAGCACCGAGGCAGCGAAGGCACGCAGCGATCTGATCGTGGTGGACGGGCTCGGGCGCCTTGCTAGGCGGCGAGGCGGCGAAGGCACGCAGCGCTTTGCCAGGCGCCCAAGGACGCAGCGCTGTGCGAGGCGGCGAGGGCACGCAGTGCTTTGCCAGGCGCCGAAGGCACGCAGCGCTCTAGGAGGCGCCGAGGGCACGCAGTGCTTTGCTAGGCGGCGAGCCGACGTGGAGCTTTGCTAGGCAGCCAAGGCTGAGGACGCTTTGCTAGGCGCTTTGCTAGGCGGCGAAGGCACGAAGCGATTGGGGAGGCGGCGAAGGCACACGGCGCTTTGCTAGGCGGCGAGGGCGAGAAGGCACGCAGCGCTCTCTTAGGCGGCGAGGCAGCGAAGGCACGCGCTGCTTTGCTAGGCGCCGAAGGCACGCAGCGCTTCCTTCGTTTGCGAGGCAGCGAAGAGATGGAGCGCTTTGCTTGTTGGCCAGGCAGCGAACAGGCGCCGTGCTTTGCTTTCTGCCACTCAGCGAATAGACGCAGCGCTCTGCTTTTTGGCGAGGCAGTGAACAGATGCAGCGTTTAGTTTGCGAGGCGGCCAAGAGACGCGGCGCTTTGCATGATGACGAGGCGGCGAGCAGATCGAGTGGTTTGCTTGTTGGTGAGGCAGCGAAGAGATGCAGCATTTTGCTTGTTGGCGAGGCAGCGAAGAGATTCAGCAGTCTCCTTGTTTGTGACACAGCGACCATGCACAGTGCTTGCTCATTGTGCGGGGCAGCGAAGAGATGCAGCACTTTGCTTGTGCACCAGGTGGCGCAGTGGCATCGCGGATGGCTTTTTGGCGTGGAGGCGAAGCGAGGCAGCACTTTGCTAGTTGGCGAGGCAGCGAAGAGACGCAGCAGTCTGCTTGTTTGTGAGACAGCCAACGTGCCCAGTGGTTAGCTCTTGTGCGAGGCAGCGAATGACCGCCGAGCAAATGGCTTTGTGCGTTCGCCGCCTCGCTGCCTAGCAAAGCGTCGTCTGCCTTGGGCGCCTAGCAAAGCTGCGCGTGCCGTCGCCGTCAAGCAAAGCGCCGTGTTCCTTGGGCGCCTAGCAAGGAACTGCCTGCGTTGGGCGCCTCGCCGCATCGCAGCCTAGCAAAGCGCTGCGTGCCTTCGGCGGCTGGCAAAGCCGTGCGTGCCTTCGCCGCCTCACACAGCGCGGCGTGCCTTCGCCGCCTGGCAGAGCAGCGCGTGCCTTCGCCTCCTCGCCGCCTGAGAAAGCGCTGCGTGCCTTCTCGCCCTCGCCGCCTAGCAAAGCGCCGTGTCCCTTCACCGCCTCGCCGCCTAGCAAAGCGCCGTGTTCCTTCGGCGCCTAGCAAAGCAGCGCGTGCCTTCGCCGCCTCGCCGCCTAAGAAAGCGCTGCGTCCCTGTCGCCCTCGCCGCCCAACAAAGCGCCCTGTCCCTTCACCGCCTCCCCAATCGCTTCGGCCCTTCGCCGCCTCGCCGCCCAGCAAAGCGCTGCTTGCCTTCGCCGCCTCACACACCGCTGCGTGCCTTCGCCGCCTCGCCGCTTAGCAAACGCCGTAGTAGCGCCGAAGGCACACGGCGCTTTTGTAGGCGCCGAAGGCACGTGGCGCTTTGCTAAGCACCGAGGCAGCGAAGGCACGCAGCGATCTGATCGTGGTGGACGGGCTAGGGCGCCTTGCGAGGCGGCGAAGGCACGCAGCGCTTTGCCAGGCGCCCAAGGACGCAGCGCTGTGCGAGGCGGCGAGGGCACGCAGTGCTTTGCCAGGCGCCGAAGGCACGCAGCGCTCTAGGAGGCGCCGAGGGCACGCAGTGCTTTGCTAGGCGGCGAGCCGACGTGGAGCTTTGCTAGGCAGCCAAGGCTGAGGACGCTTTGCTAGGCGCTTTGCTAGGCGGCGAAGGCACGAAGCGATTGGGGAGGCGGCGAAGGCACACGGCGCTTTGCTAGGCGGCGAGGGCGAGAAGGCACGCAGCGCTCTCTTAGGCGGCGAGGCAGCGAAGGCACGCGCTGCTTTGCTAGGCGCCGAAGGCACGCAGCGCTTCCTTCGTTTGCGAGGCAGCGAAGAGATGGAGCGCTTTGCTTGTTGGCCAGGCAGCGAACAGGCGCCGTGCTTTGCTTTCTGCCACTCAGCGAATAGACGCAGCGCTCTGCTTTTTGGCGAGGCAGTGAACAGATGCAGCGTTTAGTTTGCGAGGCGGCCAAGAGACGCGGCGCTTTGCATGATGACGAGGCGGCGAGCAGATCGAGTGGTTTGCTTGTTGGTGAGGCAGCGAAGAGATGCAGCATTTTGCTTGTTGGCGAGGCAGCGAAGAGATTCAGCAGTCTCCTTGTTTGTGACACAGCGACCATGCACAGTGCTTGCTCATTGTGCGAGGCAGCGAAGAGATGCAGCACTTTGCTTGTGCACCAGGTGGCGCAGTGGCATCGCGGATGGCTTTTTGGCGTGGAGGCGAAGCGAGGCAGCACTTTGCTAGTTGGCGAGGCAGCGAAGAGACGCAGCAGGCTGCTTGTTTGTGAGACAGCCAACGTGCCCAGTGGTTAGCTCTTGTGCGAGGCAGCGAATGACCGCCGAGCAAATCGCTTTGTGCGTTCGCCGCCTCGCTGCCTAGCAAAGCGTCGTCTGCCTTGGGCGCCTAGCAAAGCTGCGCGTGCCGTCGCCGTCAAGCAAAGCGCCGTGTTCCTTGGGCGCCTAGCAAGGAACTGCCTGCGTTGGGCGCCTCGCCGCATCGCAGCCTAGCAAAGCGCTGCGTGCCTTCGGCGGCTGGCAAAGCCGTGCGTGCCTTCGCCGCCTCACACAGCGCGGCGTGCCTTCGCCGCCTGGCAGAGCAGCGCGTGCCTTCGCCTCCTCGCCGCCTGAGAAAGCGCTGCGTGCCTTCTCGCCCTCGCCGCCTAGCAAAGCGCCGTGTCCCTTCACCGCCTCGCCGCCTAGCAAAGCTCCGCATGCCGTCGCCGCCTAGCAAAGCGCCGTGTCCCTTCGGCGCCTAGCAAAGCAGCGCGTGCCTTCGCCGCCTCGCCGCCTAAGAAAGCGCTGCGTCCCTTCACCGCCTCCCCAATCGCTTCGGCCCTTCGCCGCCTCGCCGCCCAGCAAAGCGCTGCTTGCCTTCGCCGCCTCACACACCGCTGCGTGCCTTCGCCGCCTCGCCGCTTAGCAAACGCCGTAGTAGCGCCGAAGGCACACGGCGCTTTTGTAGGCGCCGAAGGCACGTGGCGCTTTGCTAAGCACCGAGGCAGCGAAGGCACGCAGCGATCTGATCGTGGTGGACGGGCTCGGGCGCCTTGCTAGGCGGCGAGGCGGCGAAGGCACGCAGCGCTTTGCCAGGCGCCCAAGGACGCAGCGCTGTGCGAGGCGGCGAGGGCACGCAGTGCTTTGCCAGGCGCCGAAGGCACGCAGCGCTCTAGGAGGCGGCGAGGGCACGCAGTGCTTTGCTAGGCGGCGAGCCGACGTGGAGCTTTGCTAGGCAGCCAAGGCTGAGGACGCTTTGCTAGGCGCTTTGCTAGGCGGCGAAGGCACGAAGCGATTGGGGAGGCGGCGAAGGCACACGGCGCTTTGCTAGGCGGCGAGGGCGAGAAGGCACGCAGCGCTCTCTTAGGCGGCGAGGCAGCGAAGGCACGCGCTGCTTTGCTAGGCGCCGAAGGCACGCAGCGCTTCCTTCGTTTGCGAGGCAGCGAAGAGATGGAGCGCTTTGCTTGTTGGCCAGGCAGCGAACAGGCGCCGTGCTTTGCTTTCTGCCACTCAGCGAATACACGCAGCGCTCTGCTTTTTGGCGAGGCAGTGAACAGATGCAGCGTTTAGTTTGCGAGGCGGCCAAGAGACGCGGCGCTTTGCATGATGACGAGGCGGCGAGCAGATCGAGTGCTTTGCTTGTTGGTGAGGCAGCGAAGAGATGCAGCATTTTGCTTGTTGGCGAGGCAGCGAAGAGATTCAGCAGTCTCCTTGTTTGTGACACAGCGACCATGCACAGTGCTTGCTCATTGTGCGAGGCAGCGAAGAGATGCAGCATTTTGCTTGTTGGCGAGGCAGCGAAGAGATTCAGCAGTCTCCTTGTTTGTGACACAGCGACCATGCACAGTGCTTGCTCATTGTGCGAGGCAGCGAAGAGATGCAGCACTTTGCTTGTGCAGCAGGTGGCGCAGTGGCATCGCGGATGGCTTTTTGGCGTGGAGGCGAAGCGAGGCAGCACTTTGCTAGTTGGCGAGGCAGCGAAGAAACGCAGCAGTCTGCTTGTTTGTGAGACAGCCAACATGCCCAGTGGTTAGCTCTTGTGCGAGGCAGCGAATGACCGCCGAGCAAATCGCTTTGTGCGTTCGCCGCCTCGCTGCCTAGCAAAGCGTCGTCTGCCTTGGGCGCCTAGCAAAGCTGCGCGTGCCGTCGCCGTCAAGCAAAGCGCCGTGTTCCTTGGGCGCCTAGCAAGGAACTGCCTGCGTTGGGCGCCTCGCCGCATCGCAGCCTAGCAAAGCGCTGCGTGCCTTCGGCGGCTGGCAAAGCCGTGCGTGCCTTCGCCGCCTCACACAGCGCGGCGTGCCTTCGCCGCCTGGCAGAGCAGCGCGTGCCTTCGCCTCCTCGCCGCCTGAGAAAGCGCTGCGTGCCTTCTCGCCCTCGCCGCCTAGCAAAGCGCCGTGTCCCTTCACCGCCTCGCCGCCTAGCAAAGCTCCGCATGCCGTCGCCGCCTAGCAAAGCGCCGTGTTCCTTCGGCGCCTAGCAAAGCAGCGCGTGCCTTCGCCGCCTCAGAAAGCGCTGCGTGCCTTTCGCCCTCGCCGCCCAACAAAGCGCCCTGTCCCTTCACCGCCTCCCCAATCGCTTCGGCCCTTCGCCGCCTCGCCGCCCAGCAAAGCGCTGCTTGCCTTCGCCGCCTCACACACCGCTGCGTGCCTTCGCCGCCTCGCCGCTTAGCAAACGCCGTAGTAGCGCCGAAGGCACACGGCGCTTTTGTAGGCGCCGAAGGCACGTGGCGCTTTGCTAAGCACCGAGGCAGCGAAGGCACGCAGCGATCTGATCGTGGTGGACGGGCTCGGGCGCCTTGCTAGGCGGCGAGGCGGCGAAGGCACGCAGCGCTTTGCCAGGCGCCCAAGGACGCAGCGCTGTGCGAGGCGGCGAGGGCACGCAGTGCTTTGCCAGGCGCCGAAGGCACGCAGCGCTCTAGGAGGCGCCGAGGGCACGCAGTGCTTTCCTAGGCGGCGAGCCGACGTGGAGCTTTGCTAGGCAGCCAAGGCTGAGGACGCTTTGCTAGGCGCTTTGCTAGGCGGCGAAGGCACGAAGCGATTGGGGAGGCGGCGAAGGCACACGGCGCTTTGCTAGGCGGCGAGGGCGAGAAGGCACGCAGCGCTTTCTTAGGCGGCGAGGCAGCGAAGGCACGCGCTGCTTTGCTAGGCGCCGAAGGCACGCAGCGCTTCCTTCGTTTGCGAGGCAGCGAAGAGATGGAGCGCTTTGCTTGTTGGCCAGGCAGCGAACAGGCGCCGTGCTTTGCTTTCTGCCACTCAGCGAATAGACGCAGCGCTCTGCTTTTTGGCGAGGCAGTGAACAGATGCAGCGTTTAGTTTGCGAGGCGGCCAAGAGACGCGGCGCTTTGCATGATGACGAGGCGGCGAGCAGACCGAGTGCTTTGCTTGTTGGTGAGGCAGCGAAGAGATGCAGCATTTTGCTTGTTGGCGAGGCAGCGAAGAGATTCAGCAGTCTCCTTGTTTGTGACACAGCGACCATGCACAGTGCTTGCTCATTGTGCGAGGCAGCGAAGAGATGCAGCACTTTGCTTGTGCAGCAGGTGGCGCAGTGGCATCGCGGATGGCTTTTTGGCGTGGAGGCGAAGCGAGGCAGCACTTTGCTAGTTGGCGAGGCAGCGAAGAGACGCAGCAGTCTGCTTGTTTGTGAGACAGCCAACGTGCCCAGTGGTTAGCTCTTGTGCGAGGCAGCGAATGACCGCCGAGCAAATCGCTTTGTGCGTTCGCCGCCTCGCTGCCTAGCAAAGCGTCGTCTGCCTTGGGCGCCTAGCAAAGCTGCGCGTGCCGTCGCCGTCAAGCAAAGCGCCGTGTTCCTTGGGCGCCTAGCAAGGAACTGCCTGCGTTGGGCGCCTCGCCGCATCGCAGCCTAGCAAAGCGCTGCGTGCCTTCGGCGGCTGGCAAAGCCGTGCGTGCCTTCGCCGCCTCACACAGCGCGGCGTGCCTTCGCCGCCTGGCAGAGCAGCGCGTGCCTTCGCCTCCTCGCCGCCTGAGAAAGCGCTGCGTGCCTTCTCGCCCTCGCCGCCTAGCAAAGCGCCGTGTCCCTTCACCGCCTCGCCGCCTAGCAAAGCGCCGTGTTCCTTCGGCGCCTAGCAAAGCAGCGCGTGCCTTCGCCGCCTCGCCGCCTAAGAAAGCGCTGCGTCCCTGTCGCCCTCGCCGCCCAACAAAGCGCCCTGTCCCTTCACCGCCTCCCCAATCGCTTCGGCCCTTCGCCGCCTCGCCGCCCAGCAAAGCGCTGCTTGCCTTCGCCGCCTCACACACCGCTGCGTGCCTTCGCCGCCTCGCCGCTTAGCAAACGCCGTAGTAGCGCCGAAGGCACACGGCGCTTTTGTAGGCGCCGAAGGCACGTGGCGCTTTGCTAAGCACCGAGGCAGCGAAGGCACGCAGCGATCTGATCGTGGTGGACGGGCTCGGGCGCCTTGCTAGGCGGCGAGGCGGCGAAGGCACGCAGCGCTTTGCCAGGCGCCCAAGGACGCAGCGCTGTGCGAGGCGGCGAGGGCACGCAGTGCTTTGCCAGGCGCCGAAGGCACGCAGCGCTCTAGGAGGCGCCGAGGGCACGCAGTGCTTTGCTAGGCGGCGAGCCGACGTGGAGCTTTGCTAGGCAGCCAAGGCTGAGGACGCTTTGCTAGGCGCTTTGCTAGGCACGAAGCGATTGGGGAGGCGGCGAAGGCACACGGCGCTTTGCTAGGCGGCGAGGGCGAGAAGGCACGCAGCGCTCTCTTAGGCGGCGAGGCAGCGAAGGCACGCGCTGCTTTGCTAGGCGCCGAAGGCACGCAGCGCTTCCTTCGTTTGCGAGGCAGCGAAGAGATGGAGCGCTTTGCTTGTTGGCCAGGCAGCGAACAGGCGCCGTGCTTTGCTTTCTGCCACTCAGCGAATACACGCAGCGCTCTGCTTTTTGGCGAGGCAGTGAACAGATGCAGCGTTTAGTTTGCGAGGCGGCCAAGAGACGCGGCGCTTTGCATGATGACGAGGCGGCGAGCAGATCGAGTGGTTTGCTTGTTGGTGAGGCAGCGAAGAGATGCAGCATTTTGCTTGTTGGCGAGGCAGCGAAGAGATTCAGCAGTCTCCTTGTTTGTGACACAGCGACCATGCACAGTGCTTGCTCATTGTGCGAGGCAGCGAAGAGATGCAGCACTTTGCTTGTGCAGCAGGTGGCGCAGTGGCATCGCGGATGGCTTTTTGGCGTGGAGGCGAAGCGAGGCAGCACTTTGCTAGTTGGCGAGGCAGCGAAGAGACGCAGCAGTCTGCTTGTTTGTGAGACAGCCAACGTGCCCAGTGGTTAGCTCTTGTGCGAGGCAGCGAATGACCGCCGAGCAAATCGCTTTGTGCGTTCGCCGCCTCGCTGCCTAGCAAAGCGTCGTCTGCCTTGGGCGCCTAGCAAAGCTGCGCGTGCCGTCGCCGTCAAGCAAAGCGCCGTGTTCCTTGGGCGCCTAGCAAGGAACTGCCTGCGTTGGGCGCCTCGCCGCATCGCAGCCTAGCAAAGCGCTGCGTGCCTTCGGCGGCTGGCAAAGCCGTGCGTGCCTTCGCCGCCTCACACAGCGCGGCGTGCCTTCGCCGCCTGGCAGAGCAGCGCGTGCCTTCGCCTCCTCGCCGCCTGAGAAAGCGCTGCGTGCCTTCTCGCCCTCGCCGCCTAGCAAAGCGCCGTGTCCCTTCACCGCCTCGCCGCCTAGCAAAGCTCCGCATGCCGTCGCCGCCTAGCAAAGCGCCGTGTTCCTTCGGCGCCTAGCAAAGCAGCGCGTGCCTTCGCCGCCTCGCCGCCTAAGAAAGCGCTGCGTGCCTTTCGCCCTCGCCGCCCAACAAAGCGCCCTGTCCCTTCACCGCCTCCCCAATCGCTTCGGCCCTTCGCCGCCTCGCCGCCCAGCAAAGCGCTGCTTGCCTTCGCCGCCTCACACACCGCTGCGTGCCTTCGCCGCCTCGCCGCTTAGCAAACGCCGTAGTAGCGCCCAAGGCACACGGCGCTTTTGTAGGCGCCGAAGGCACGTGGCGCTTTGCTAAGCACCGAGGCAGCGAAGGCACGCAGCGATCTGATCGTGGTGGACGGGCTCGGGCGCCTTGCTAGGCGGCGAGGCGGCGAAGGCACGCAGCGCTTTGCCAGGCGCCCAAGGACGCAGCGCTGTGCGAGGCGGCGAGGGCACGCAGTGCTTTGCCAGGCGCCGAAGGCACGCAGCGCTCTAGGAGGCGCCGAGGGCACGCAGTGCTTTGCTAGGCGGCGAGCCGACGTGGAGCTTTGCTAGGCAGCGAAGGCTGAGGACGCTTTGCTAGGCGCTTTGCTAGGCGGCGAAGGCACGAAGCGATTGGGGAGGCGGCGAAGGCACACGGCGCTTTGCTAGGCGGCGAGGGCGAGAAGGCACGCAGCGCTCTCTTAGGCGGCGAGGCAGCGAAGGCACGCGCTGCTTTGCTAGGCGCCGAAGGCACGCAGCGCTTCCTTCGTTTGCGAGGCAGCGAAGAGATGGAGCGCTTTGCTTGTTGGCCAGGCAGCGAACAGGCGCCGTGCTTTGCTTTCTGCCACTCAGCGAATACACGCAGCGCTCTGCTTTTTGGCGAGGCAGTGAACAGATGCAGCGTTTAGTTTGCGAGGAGGCCAAGAGACGCGGCGCTTTGCATGATGACGAGGCGGCGAGCAGATCGAGTGCTTTGCTTGTTGGTGAGGCAGCGAAGAGATGCAGCATTTTGCTTGTTGGCGAGGCAGCGAAGAGATTCAGCAGTCTCCTTGTTTGTGACACAGCGACCATGCACAGTGCTTGCTCATTGTGCGAGGCAGCGAAGAGATGCAGCACTTTGCTTGTGCAGCAGGTGGCGCAGTGGCATCGCGGATGGCTTTTTGGCGTGGAGGCGAAGCGAGGCAGCACTTTGCTAGTTGGCGAGGCAGCGAAGAGACGCAGCAGTCTGCTTGTTTGTGAGACAGCCAACGTGCCCAGTGGTTAGCTCTTGTGCGAGGCAGCGAATGACCGCCGAGCAAATCGCTTTGTGCGTTCGCCGCCTCGCTGCCTAGCAAAGCGTCGTCTGCCTTGGGCGCCTAGCAAAGCTGCGCGTGCCGTCGCCGTCAAGCAAAGCGCCGTGTTCCTTGGGCGCCTAGCAAGGAACTGCCTGCGTTGGGCGCCTCGCCGCATCGCAGCCTAGCAAAGCGCTGCGTGCCTTCGGCGGCTGGCAAAGCCGTGCGTGCCTTCGCCGCCTCACACAGCGCGGCGTGCCTTCGCCGCCTGGCAGAGCAGCGCGTGCCTTCGCCGCCTGAGAAAGCGCTGCGTGCCTTCTCGCCCTCGCCGCCTAGCAAAGCGCCGTGTCCCTTCACCGCCTCGCCGCCTAGCAAAGCTCCGCATGCCGTCGCCGCCTAGCAAAGCGCCGTGTTCCTTCGGCGCCTAGCAAAGCAGCGCGTGCCTTCGCCGCCTCGCCGCCTAAGAAAGCGCTGCGTCCCTTTCGCCCTCGCCGCCCAACAAAGCGCCCTGTCCCTTCACCGCCTCCCCAATCGCTTCGGCCCTTCGCCGCCTCGCCGCCCAGCAAAGCGCTGCTTGCCTTCGCCGCCTCACACACCGCTGCGTGCCTTCGCCGCCTCGCCGCTTAGCAAACGCCGTAGTAGCGCCGAAGGCACACGGCGCTTTTGTAGGCGCCGAAGGCACGTGGCGCTTTGCTAAGCACCGAGGCAGCGAAGGCACGCAGCGATCTGATCGTGGTGGACGGGCTCGGGCGCCTTGCTAGGCGGCGAGGCGGCGAAGGCACGCAGCGCTTTGCCAGGCGCCCAAGGACGCAGCGCTGTGCGAGGCGGCGAGGGCACGCAGTGCTTTGCCAGGCGCCGAAGGCACGCAGCGCTCTAGGAGGCGCCGAGGGCACGCAGTGCTTTGCTAGGCGGCGAGCCGACGTGGAGCTTTGCTAGGCAGCCAAGGCTGAGGACGCTTTGCTAGGCGCTTTGCTAGGCGGCGAAGGCACGAAGCGATTGGGGAGGCGGCGAAGGCACACGGCGCTTTGCTAGGCGGCGAGGGCGAGAAGGCACGCAGCGCTCTCTTAGGCGGCGAGGCAGCGAAGGCACGCGCTGCTTTGCTAGGCGCCGAAGGCACGCAGCGCTTCCTTCGTTTGCGAGGCAGCGAAGAGATGGAGCGCTTTGCTTGTTGGCCAGGCAGCGAACAGGCGCCGTGCTTTGCTTTCTGCCACTCAGCGAATACACGCAGCGCTCTGCTTTTTGGCGAGGCAGTGAACAGATGCAGCGTTTAGTTTGCGAGGCGGCCAAGAGACGCGGCGCTTTGCATGATGACGAGGCGGCGAGCAGACCGAGTGCTTTGCTTGTTGGTGAGGCAGCGAAGAGATGCAGCATTTTGCTTGTTGGCGAGGCAGCGAAGAGATTCAGCAGTCTCCTTGTTTGTGACACAGCGACCATGCACAGTGCTTGCTCATTGTGCGAGGCAGCGAAGAGATGCAGCACTTTGCTTGTGCACCAGGTGGCGCAGTGGCATCGCGGATGGCTTTTTGGCGTGGAGGCGAAGCGAGGCAGCACTTTGCTAGTTGGCGAGGCAGCGAAGAGACGCAGCAGTCTGCTTGTTTGTGAGACAGCCAACGTGCCCAGTGGTTAGCTCTTGTGCGAGGCAGCGAATGACCGCCGAGCAAATCGCTTTGTGCGTTCGCCGCCTCGCTGCCTAGCAAAGCGTCGTCTGCCTTGGGCGCCTAGCAAAGCTGCGCGTGCCGTCGCCGTCAAGCAAAGCGCCGTGTTCCTTGGGCGCCTAGCAAGGAACTGCCTGCGTTGGGCGCCTCGCCGCATCGCAGCCTAGCAAAGCGCTGCGTGCCTTCGGCGGCTGGCAAAGCCGTGCGTGCCTTCGCCGCCTCACACAGCGCGGCGTGCCTTCGCCGCCTGGCAGAGCAGCGCGTGCCTTCGCCTCCTCGCCGCCTGAGAAAGCGCTGCGTGCCTTCTCGCCCTCGCCGCCTAGCAAAGCGCCGTGTCCCTTCACCGCCTCGCCGCCTAGCAAAGCTCCGCATGCCGTCGCCGCCTAGCAAAGCGCCGTGTTCCTTCGGCGCCTAGCAAAGCAGCGCGTGCCTTCGCCGCCTCGCCGCCTAAGAAAGCGCTGCGTCCCTTCACCGCCTCCCCAATCGCTTCGGCCCTTCGCCGCCTCGCCGCCCAGCAAAGCGCTGCTTGCCTTCGCCGCCTCACACACCGCTGCGTGCCTTCGCCGCCTCGCCGCTTAGCAAACGCCGTAGTAGCGCCGAAGGCACACGGCGCTTTTGTAGGCGCCGAAGGCACGTGGCGCTTTGCTAAGCACCGAGGCAGCGAAGGCACGCAGCGATCTGATGGTGGTGGACGGGCTCGGGCGCCTTGCTAGGCGGCGAGGCGGCGAAGGCACGCAGCGCTTTGCCAGGCGCCCAAGGACGCAGCGCTGTGCGAGGCGGCGAGGGCACGCAGTGCTTTGCCAGGCGCCGAAGGCACGCAGCGCTCTAGGAGGCGCCGAGGGCACGCAGTGCTTTGCTAGGCGGCGAGCCGACGTGGAGCTTTGCTAGGCAGCCAAGGCTGAGGACGCTTTGCTAGGCGCTTTGCTAGGCGGCGAAGGCACGAAGCGATTGGGGAGGCGGCGAAGGCACACGGCGCTTTGCTAGGCGGCGAGGGCGAGAAGGCACGCAGCGCTCTCTTAGGCGGCGAGGCAGCGAAGGCACGCGCTGCTTTGCTAGGCGCCGAAGGCACGCAGCGCTTCCTTCGTTTGCGAGGCAGCGAAGAGATGGAGCGCTTTGCTTGTTGGCCAGGCAGCGAACAGGCGCCGTGCTTTGCTTTCTGCCACTCAGCGAATACACGCAGCGCTCTGCTTTTTGGCGAGGCACTGAACAGATGCAGCGTTTAGTTTGCGAGGCGGCCAAGAGACGCGGCGCTTTGCATGATGACGAGGCGGCGAGCAGACCGAGTGCTTTGCTTGTTGGTGAGGCAGCGAAGAGATGCAGCATTTTGCTTGTTGGCGAGGCAGCGAAGAGATTCAGCAGTCTCCTTGTTTGTGACACAGCGACCATGCACAGTGCTTGCTCATTGTGCGAGGCAGCGAAGAGATGCAGCACTTTGCTTGTGCACCAGGTGGCGCAGTGGCATCGCGGATGGCTTTTTGGCGTGGAGGCGAAGCGAGGCAGCACTTTGCTAGTTGGCGAGGCAGCGAAGAGACGCAGCAGTCTGCTTGTTTGTGAGACAGCCAACGTGCCCAGTGGTTAGCTCTTGTGCGAGGCAGCGAATGACCGCCGAGCAAATCGCTTTGTGCGTTCGCCGCCTCGCTGCCTAGCAAAGCGTTGTCTCCCTTGGGCGCCTAGCAAAGCTGCGCGTGCCGTCGCCGTCAAGCAAAGCGCCGTGTTCCTTGGGCGCCTAGCAAGGAACTGCCTGCGTTGGGCGCCTCGCCGCATCGCAGCCTAGCAAAGCGCTGCGTGCCTTCGGCGGCTGGCAAAGCCGTGCGTGCCTTCGCCGCCTCACACAGCGCGGCGTGCCTTCGCCGCCTGGCAGAGCAGCGCGTGCCTTCGCCTCCTGAGAAAGCGCTGCGTGCCTTTCGCCCTCGCCGCCCAACAAAGCGCCCTGTCCCTTCACCGCCTCCCCAATCGCTTCGGCCCTTCGCCGCCTCGCCGCCCAGCAAAGCGCTGCTTGCCTTCGCCGCCTCACACACCGCTGCGTGCCTTCGCCGCCTCGCCGCTTAGCAAACGCCGTAGTAGCGCCGAAGGCACACGGCGCTTTTGTAGGCGCCGAAGGCACGTGGCGCTTTGCTAAGCACCGAGGCAGCGAAGGCACGCAGCGATCTGATCGTGGTGGACGGGCTCGGGCGCCTTGCTAGGCGGCGAGGCGGCGAAGGCACGCAGCGCTTTGCCAGGCGCCCAAGGACGCAGCACTGTGCGAGGCGGCGAGGGCACGCAGTGCTTTGCCAGGCGCCGAAGGCACGCAGCGCTCTAGGAGGCGCCGAGGGCACGCAGTGCTTTGCTAGGCGGCGAGCCGACGTGGAGCTTTGCTAGGCAGCGAAGGCTGAGGACGCTTTGCTAGGCGCTTTGCTAGGCGGCGAAGGCACGAAGCGATTGGGGAGGCGGCGAAGGCACACGGCGCTTTGCTAGGCGGCGAGGGCGAGAAGGCACGCAGCGCTCTCTTAGGCGGCGAGGCAGCGAAGGCACGCGCTGCTTTGCTAGGCGCCGAAGGCACGCAGCGCTTCCTTCGTTTGCGAGGCAGCGAAGAGATGGAGCGCTTTGCTTGTTGGCCAGGCAGCGAACAGGCGCCGTGCTTTGCTTTCTGCCACTCAGCGAATACACGCAGCGCTCTGCTTTTTGGCGAGGCAGTGAACAGATGCAGCGTTTAGTTTGCGAGGCGGCCAAGAGACGCGGCGCTTTGCATGATGACGAGGCGGCGAGCAGATCGAGTGCTTTGCTTGTTGGTGAGGCAGCGAAGAGATGCAGCATTTTGCTTGTTGGCGAGGCAGCGAAGAGATTCAGCAGTCTCCTTGTTTGTGACACAGCGACCATGCACAGTGCTTGCTCATTGTGCGAGGCAGCGAAGACATGCAGCACTTTGCTTGTGCAGCAGGTGGCGCAGTGGCATCGCGGATGGCTTTTTGGCGTGGAGGCGAAGCGAGGCAGCACTTTGCTAGTTGGCGAGGCAGCGAAGAGACGCAGCAGTCTGCTTGTTTGTGAGACAGCCAACGTGCCCAGTGGTTAGCTCTTGTGCGAGGCAGCGAATGACCGCCGAGCAAATCGCTTTGTGCGTTCGCCGCCTCGCTGCCTAGCAAAGCGTCGTCTGCCTTGGGCGCCTAGCAAAGCTGCGCGTGCCGTCGCCGTCAAGCAAAGCGCCGTGTTCCTTGGGCGCCTAGCAAGGAACTGCCTGCGTTGGGCGCCTCGCCGCATCGCAGCCTAGCAAAGCGCTGCGTGCCTTCGGCGGCTGGCAAAGCCGTGCGTGCCTTCGCCGCCTCACACAGCGCGGCGTGCCTTCGCCGCCTGGCAGAGCAGCGCGTGCCTTCGCCGCCTGAGAAAGCGCTGCGTGCCTTCTCGCCCTCGCCGCCTAGCAAAGCGCCGTGTCCCTTCACCGCCTCGCCGCCTAGCAAAGCTCCGCATGCCGTCGCCGCCTAGCAAAGCGCCGTGTTCCTTCGGTGCCTAGCAAAGCGCCGTGTCCCTTCGCCGCCTCGCCGCCTAAGAAAGCGCTGCGTCCCTTTTCGCCCTCGCCGCCCAACAAAGCGCCCTGT
The DNA here is from genome assembly GCF_036417845.1 of Apteryx mantelli. Classification (NCBI taxonomy): domain Eukaryota; kingdom Metazoa; phylum Chordata; class Aves; order Apterygiformes; family Apterygidae; genus Apteryx; species Apteryx mantelli. Next base: position 14,343,835 of record NC_089998.1, read on the forward strand.
CCCTTCACCGCCTCCCCAATCGCTTCGGCCCTTCGCCGCCTCGCCGCCCAGCAAAGCGCTGCTTGCCTTCGCCGCCTCACACACCGCTGCGTGCCTTCGCCGCCTCGCCGCTTAGCAAACGCCGTAGTAGCGCCGAAGGCACACGGCGCTTTTGTAGGCGCCGAAGGCACGTGGCGCTTTGCTAAGCACCGAGGCAGCGAAGGCACGCAGCGATCTGATGGTGGTGGACGGGCTCGGGCGCCTTGCTAGGCGGCGAGGCGGCGAAGGCACGCAGCGCTTTGCCAGGCGCCCAAGGACGCAGCGCTGTGCGAGGCGGCGAGGGCACGCAGTGCTTTGCCAGGCGCCGAAGGCACGCAGCGCTCTAGGAGGCGCCGAGGGCACGCAGTGCTTTGCTAGGCGGCGAGCCGACGTGGAGCTTTGCTAGGCAGCCAAGGCTGAGGACGCTTTGCTAGGCGCTTTGCTAGGCGGCGAAGGCACGAAGCGATTGGGGAGGCGGCGAAGGCACACGGCGCTTTGCTAGGCGGCGAGGGCTAGAAGGCACGCAGCGCTCTCTTAGGCGGCGAGGCAGCGAAGGCACGCGCTGCTTTGCTAGGCGCCGAAGGCACGCAGCGCTTCCTTCGTTTGCGAGGCAGCGAAGAGATGGAGCGCTTTGCTTGTTGGCCAGGCAGCGAACAGGCGCCGTGCTTTGCTTTCTGCCACTCAGCGAATACACGCAGCGCTCTGCTTTTTGGCGAGGCAGTGAACAGATGCAGCGTTTAGTTTGCGAGGCGGCCAAGAGACGCGGCGCTTTGCATGATGACGAGGCGGCGAGCAGATCGAGTGGTTTGCTTGTTGGTGAGGCAGCGAAGAGATGCAGCATTTTGCTTGTTGGCGAGGCAGCGAAGAGATTCAGCAGTCTCCTTGTTTGTGACACAGCGACCATGCACAGTGCTTGCTCATTGTGCGAGGCAGCGAAGAGATGCAGCACTTTGCTTGTGCACCAGGTGGCGCAGTGGCATCGCGGATGGCTTTTTGGCGTGGAGGCGAAGCGAGGCAGCACTTTGCTAGTTGGCGAGGCAGCGAAGAGACGCAGCAGTCTGCTTGTTTGTGAGACAGCCAACGTGCCCAGTGGTTAGCTCTTGTGCGAGGCAGCGAATGACCGCCGAGCAAATCGCTTTGTGCGTTCGCCGCCTCGCTGCCTAGCAAAGCGTCGTCTGCCTTGGGCGCCTAGCAAAGCTGCGCGTGCCGTCGCCGTCAAGCAAAGCGCCGTGTTCCTTGGGCGCCTAGCAAGGAACTGCCTGCGTTGGGCGCCTCGCCGCATCGCAGCCTAGCAAAGCGCTGCGTGCCTTCGGCGCCTGGCAAAGCCGTGCGTGCCTTCGCCGCCTCACACAGCGCGGCGTGCCTTCGCCGCCTGGCAGAGCAGCGCGTGCCTTCGCCTCCTCGCCGCCTGAGAAAGCGCTGCGTGCCTTCTCGCCCTCGCCGCCTAGCAAAGCGCCGTGTCCCTTCACCGCCTCGCCGCCTAGCAAAGCTCCGCATGCCGTCGCCGCCTAGCAAAGCGCCGTGTCCCTTCGGCGCCTAGCAAAGCAGCGCGTGCCTTCGCCGCCTCGCCGCCTAAGAAAGCGCCCTGTCCCTTCACCGCCTCCCCAATCGCTTCGGCCCTTCGCCGCCTCGCCGCCCAGCAAAGCGCTGCTTGCCTTCGCCGCCTCACACACCGCTGCGTGCCTTCGCCGCCTCGCCGCTTAGCAAACGCCGTAGTAGCGCCGAAGGCACACGGCGCTTTTGTAGGCGCCGAAGGCACGTGGCGCTTTGCTAAGCACCGAGGCAGCGAAGGCACGCAGCGATCTGATCGTGGTGGACGGGCTCGGGCGCCTTGCTAGGCGGCGAGGCGGCGAAGGCACGCAGCGCTTTGCCAGGCGCCCAAGGACGCAGCGCTGTGCGAGGCGGCGAGGGCACGCAGTGCTTTGCCAGGCGCCGAAGGCACGCAGCGCTCTAGGAGGCGCCGAGGGCACGCAGTGCTTTGCTAGGCGGCGAGCCGACGTGGAGCTTTGCTAGGCAGCCAAGGCTGAGGACGCTTTGCTAGGCGCTTTGCTAGGCGGCGAAGGCACGAAGCGATTGGGGAGGCGGCGAAGGCACACGGCGCTTTGCTAGGCGGCGAGGGCGAGAAGGCACGCAGCGCTCTCTTAGGCGGCGAGGCAGCGAAGGCACGCGCTGCTTTGCTAGGCGCCGAAGGCACGCAGCGCTTCCTTCGTTTGCGAGGCAGCGAAGAGATGGAGCGCTTTGCTTGTTGGCCAGGCAGCGAACAGGCGCCGTGCTTTGCTTTCTGCCACTCAGCGAATACACGCAGCGCTCTGCTTTTTGGCGAGGCAGTGAACAGATGCAGCGTTTAGTTTGCGAGGCGGCCAAGAGACGCGGCGCTTTGCATGATGACGAGGCGGCGAGCAGATCGAGTGCTTTGCTTGTTGGTGAGGCAGCGAAGAGATGCAGCATTTTGCTTGTTGGCGAGGCAGCGAAGAGATTCAGCAGTCTCCTTGTTTGTGACACAGCGACCATGCACAGTGCTTGCTCATTGTGCGAGGCAGCGAAGAGATGCAGCACTTTGCTTGTGCAGCAGGTGGCGCAGTGGCATCGCGGATGGCTTTTTGGCGTGGAGGCGAAGCGAGGCAGCACTTTGCTAGTTGGCGAGGCAGCGAAGAGACGCAGCAGGCTGCTTGTTTGTGAGACAGCCAACGTGCCCAGTGGTTAGCTCTTGTGCGAGGCAGCGAATGACCGCCGAGCAAATCGCTTTGTGCGTTCGCCGCCTCGCTGCCTAGCAAAGCGTCGTCTGCCTTGGGCGCCTAGCAAAGCTGCGCGTGCCGTCGCCGTCAAGCAAAGCGCCGTGTTCCTTGGGCGCCTAGCAAGGAACTGCCTGCGTTGGGCGCCTCGCCGCATCGCAGCCTAGCAAAGCGCTGCGTGCCTTCGCCGCCTGGCAGAGCAGCGCGTGCCTTCGCCTCCTCGCCGCCTGAGAAAGCGCTGCGTGCCTTCTCGCCCTCGCCGCCTAGCAAAGCGCCGTGTCCCTTCACCGCCTCGCCGCCTAGCAAAGCTCCGCATGCCGTCGCCGCCTAGCAAAGCGCCGTGTCCCTTCGGCGCCTAGCAAAGCAGCGCGTGCCTTCGCCGCCTCGCCGCCTAAGAAAGCGCTGCGTCCCTTCACCGCCTCCCCAATCGCTTCGGCCCTTCGCCGCCTCGCCGCCCAGCAAAGCGCTGCTTGCCTTCGCCGCCTCACACACCGCTGCGTGCCTTCGCCGCCTCGCCGCTTAGCAAACGCCGTAGTAGCGCCGAAGGCACACGGCGCTTTTGTAGGCGCCCAAGGCACGTGGCGCTTTGCTAAGCACCGAGGCAGCGAAGGCACGCAGCGATCTGATCGTGGTGGACGGGCTCGGGCGCCTTGCTAGGCGGCGAGGCGGCGAAGGCACGCAGCGCTTTGCCAGGCGCCCAAGGACGCAGCGCTGTGCGAGGCGGCGAGGGCACGCAGTGCTTTGCCAGGCGCCGAAGGCACGCAGCGCTCTAGGAGGCGCCGAGGGCACGCAGTGCTTTGCTAGGCGGCGAGCCGACGTGGAGCTTTGCTAGGCAGCGAAGGCTGAGGACGCTTTGCTAGGCGCTTTGCTAGGCGGCGAAGGCACGAAGCGATTGGGGAGGCGGCGAAGGCACACGGCGCTTTGCTAGGCGGCGAGGGCGAGAAGGCACGCAGCGCTCTCTTAGGCGGCGAGGCAGCGAAGGCACGCGCTGCTTTGCTAGGCGCCGAAGGCACGCAGCGCTTCCTTCGTTTGCGAGGCAGCGAAGAGATGGAGCGCTTTGCTTGTTGGCCAGGCAGCGAACAGGCGCCGTGCTTTGCTTTCTGCCACTCAGCGAATACACGCAGCGCTCTGCTTTTTGGCGAGGCAGTGAACAGATGCAGCGTTTAGTTTGCGAGGCGGCCAAGAGACGCGGCGCTTTGCATGATGACGAGGCGGCGAGCAGATCGAGTGCTTTGCTTGTTGGTGAGGCAGCGAAGAGATGCAGCATTTTGCTTGTTGGCGAGGCAGCGAAGAGATTCAGCAGTCTCCTTGTTTGTGACACAGCGACCATGCACAGTGCTTGCTCATTGTGCGAGGCAGCGAAGAGATGCAGCACTTTGCTTGTGCACCAGGTGGCGCAGTGGCATCGCGGATGGCTTTTTGGCGTGGAGGCGAAGCGAGGCAGCACTTTGCTAGTTGGCGAGGCAGCGAAGAGACGCAGCAGTCTGCTTGTTTGTGAGACAGCCAACGTGCCCAGTGGTTAGCTATTGTGCGAGGCAGCGAATGACCGCCGAGCAAATCGCTTTGTGCGTTCGCCGCCTCGCTGCCTAGCAAAGCGTTGTCTCCCTTGGGCGCCTAGCAAAGCTGCGCGTGCCGTCGCCGTCAAGCAAAGCGCCGTGTTCCTTGGGCGCCTAGCAAGGAACTGCCTGCGTTGGGCGCCTCGCCGCATCGCAGCCTAGCAAAGCGCTGCGTGCCTTCGGCGGCTGGCAAAGCCGTGCGTGCCTTCGCCGCCTCACACAGCGCGGCGTGCCTTCGCCGCCTGGCAGAGCAGCGCGTGCCTTCGCCTCCTGAGAAAGCGCTGCGTGCCTTTCGCCCTCGCCGCCCAACAAAGCGCCCTGTCCCTTCACCGCCTCCCCAATCGCTTCGGCCCTTCGCCGCCTCGCCGCCCAGCAAAGCGCTGCTTGCCTTCGCCGCCTCACACACCGCTGCGTGCCTTCGCCGCCTCGCCGCTTAGCAAACGCCGTAGTAGCGCCGAAGGCACACGGCGCTTTTGTAGGCGCCGAAGGCACGTGGCGCTTTGCTAAGCACCGAGGCAGCGAAGGCACGCAGCGATCTGATGGTGGTGGACGGGCTCGGGCGCCTTGCTAGGCGGCGAGGCGGCGAAGGCACGCAGCGCTTTGCCAGGCGCCCAAGGACGCAGCGCTGTGCGAGGCGGCGAGGGCACGCAGTGCTTTGCCAGGCGCCGAAGGCACGCAGCGCTCTAGGAGGCGCCGAGGGCACGCAGTGCTTTGCTAGGCGGCGAGCCGACGTGGAGCTTTGCTAGGCAGCCAAGGCTGAGGACGCTTTGCTAGGCGCTTTGCTAGGCGGCGAAGGCACGAAGCGATTGGGGAGGCGGCGAAGGCACACGGCGCTTTGCTAGGCGGCGAGGGCGAGAAGGCACGCAGCGCTCTCTTAGGCGGCGAGGCAGCGAAGGCACGCGCTGCTTTGCTAGGCGCCGAAGGCACGCAGCGCTTCCTTCGTTTGCGAGGCAGCGAAGAGATGGAGCGCTTTGCTTGTTGGCCAGGCAGCGAACAGGCGCCGTGCTTTGCTTTCTGCCACTCAGCGAATACACGCAGCGCTCTGCTTTTTGGCGAGGCAGTGAACAGATGCAGCGTTTAGTTTGCGAGGCGGCCAAGAGACGCGGCGCTTTGCATGATGACGAGGCGGCGAGCAGATCGAGTGCTTTGCTTGTTGGTGAGGCAGCGAAGAGATGCAGCATTTTGCTTGTTGGCGAGGCAGCGAAGAGATTCAGCAGTCTCCTTGTTTGTGACACAGCGACCATGCACAGTGCTTGCTCATTGTGCGAGGCAGCGAAGAGATGCAGCACTTTGCTTGTGCAGCAGGTGGCGCAGTGGCATCGCGGATGGCTTTTTGGCGTGGAGGCGAAGCGAGGCAGCACTTTGCTAGTTGGCGAGGCAGCGAAGAGACGCAGCAGGCTGCTTGTTTGTGAGACAGCCAACGTGCCCAGTGGTTAGCTCTTGTGCGAGGCAGCGAATGACCGCCGAGCAAATCGCTTTGTGCGTTCGCCGCCTCGCTGCCTAGCAAAGCGTCGTCTGCCTTGGGCGCCTAGCAAAGCTGCGCGTGCCGTCGCCGTCAAGCAAAGCGCCGTGTTCCTTGGGCGCCTAGCAAGGAACTGCCTGCGTTGGGCGCCTCGCCGCATCGCGGCCTAGCAAAGCGCTGCGTGCCTTCGGCGGCTGGCAAAGCCGTGCGTGCCTTCGCCGCCTCACACAGCGCGGCGTGCCTTCGCCGCCTGGCAGAGCAGCGCGTGCCTTCGCCTCCTGAGAAAGCGCTGCGTGCCTTCTCGCCCTCGCCGCCTAGCAAAGCGCCGTGTCCCTTCACCGCCTCGCCGCCTAGCAAAGCTCCGCATGCCGTCGCCGCCTAGCAAAGCGCCGTGTTCCTTCGGCGCCTAGCAAAGCAGCGCGTGCCTTCGCCGCCTCGCCGCCTAAGAAAGCGCTGCGTCCCTTTCGCCCTCGCCGCCCAACAAAGCGCCCTGTCCCTTCACCGCCTCCCCAATCGCTTCGGCCCTTCGCCGCCTCGCCGCCCAGCAAAGCGCTGCTTGCCTTCGCCGCCTCACACACCGCTGCGTGCCTTCGCCGCCTCGCCGCTTAGCAAACGCCGTAGTAGCGCCGAAGGCACACGGCGCTTTTGTAGGCGCCGAAGGCACGTGGCGCTTTGCTAAGCACCGAGGCAGCGAAGGCACGCAGCGATCTGATGGTGGTGGACGGGCTCGGGCGCCTTGCTAGGCGGCGAGGCGGCGAAGGCACGCAGCGCTTTGCCAGGCGCCCAAGGACGCAGCGCTGTGCGAGGCGGCGAGGGCACGCAGTGCTTTGCCAGGCGCCGAAGGCACGCAGCGCTCTAGGAGGCGGCGAGGGCACGCAGTGCTTTGCTAGGCGGCGAGCCGACGTGGAGCTTTGCTAGGCAGCCAAGGCTGAGGACGCTTTGCTAGGCGCTTTGCTAGGCGGCGAAGGCACGAAGCGATTGGGGAGGCGGCGAAGGCACACGGCGCTTTGCTAGGCGGCGAGGGCGAGAAGGCACGCAGCGCTCTCTTAGGCGGCGAGGCAGCGAAGGCACGCGCTGCTTTGCTAGGCGCCGAAGGCACGCAGCGCTTCCTTCGTTTGCGAGGCAGCGAAGAGATGGAGCGCTTTGCTTGTTGGCCAGGCAGCGAACAGGCGCCGTGCTTTGCTTTCTGCCACTCAGCGAATACACGCAGCGCTCTGCTTTTTGGCGAGGCACTGAACAGATGCAGCGTTTAGTTTGCGAGGCGGCCAAGAGACGCGGCGCTTTGCATGATGACGAGGCGGCGAGCAGACCGAGTGCTTTGCTTGTTGGTGAGGCAGCGAAGAGATGCAGCATTTTGCTTGTTGGCGAGGCAGCGAAGAGATTCAGCAGTCTCCTTGTTTGTGACACAGCGACCATGCACAGTGCTTGCTCATTGTGCGAGGCAGCGAAGAGATGCAGCACTTTGCTTGTGCACCAGGTGGCGCAGTGGCATCGCGGATGGCTTTTTGGCGTGGAGGCGAAGCGAGGCAGCACTTTGCTAGTTGGCGAGGCAGCGAAGAGACGCAGCAGGCTGCTTGTTTGTGAGACAGCCAACGTGCCCAGTGGTTAGCTCTTGTGCGAGGCAGCGAATGACCGCCGAGCAAATCGCTTTGTGCGTTCGCCGCCTCGCTGCCTAGCAAAGCGTCGTCTGCCTTGGGCGCCTAGCAAAGCTGCGCGTGCCGTCGCCGTCAAGCAAAGCGCCGTGTTCCTTGGGCGCCTAGCAAGGAACTGCCTGCGTTGGGCGCCTCGCCGCATCGCAGCCTAGCAAAGCGCTGCGTGCCTTCGGCGGCTGGCAAAGCCGTGCGTGCCTTCGCCGCCTCACACAGCGCGGCGTGCCTTCGCCGCCTGGCAGAGCAGCGCGTGCCTTTGCCGCCTGAGAAAGCGCTGTGTGCCTTCTCGCCCTCGCCGCCTAGCAAAGCGCCGTGTCCCTTCACCGCCTCGCCGCCTAGCAAAGCTCCGCATGCCGTCGCCGCCTAGCAAAGCGCCGTGTTCCTTCGGCGCCTAGCAAAGCAGCGCGTGCCTTCGCCGCCTCGCCGCCTAAGAAAGCGCTGCGTCCCTTTCGCCCTCGCCGCCCAACAAAGCGCCCTGTCCCTTCACCGCCTCCCCAATCGCTTCGGCCCTTCGCCGCCTCGCCGCCCAGCAAAGCGCTGCTTGCCTTCGCCGCCTCACACACCGCTGCGTGCCTTCGCCGCCTCGCCGCTTAGCAAACGCCGTAGTAGCGCCGAAGGCACACGGCGCTTTTGTAGGCGCCGAAGGCACGTGGCGCTTTGCTAAGCACCGAGGCAGCGAAGGCACGCAGCGATCTGATCGTGGTGGACGGGCTCGGGCGCCTTGCTAGGCGGCGAGGCGGCGAAGGCACGCAGCGCTTTGCCAGGCGCCCAAGGACGCAGCGCTGTGCGAGGCGGCGAGGGCACGCAGTGCTTTGCCAGGCGCCGAAGGCACGCAGCGCTCTAGGAGGCGCCGAGGGCACGCAGTGCTTTGCTAGGCGGCCAAGGCACGTGGAGCTTTGCTAGGCAGCCAAGGCTGAGGACGCTTTGCTAGGCGCTTTGCTAGGCGGCGAAGGCACGAAGCGATTGGGGAGGCGGCGAAGGCACACGGCGCTTTGCTAGGCGGCGAGGGCGAGAAGGCACGCAGCGCTCTCTTAGGCGGCGAGGCAGCGAAGGCACGCGCTGCTTTGCTAGGCGCCGAAGGCACGCAGCGCTTCCTTCGTTTGCGAGGCAGCGAAGAGATGGAGCGCTTTGCTTGTTGGCCAGGCAGCGAACAGGCGCCGTGCTTTGCTTTCTGCCACTCAGCGAATACACGCAGCGCTCTGCTTTTTGGCGAGGCAGTGAACAGATGCAGCGTTTAGTTTGCGAGGCGGCCAAGAGACGCGGCGCTTTGCATGATGACGAGGCGGCGAGCAGATCGAGTGCTTTGCTTGTTGGTGAGGCAGCGAAGAGATGCAGCATTTTGCTTGTTGGCGAGGCAGCGAAGAGATTCAGCAGTCTCCTTGTTTGTGACACAGCGACCATGCACAGTGCTTGCTCATTGTGCGAGGCAGCGAAGAGATGCAGCACTTTGCTTGTGCAGCAGGTGGCGCAGTGGCATCGCGGATGGCTTTTTGGCGTGGAGGCGAAGCGAGGCAGCACTTTGCTAGTTGGCGAGGCAGCGAAGAGACGCAGCAGGCTGCTTGTTTGTGAGACAGCCAACGTGCCCAGTGGTTAGCTCTTGTGCGAGGCAGCGAATGACCGCCGAGCAAATCGCTTTGTGCGTTCGCCGCCTCGCTGCCTAGCAAAGCGTCGTCTGCCTTGGGCGCCTAGCAAAGCTGCGCGTGCCGTCGCCGTCAAGCAAAGCGCCGTGTTCCTTGGGCGCCTAGCAAGGAACTGCCTGCGTTGGGCGCCTCGCCGCATCGCAGCCTAGCAAAGCGCTGCGTGCCTTCGGCGGCTGGCAAAGCCGTGCGTGCCTTCGCCGCCTCACACAGCGCGGCGTGCCTTCGCCGCCTGGCAGAGCAGCGCGTGCCTTCGCCTCCTCGCCGCCTGAGAAAGCGCTGCGTGCCTTCTCGCCCTCGCCGCCTAGCAAAGCGCCGTGTCCCTTCACCGCCTCGCCGCCTAGCAAAGCTCCGCATGCCGTCGCCGCCTAGCAAAGCGCCGTGTCCCTTCGGCGCCTAGCAAAGCAGCGCGTGCCTTCGCCGCCTCGCCGCCTAAGAAAGCGCCCTGTCCCTTCACCGCCTCCCCAATCGCTTCGGCCCTTCGCCGCCTCGCCGCCCAGCAAAGCGCTGCTTGCCTTCGCCGCCTCACACACCGCTGCGTGCCTTCGCCGCCTCGCCGCTTAGCAAACGCCGTAGTAGCGCCGAAGGCACACGGCGCTTTTGTAGGCGCCGAAGGCACGTGGCGCTTTGCTAAGCACCGAGGCAGCGAAGGCACGCAGCGATCTGATGGTGGTGGACGGGCTCGGGCGCCTTGCTAGGCGGCGAGGCGGCGAAGGCACGCAGCGCTTTGCCAGGCGCCCAAGGACGCAGCGCTGTGCGAGGCGGCGAGGGCACGCAGTGCTTTGCCAGGCGCCGAAGGCACGCAGCGCTCTAGGAGGCGCCGAGGGCACGCAGTGCTTTGCTAGGCGGCGAGCCGACGTGGAGCTTTGCTAGGCAGCGAAGGCACGAAGCGATTGGGGAGGCGGCGAAGGCACACGGCGCTTTGCTAGGCGGCGAGGGCGAGAAGGCACGCAGCGCTCTCTTAGGCGGCGAGGCAGCGAAGGCACGCGCTGCTTTGCTAGGCGCCGAAGGCACGCAGCGCTTCCTTCGTTTGCGAGGCAGCGAAGAGATGGAGCGCTTTGCTTGTTGGCCAGGCAGCGAACAGGCGCCGTGCTTTGCTTTCTGCCACTCAGCGAATACACGCAGCGCTCTGCTTTTTGGCGAGGCAGTGAACAGATGCAGCGTTTAGTTTGCGAGGCGGCCAAGAGACGCGGCGCTTTGCATGATGACGAGGCGGCGAGCAGATCGAGTGCTTTGCTTGTTGGTGAGGCAGCGAAGAGATGCAGCATTTTGCTTGTTGGCGAGGCAGCGAAGAGATTCAGCAGTCTCCTTGTTTGTGACACAGCGACCATGCACAGTGCTTGCTCATTGTGCGAGGCAGCGAAGAGATGCAGCACTTTGCTTGTGCACCAGGTGGCGCAGTGGCATCGCGGATGGCTTTTTGGCGTGGAGGCGAAGCGAGGCAGCACTTTGCTAGTTGGCGAGGCAGCGAAGAGACGCAGCAGTCTGCTTGTTTGTGAGACAGCCAACGTGCCCAGTGGTTAGCTCTTGTGCGAGGCAGCGAATGACCGCCGAGCAAATCGCTTTGTGCGTTCGCCGCCTCGCTGCCTAGCAAAGCGTTGTCTCCCTTGGGCGCCTAGCAAAGCTGCGCGTGCCGTCGCCGTCAAGCAAAGCGCCGTGTTCCTTGGGCGCCTAGCAAGGAACTGCCTGCGTTGGGCGCCTCGCCGCATCGCAGCCTAGCAAAGCGCTGCGTGCCTTCGGCGGCTGGCAAAGCCGTGCGTGCCTTCGCCGCCTCACACAGCGCGGCGTGCCTTCGCCGCCTGGCAGAGCAGCGCGTGCCTTCGCCTCCTGAGAAAGCGCTGCGTGCCTTTCGCCCTCGCCGCCCAACAAAGCGCCCTGTCCCTTCACCGCCTCCCCAATCGCTTCGGCCCTTCGCCGCCTCGCCGCCCAGCAAAGCGCTGCTTGCCTTCGCCGCCTCACACACCGCTGCGTGCCTTCGCCGCCTCGCCGCTTAGCAAACGCCGTAGTAGCGCCGAAGGCACACGGCGCTTTTGTAGGCGCCGAAGGCACGTGGCGCTTTGCTAAGCACCGAGGCAGCGAAGGCACGCAGCGATCTGATCGTGGTGGACGGGCTCGGGCGCCTTGCTAGGCGGCGAGGCGGCGAAGGCACGCAGCGCTTTGCCAGGCGCCCAAGGACGCAGCGCTGTGCGAGGCGGCGAGGGCACGCAGTGCTTTGCCAGGCGCCGAAGGCACGCAGCGCTCTAGGAGGCGCCGAGGGCACGCAGTGCTTTGCTAGGCGGCGAGCCGACGTGGAGCTTTGCTAGGCAGCCAAGGCTGAGGACGCTTTGCTAGGCGCTTTGCTAGGCGGCGAAGGCACGAAGCGATTGGGGAGGCGGCGAAGGCACACGGCGCTTTGCTAGGCGGCGAGGGCGAGAAGGCACGCAGCGCTCTCTTAGGCGGCGAGGCAGCGAAGGCACGCGCTGCTTTGCTAGGCGCCGAAGGCACGCAGCGCTTCCTTCGTTTGCGAGGCAGCGAAGAGATGGAGCGCTTTGCTTGTTGGCCAGGCAGCGAACAGGCGCCGTGCTTTGCTTTCTGCCACTCAGCGAATACACGCAGCGCTCTGCTTTTTGGCGAGGCAGTGAACAGATGCAGCGTTTAGTTTGCGAGGCGGCCAAGAGACGCGGCGCTTTGCATGATGACGAGGCGGCGAGCAGATCGAGTGCTTTGCTTGTTGGTGAGGCAGCGAAGAGATGCAGCATTTTGCTTGTTGGCGAGGCAGCGAAGAGATTCAGCAGTCTCCTTGTTTGTGACACAGCGACCATGCACAGTGCTTGCTCATTGTGCGAGGCAGCGAAGACATGCAGCACTTTGCTTGTGCAGCAGGTGGCGCAGTGGCATCGCGGATGGCTTTTTGGCGTGGAGGCGAAGCGAGGCAGCACTTTGCTAGTTGGCGAGGCAGCGAAGAGACGCAGCAGTCTGCTTGTTTGTGAGACAGCCAACGTGCCCAGTGGTTAGCTCTTGTGCGAGGCAGCGAATGACCGCCGAGCAAATCGCTTTGTGCGTTCGCCGCCTCGCTGCCTAGCAAAGCGTCGTCTGCCTTGGGCGCCTAGCAAAGCTGCGCGTGCCGTCGCCGTCAAGCAAAGCGCCGTGTTCCTTGGGCGCCTAGCAAGGAACTGCCTGCGTTGGGCGCCTCGCCGCATCGCGGCCTAGCAAAGCGCTGCGTGCCTTCGGCGGCTGGCAAAGCCGTGCGTGCCTTCGCCGCCTCACACAGCGCGGCGTGCCTTCGCCGCCTGGCAGAGCAGCGCGTGCCTTCGCCTCCTGAGAAAGCGCTGCGTGCCTTCTCGCCCTCGCCGCCTAGCAAAGCGCCGTGTCCCTTCACCGCCTCGCCGCCTAGCAAAGCTCCGCATGCCGTCGCCGCCTAGCAAAGCGCCGTGTTCCTTCGGCGCCTAGCAAAGCAGCGCGTGCCTTCGCCGCCTCGCCGCCTAAGAAAGCGCTGCGTCCCTTTCGCCCTCGCCGCCCAACAAAGCGCCCTGTCCCTTCACCGCCTCCCCAATCGCTTCGGCCCTTCGCCGCCTCGCCGCCCAGCAAAGCGCTGCTTGCCTTCGCCGCCTCACACACCGCTGCGTCCCTTCGCCGCCTCGCCGCTTAGCAAACGCCGTAGTAGCGCCGAAGGCACACGGCGCTTTTGTAGGCGCCGAAGGCACGTGGCGCTTTGCTAAGCACCGAGGCAGCGAAGGCACGCAGCGATCTGATGGTGGTGGACGGGCTCGGGCGCCTTGCTAGGCGGCGAGGCGGCGAAGGCACGCAGCGCTTTGCCAGGCGCCCAAGGACGCAGCGCTGTGCGAGGCGGCGAGGGCACGCAGTGCTTTGCCAGGCGCCGAAGGCACGCAGCGCTCTAGGAGGCGCCGAGGGCACGCAGTGCTTTGCTAGGCGGCCAAGGCACGTGGAGCTTTGCTAGGCAGCCAAGGCTGAGGACGCTTTGCTAGGCGCTTTGCTAGGCGGCGAAGGCACGAAGCGATTGGGGAGGCGGCGAAGGCACACGGCGCTTTGCTAGGCGGCGAGGGCGAGAAGGCACGCAGCGCTCTCTTAGGCGGCGAGGCAGCGAAGGCACGCGCTGCTTTGCTAGGCGCCGAAGGCACGCAGCGCTTCCTTCGTTTGCGAGGCAGCGAAGAGATGGAGCGCTTTGCTTGTTGGCCAGGCAGCGAACAGGCGCCGTGCTTTGCTTTCTGCCACTCAGCGAATACACGCAGCGCTCTGCTTTTTGGCGAGGCAGTGAACAGATGCAGCATTTAGTTTGCGAGGAGGCCAAGAGACGCGGCGCTTTGCATGATGACGAGGCGGCGAGCAGACCGAGTGCTTTGCTTGTTGGTGAGGCAGCGAAGAGATGCAGCATTTTGCTTGTTGGCGAGGCAGCGAAGAGATTCAGCAGTCTCCTTGTTTGTGACACAGCGACCATGCACAGTGCTTGCTCATTGTGCGAGGCAGCGAAGAGATGCAGCACTTTGCTTGTGCAGCAGGTGGCGCAGTGGCATCGCGGATGGCTTTTTGGCGTGGAGGCGAAGCGAGGCAGCACTTTGCTAGTTGGCGAGGCAGCGAAGAGACGCAGCAGGCTGCTTGTTTGTGAGACAGCCAACGTGCCCAGTGGTTAGCTCTTGTGCGAGGCAGCGAATGACCGCCGAGCAAATCGCTTTGTGCGTTCGCCGCCTCGCTGCCTAGCAAAGCGTCGTCTGCCTTGGGCGCCTAGCAAAGCTGCGCGTGCCGTCGCCGTCAAGCAAAGCGCCGTGTTCCTTGGGCGCCTAGCAAGGAACTGCCTGCGTTGGGCGCCTCGCCGCATCGCAGCCTAGCAAAGCGCTGCGTGCCTTCGGCGGCTGGCAAAGCCGTGCGTGCCTTCGCCGCCTCACACAGCGCGGCGTGCCTTCGCCGCCTGGCAGAGCAGCGCGTGCCTTCGCCGCCTGAGAAAGCGCTGCGTGCCTTCTCGCCCTCGCCGCCTAGCAAAGCGCCGTGTCCCTTCACCGCCTCGCCGCCTAGCAAAGCTCCGCATGCCGTCGCCGCCTAGCAAAGCGCCGTGTTCCTTCGGCGCCTAGCAAAGCAGCGCGTGCCTTCGCCGCCTCGCCGCCTAAGAAAGCGCTGCGTCCCTTTCGCCCTCGCCGCCCAACAAAGCGCCCTGTCCCTTCACCGCCTCCCCAATCGCTTCGGCCCTTCGCCGCCTCGCCGCCCAGCAAAGCGCTGCTTGCCTTCGCCGCCTCACACACCGCTGCGTGCCTTCGCCGCCTCGCCGCTTAGCAAACGCCGTAGTAGCGCCGAAGGCACACGGCGCTTTTGTAGGCGCCGAAGGCACGTGGCGCTTTGCTAAGCACCGAGGCAGCGAAGGCACGCAGCGATCTGATCGTGGTGGACGGGCTCGGGCGCCTTGCTAGGCGGCGAGGCGGCGAAGGCACGCAGCGCTTTGCCAGGCGCCCAAGGACGCAGCGCTGTGCGAGGCGGCGAGGGCACGCAGTGCTTTGCCAGGCGCCGAAGGCACGCAGCGCTCTAGGAGGCGCCGAGGGCACGCAGTGCTTTGCTAGGCGGCGAGCGGACGTGGAGCTTTGCTAGGCAGCCAAGGCTGAGGACGCTTTGCTAGGCGCTTTGCTAGGCGGCGAAGGCACGAAGCGATTGGGGAGGCGGCGAAGGCACACGGCGCTTTGCTAGGCGGCGAGGGCGAGAAGGCACGCAGCGCTCTCTTAGGCGGCGAGGCAGCGAAGGCACGCGCTGCTTTGCTAGGCGCCGAAGGCACGCAGCGCTTCCTTCGTTTGCGAGGCAGCGAAGAGATGGAGCGCTTTGCTTGTTGGCCAGGCAGCGAACAGGCGCCGTGCTTTGCTTTCTGCCACTCAGCGAATACACGCAGCGCTCTGCTTTTTGGCGAGGCAGTGAACAGATGCAGCGTTTAGTTTGCGAGGCGGCCAAGAGACGCGGCGCTTTGCATGATGACGAGGCGGCGAGCAGACCGAGTGCTTTGCTTGTTGGTGAGGCAGCGAAGAGATGCAGCATTTTGCTTGTTGGCGAGGCAGCGAAGAGATTCAGCAGTCTCCTTGTTTGTGACACAGCGACCATGCACAGTGCTTGCTCATTGTGCGAGGCAGCGAAGAGATGCAGCACTTTGCTTGTGCACCAGGTGGCGCAGTGGCATCGCGGATGGCTTTTTGGCGTGGAGGCGAAGCGAGGCAGCACTTTGCTAGTTGGCGAGGCAGCGAAGAGACGCAGCAGTCTGCTTGTTTGTGAGACAGCCAACGTGCCCAGTGGTTAGCTCTTGTGCGAGGCAGCGAATGACCGCCGAGCAAATCGCTTTGTGCGTTCGCCGCCTCGCTGCCTAGCAAAGCGTCGTCTGCCTTGGGCGCCTAGCAAAGCTGCGCGTGCCGTCGCCGTCAAGCAAAGCGCCGTGTTCCTTGGGCGCCTAGCAAGGAACTGCCTGCGTTGGGCGCCTCGCCGCATCGCAGCCTAGCAAAGCGCTGCGTGCCTTCGGCGGCTGGCAAAGCCGTGCGTGCCTTCGCCGCCTCACACAGCGCGGCGTGCCTTCGCCGCCTGGCAGAGCAGCGCGTGCCTTCGCCGCCTGAGAAAGCGCTGCGTGCCTTCTCGCCCTCGCCGCCTAGCAAAGCGCCGTGTCCCTTCACCGCCTCGCCGCCTAGCAAAGCTCCGCATGCCGTCGCCGCCTAGCAAAGCGCCGTGTTCCTTCGGCGCCTAGCAAAGCAGCGCGTGCCTTCGCCGCCTCGCCGCCTAAGAAAGCGCTGCGTCCCTTTCGCCCTCGCCGCCCAACAAAGCGCCCTGTCCCTTCACCGCCTCCCCAATCGCTTCGGCCCTTCGCCGCCTCGCCGCCCAGCAAAGCGCTGCTTGCCTTCGCCGCCTCACACACCGCTGCGTGCCTTCGCCGCCTCGCCGCTTAGCAAACGCCGTAGTAGCGCCGAAGGCACACGGCGCTTTTGTAGGCGCCGAAGGCACGTGGCGCTTTGCTAAGCACCGAGGCAGCGAAGGCACGCAGCGATCTGATGGTGGTGGACGGGCTCGGGCGCCTTGCTAGGCGGCGAGGCGGCGAAGGCACGCAGCGCTTTGCCAGGCGCCCAAGGACGCAGCGCTGTGCGAGGCGGCGAGGGCACGCAGTGCTTTGCCAGGCGCCGAAGGCACGCAGCGCTCTAGGAGGCGCCGAGGGCACGCAGTGCTTTGCTAGGCGGCCAAGGCACGTGGAGCTTTGCTAGGCAGCCAAGGCTGAGGACGCTTTGCTAGGCGCTTTGCTAGGCGGCGAAGGCACGAAGCGATTGGGGAGGCGGCGAAGGCACACGGCGCTTTGCTAGGCGGCGAGGGCGAGAAGGCACGCAGCGCTCTCTTAGGCGGCGAGGCAGCGAAGGCACGCGCTGCTTTGCTAGGCGCCGAAGGCACGCAGCGCTTCCTTCGTTTGCGAGGCAGCGAAGAGATGGAGCGCTTTGCTTGTTGGCCAGGCAGCGAACAGGCGCCGTGCTTTGCTTTCTGCCACTCAGCGAATACACGCAGCGCTCTGCTTTTTGGCGAGGCAGTGAACAGATGCAGCGTTTAGTTTGCGAGGCGGCCAAGAGACGCGGCGCTTTGCATGATGACGAGGCGGCGAGCAGATCGAGTGCTTTGCTTGTTGGTGAGGCAGCGAAGAGATGCAGCATTTTGCTTGTTGGCGAGGCAGCGAAGAGATTCAGCAGTCTCCTTGTTTGTGACACAGCGACCATGCACAGTGCTTGCTCATTGTGCGAGGCAGCGAAGAGATGCAGCACTTTGCTTGTGCAGCAGGTGGCGCAGTGGCATCGCGGATGGCTTTTTGGCGTGGAGGCGAAGCGAGGCAGCACTTTGCTAGTTGGCGAGGCAGCGAAGAGACGCAGCAGTCTGCTTGTTTGTGAGACAGCCAACGTGCCCAGTGGTTAGCTCTTGTGCGAGGCAGCGAATGACCGCCGAGCAAATCGCTTTGTGCGTTCGCCGCCTCGCTGCCTAGCAAAGCGTCGTCTGCCTTGGGCGCCTAGCAAAGCTGCGCGTGCCGTCGCCGTCAAGCAAAGCGCCGTGTTCCTTGGGCGCCTAGCAAGGAACTGCCTGCGTTGGGCGCCTCGCCGCATCGCAGCCTAGCAAAGCGCTGCGTGCCTTCGGCGGCTGGCAAAGCCGTGCGTGCCTTCGCCGCCTCACACAGCGCGGCGTGCCTTCGCCGCCTGGCAGAGCAGCGCGTGCCTTCGCCTCCTCGCCGCCTGAGAAAGCGCTGCGTGCCTTCTCGCCCTCGCCGCCTAGCAAAGCGCCGTGTCCCTTCACCGCCTCGCCGCCTAGCAAAGCTCCGCATGCCGTCGCCGCCTAGCAAAGCGCCGTGTTCCTTCGGCGCCTAGCAAAGCAGCGCGTGCCTTCGCCGCCTCGCCGCCTAAGAAAGCGCTGCGTCCCTTTCGCCCTCGCCGCCCAACAAAGCGCCCTGTCCCTTCACCGCCTCCCCAATCGCTTCGGCCCTTCGCCGCCTCGCCGCCCAGCAAAGCGCTGCTTGCCTTCGCCGCCTCACACACCGCTGCGTGCCTTCGCCGCCTCGCCGCTTAGCAAACGCCGTAGTAGCGCCGAAGGCACACGGCGCTTTTGTAGGCGCCCAAGGCACGTGGCGCTTTGCTAAGCACCGAGGCAGCGAAGGCACGCAGCGATCTGATGGTGGTGGACGGGCTCGGGCGCCTTGCTAGGCGGCGAGGCGGCGAAGGCACGCAGCGCTTTGCCAGGCGCCCAAGGACGCAGCGCTGTGCGAGGCGGCGAGGGCACGCAGTGCTTTGCCAGGCGCCGAAGGCACGCAGCGCTCTAGGAGGCGCCGAGGGCACGCAGTGCTTTGCTAGGCGGCGAGCCGACGTGGAGCTTTGCTAGGCAGCCAAGGCTGAGGACGCTTTGCTAGGCGCTTTGCTAGGCGGCGAAGGCACGAAGCGATTGGGGAGGCGGCGAAGGCACACGGCGCTTTGCTAGGCGGCGAGGGCGAGAAGGCGCGCAGCGCTCTCTTAGGCGGCGAGGCAGCGAAGGCACGCGCTGCTTTGCTAGGCGCCGAAGGCACGCAGCGCTTCCTTCGTTTGCGAGGCAGCGAAGAGATGGAGCGCTTTGCTTGTTGGCCAGGCAGCGAACAGGCGCCGTGCTTTGCTTTCTGCCACTCAGCGAATACACGCAGCGCTCTGCTTTTTGGCGAGGCAGTGAACAGATGCAGCGTTTAGTTTGCGAGGCGGCCAAGAGACGCGGCGCTTTGCATGATGACGAGGCGGCGAGCAGATCGAGTGCTTTGCTTGTTGGTGAGGCAGCGAAGAGATGCAGCATTTTGCTTGTTGGCGAGGCAGCGAAGAGATTCAGCAGTCTCCTTGTTTGTGACACAGCGACCATGCACAGTGCTTGCTCATTGTGCGAGGCAGCGAAGAGATGCAGCACTTTGCTTGTGCAGCAGGTGGCGCAGTGGCATCGCGGATGGCTTTTTGGCGTGGAGGCGAAGCGAGGCAGCACTTTGCTAGTTGGCGAGGCAGCGAAGAGACGCAGCAGTCTGCTTGTTTGTGAGACAGCCAACGTGCCCAGTGGTTAGCTCTTGTGCGAGGCAGCGAATGACCGCCGAGCAAATCGCTTTGTGCGTTCGCCGCCTCGCTGCCTAGCAAAGCGTCGTCTGCCTTGGGCGCCTAGCAAAGCTGCGCGTGCCGTCGCCGTCAAGCAAAGCGCCGTGTTCCTTGGGCGCCTAGCAAGGAACTGCCTGCGTTGGGCGCCTCGCCGCATCGCAGCCTAGCAAAGCGCTGCGTGCCTTCGGCGGCTGGCAAAGCCGTGCGTGCCTTCGCCGCCTCACACAGCGCGGCGTGCCTTCGCCGCCTGGCAGAGCAGCGCGTGCCTTCGCCTCCTCGCCGCCTGAGAAAGCGCTGCGTGCCTTCTCGCCCTCGCCGCCTAGCAAAGCGCCGTGTCCCTTCACCGCCTCGCCGCCTAGCAAAGCTCCGCATGCCGTCGCCGCCTAGCAAAGCGC
The DNA here is from genome assembly GCF_036417845.1 of Apteryx mantelli. Lineage (NCBI taxonomy): Eukaryota > Metazoa > Chordata > Aves > Apterygiformes > Apterygidae > Apteryx > Apteryx mantelli. The sequence goes on from NC_089998.1 coordinate 14,362,850, forward strand.
CGTGTTCCTTCGGCGCCTAGCAAAGCAGCGCGTGCCTTCGCCGCCTCGCCGCCTAAGAAAGCGCTGCGTCCCTTTCGCCCTCGCCGCCCAACAAAGCGCCCTGTCCCTTCACCGCCTCCCCAATCGCTTCGGCCCTTCGCCGCCTCGCCGCCCAGCAAAGCGCTGCTTGCCTTCGCCGCCTCACACACCGCTGCGTGCCTTCGCCGCCTCGCCGCTTAGCAAACGCCGTAGTAGCGCCGAAGGCACACGGCGCTTTTGTAGGCGCCGAAGGCACGTGGCGCTTTGCTAAGCACCGAGGCAGCGAAGGCACGCAGCGATCTGATGGTGGTGGACGGGCTCGGGCGCCTTGCTAGGCGGCGAGGCGCCGAAGGCACGCAGCGCTTTGCCAGGTGCCCAAGGACGCAGCGCTGTGCGAGGCGGCGAGGGCACGCAGTGCTTTGCCAGGCGCCGAAGGCACGCAGCGCTCTAGGAGGCGCCGAGGGCACGCAGTGCTTTGCTAGGCGGCGAGCCGACGTGGAGCTTTGCTAGGCAGCCAAGGCTGAGGACGCTTTGCTAGGCGCTTTGCTAGGCGGCGAAGGCACGAAGCGATTGGGGAGGCGGCGAAGGCACACGGCGCTTTGCTAGGCGGCGAGGGCGAGAAGGCACGCAGCGCTCTCTTAGGCGGCGAGGCAGCGAAGGCACGCGCTGCTTTGCTAGGCGCCGAAGGCACGCAGCGCTTCCTTCGTTTGCGAGGCAGCGAAGAGATGGAGCGCTTTGCTTGTTGGCCAGGCAGCGAACAGGCGCCGTGCTTTGCTTTCTGCCACTCAGCGAATACACGCAGCGCTCTGCTTTTTGGCGAGGCAGTGAACAGATGCAGCGTTTAGTTTGCGAGGCGGCCAAGAGACGCGGCGCTTTGCATGATGACGAGGCGGCGAGCAGATCGAGTGCTTTGCTTGTTGGTGAGGCAGCGAAGAGATGCAGCATTTTGCTTGTTGGCGAGGCAGCGAAGAGATTCAGCAGTCTCCTTGTTTGTGACACAGCGACCATGCACAGTGCTTGCTCATTGTGCGAGGCAGCGAAGAGATGCAGCACTTTGCTTGTGCACCAGGTGGCGCAGTGGCATCGCGGATGGCTTTTTGGCGTGGAGGCGAAGCGAGGCAGCACTTTGCTAGTTGGCGAGGCAGCGAAGAGACGCAGCAGTCTGCTTGTTTGTGAGACAGCCAACATGCCCAGTGGTTAGCTCTTGTGCGAGGCAGCGAATGACCGCCGAGCAAATCGCTTTGTGCGTTCGCCGCCTCGCTGCCTAGCAAAGCGTCGTCTGCCTTGGGCGCCTAGCAAAGCTGCGCGTGCCGTCGCCGTCAAGCAAAGCGCCGTGTTCCTTGGGCGCCTAGCAAGGAACTGCCTGCGTTGGGCGCCTCGCCGCATCGCAGCCTAGCAAAGCGCTGCGTGCCTTCGGCGGCTGGCAAAGCCGTGCGTGCCTTCGCCGCCTCACACAGCGCGGCGTGCCTTCGCCGCCTGGCAGAGCAGCGCGTGCCTTCGCCTCCTCGCCGCCTGAGAAAGCGCTGCGTGCCTTCTCGCCCTCGCCGCCTAGCAAAGCGCCGTGTCCCTTCACCGCCTCGCCGCCTAGCAAAGCTCCGCATGCCGTCGCCGCCTAGCAAAGCGCCGTGTTCCTTCGGCGCCTAGCAAAGCAGCGCGTGCCTTCGCCGCCTCGCCGCCTAAGAAAGCGCTGCGTCCCTTTCGCCCTCGCCGCCCAACAAAGCGCCCTGTCCCTTCACCGCCTCCCCAATCGCTTCGGCCCTTCGCCGCCTCGCCGCCCAGCAAAGCGCTGCTTGCCTTCGCCGCCTCACACACCGCTGCGTGCCTTCGCCGCCTCGCCGCTTAGCAAACGCCGTAGTAGCGCCGAAGGCACACGGCGCTTTTGTAGGCGCCCAAGGCACGTGGCGCTTTGCTAAGCACCGAGGCAGCGAAGGCACGCAGCGATCTGATCGTGGTGGACGGGCTCGGGCGCCTTGCTAGGCGGCGAGGCGGCGAAGGCACGCAGCGCTTTGCCAGGCGCCCAAGGACGCAGCGCTGTGCGAGGCGGCGAGGGCACGCAGTGCTTTGCCAGGCGCCGAAGGCACGCAGCGCTCTAGGAGGCGCCGAGGGCACGCAGTGCTTTGCTAGGCGGCGAGCCGACGTGGAGCTTTGCTAGGCAGCCAAGGCTGAGGACGCTTTGCTAGGCGCTTTGCTAGGCGGCGAAGGCACGAAGCGATTGGGGAGGCGGCGAAGGCACACGGCGCTTTGCTAGGCGGCGAGGGCGAGAAGGCACGCAGCGCTCTCTTAGGCGGCGAGGCAGCGAAGGCACGCGCTGCTTTGCTAGGCGCCGAAGGCACGCAGCGCTTCCTTCGTTTGCGAGGCAGCGAAGAGATGGAGCGCTTTGCTTGTTGGCCAGGCAGCGAACAGGCGCCGTGCTTTGCTTTCTGCCACTCAGCGAATACACGCAGCGCTCTGCTTTTTGGCGAGGCAGTGAACAGATGCAGCGTTTAGTTTGCGAGGCGGCCAAGAGACGCGGCGCTTTGCATGATGACGAGGCGGCGAGCAGATCGAGTGCTTTGCTTGTTGGTGAGGCAGCGAAGAGATGCAGCATTTTGCTTGTTGGCGAGGCAGCGAAGAGATTCAGCAGTCTCCTTGTTTGTGACACAGCGACCATGCACAGTGCTTGCTCATTGTGCGAGGCAGCGAAGAGATGCAGCACTTTGCTTGTGCACCAGGTGGCGCAGTGGCATCGCGGATGGCTTTTTGGCGTGGAGGCGAAGCGAGGCAGCACTTTGCTAGTTGGCGAGGCAGCGAAGAGACGCAGCAGTCTGCTTGTTTGTGAGACAGCCAACATGCCCAGTGGTTAGCTATTGTGCGAGGCAGCGAATGACCGCCGAGCAAATCGCTTTGTGCGTTCGCCGCCTCGCTGCCTAGCAAAGCGTCGTCTGCCTTGGGCGCCTAGCAAAGCTGCGCGTGCCGTCGCCGTCAAGCAAAGCGCCGTGTTCCTTGGGCGCCTAGCAAGGAACTGCCTGCGTTGGGCGCCTCGCCGCATCGCAGCCTAGCAAAGCGCTGCGTGCCTTCGGCGGCTGGCAAAGCCGTGCGTGCCTTCGCCGCCTCACACAGCGCGGCGTGCCTTCGCCGCCTGGCAGAGCAGCGCGTGCCTTCGCCTCCTCGCCGCCTGAGAAAGCGCTGCGTGCCTTCTCGCCCTCGCCGCCTAGCAAAGCGCCGTGTCCCTTCACCGCCTCGCCGCCTAGCAAAGCTCCGCATGCCGTCGCCGCCTAGCAAAGCGCCGTGTTCCTTCGGCGCCTAGCAAAGCAGCGCGTGCCTTCGCCGCCTCGCCGCCTAAGAAAGCGCTGCGTCCCTTTCGCCCTCGCCGCCCAACAAAGCGCCCTGTCCCTTCACCGCCTCCCCAATCGCTTCGGCCCTTCGCCGCCTCGCCGCCCAGCAAAGCGCTGCTTGCCTTCGCCGCCTCACACACCGCTGCGTGCCTTCGCCGCCTCGCCGCTTAGCAAACGCCGTAGTAGCGCCGAAGGCACACGGCGCTTTTGTAGGCGCCCAAGGCACGTGGCGCTTTGCTAAGCACCGAGGCAGCGAAGGCACGCAGCGATCTGATCGTGGTGGACGGGCTCGGGCGCCTTGCTAGGCGGCGAGGCGGCGAAGGCACGCAGCGCTTTGCCAGGCGCCCAAGGACGCAGCGCTGTGCGAGGCGGCGAGGGCACGCAGTGCTTTGCCAGGCGCCGAAGGCACGCAGCGCTCTAGGAGGCGCCGAGGGCACGCAGTGCTTTGCTAGGCGGCGAGCCGACGTGGAGCTTTGCTAGGCAGCCAAGGCTGAGGACGCTTTGCTAGGCGCTTTGCTAGGCGGCGAAGGCACGAAGCGATTGGGGAGGCGGCGAAGGCACACGGCGCTTTGCTAGGCGGCGAGGGCGAGAAGGCACGCAGCGCTCTCTTAGGCGGCGAGGCAGCGAAGGCACGCGCTGCTTTGCTAGGCGCCGAAGGCACGCAGCGCTTCCTTCGTTTGCGAGGCAGCGAAGAGATGGAGCGCTTTGCTTGTTGGCCAGGCAGCGAACAGGCGCCGTGCTTTGCTTTCTGCCACTCAGCGAATACACGCAGCGCTCTGCTTTTTGGCGAGGCAGTGAACAGATGCAGCGTTTAGTTTGCGAGGCGGCCAAGAGACGCGGCGCTTTGCATGATGACGAGGCGGCGAGCAGATCGAGTGGTTTGCTTGTTGGTGAGGCAGCGAAGAGATGCAGCATTTTGCTTGTTGGCGAGGCAGCGAAGAGATTCAGCAGTCTCCTTGTTTGTGACACAGCGACCATGCACAGTGCTTGCTCATTGTGCGAGGCAGCGAAGAGATGCAGCACTTTGCTTGTGCACCAGGTGGCGCAGTGGCATCGCGGATGGCTTTTTGGCGTGGAGGCGAAGCGAGGCAGCACTTTGCTAGTTGGCGAGGCAGCGAAGAGACGCAGCAGTCTGCTTGTTTGTGAGACAGCCAACATGCCCAGTGGTTAGCTATTGTGCGAGGCAGCGAATGACCGCCGAGCAAATCGCTTTGTGCGTTCGCCGCCTCGCTGCCTAGCAAAGCGTCGTCTGCCTTGGGCGCCTAGCAAAGCTGCGCGTGCCGTCGCCGTCAAGCAAAGCGCCGTGTTCCTTGGGCGCCTAGCAAGGAACTGCCTGCGTTCGGCGCCTCGCCGCATCGCGGCCTAGCAAAGCGCTGCGTGCCTTCGGCGGCTGGCAAAGCCGTGCGTGCCTTCGCCGCCTCACACAGAGCGGCGTGCCTTCGCCGCCTGGCAGAGCAGCGCGTGCCTTCGCCTCCTCGCCGCCTGAGAAAGCGCTGCGTGCCTTCTCGCCCTCGCCGCCTAGCAAAGCGCCGTGTCCCTTCACCGCCTCGCCGCCTAGCAAAGCTCCGCATGCCGTCGCCGCCTAGCAAAGCGCCGTGTTCCTTCGGCGCCTAGCAAAGCAGCGCGTGCCTTCGCCGCCTCGCCGCCTAAGAAAGCGCCCTGTCCCTTCACCGCCTCCCCAATCGCTTCGGCCCTTCGCCGCCTCGCCGCCCAGCAAAGCGCTGCTTGCCTTCGCCGCCTCACACACCGCTGCGTGCCTTCGCCGCCTCGCCGCTTAGCAAACGCCGTAGTAGCGCCGAAGGCACACGGCGCTTTTGTAGGCGCCGAAGGCACGTGGCGCTTTGCTAAGCACCGAGGCAGCGAAGGCACGCAGCGATCTGATCGTGGTGGACGGGCTCGGGCGCCTTGCTAGGCGGCGAGGCGGCGAAGGCACGCAGCGCTTTGCCAGGCGCCCAAGGACGCAGCGCTGTGCGAGGCGGCGAGGGCACGCAGTGCTTTGCCAGGCGCCGAAGGCACGCAGCGCTCTAGGAGGCGCCGAGGGCACGCAGTGCTTTGCTAGGCGGCGAGCCGACGTGGAGCTTTGCTAGGCAGCCAAGGCTGAGGACGCTTTGCTAGGCGCTTTGCTAGGCGGCGAAGGCACGAAGCGATTGGGGAGGCGGCGAAGGCACACGGCGCTTTGCTAGGCGGCGAGGGCGAGAAGGCACGCAGCGCTCTCTTAGGCGGCGAGGCAGCGAAGGCACGCGCTGCTTTGCTAGGCGCCGAAGGCACGCAGCGCTTCCTTCGTTTGCGAGGCAGCGAAGAGATGGAGCGCTTTGCTTGTTGGCCAGGCAGCGAACAGGCGCCGTGCTTTGCTTTCTGCCATTCAGCGAATACACGCAGCGCTCTGCTTTTTGGCGAGGCAGTGAACAGATGCAGCGTTTAGTTTGCGAGGCGGCCAAGAGACGCGGCGCTTTGCATGATGACGAGGCGGCGAGCAGATCGAGTGCTTTGCTTGTTGGTGAGGCAGCGAAGAGATGCAGCGGTTTGCTTGTTGGCGAGGCAGCGAAGAGATTCAGCAGTCTCCTTGTTTGTGACACAGCGACCATGCACAGTGCTTGCTCATTGTGCGAGGCAGCGAAGAGATGCAGCACTTTGCTTGTGCACCAGGTGGCGCAGTGGCATCGCGGATGGCTTTTTGGCGTGGAGGCGAAGCGAGGCAGCACTTTGCTAGTTGGCGAGGCAGCGAAGAGACGCAGCAGTCTGCTTGTTTGTGAGACAGCCAACGTGCCCAGTGGTTAGCTCTTGTGCGAGGCAGCGAATGACCGCCGAGCAAATCGCTTTGTGCGTTCGCCGCCTCGCTGCCTAGCAAAGCGTCGTCTGCCTTGGGCGCCTAGCAAAGCTGCGCGTGCCGTCGCCGTCAAGCAAAGCGCCGTGTTCCTTGGGCGCCTAGCAAGGAACTGCCTGCGTTGGGCGCCTCGCCGCATCGCAGCCTAGCAAAGCGCTGCGTGCCTTCGGCGGCTGGCAAAGCCGTGCGTGCCTTCGCCGCCTCACACAGCGCGGCGTGCCTTCGCCGCCTGGCAGAGCAGCGCGTGCCTTCGCCTCCTGAGAAAGCGCTGCGTGCCTTCTCGCCCTCGCCGCCTAGCAAAGCGCCGTGTCCCTTCACCGCCTCGCCGCCTAGCAAAGCTCCGCATGCCGTCGCCGCCTAGCAAAGCGCCGTGTTCCTTCGGCGCCTAGCAAAGCAGCGCGTGCCTTCGCCGCCTCGCCGCCTAAGAAAGCGCTGCGTCCCTTTCGCCCTCGCCGCCCAACAAAGCGCCATCTCCCTTCACCGCCTCCCCAATCGCTTCGGCCCTTCGCCGCCTCGCCGCCCAGCAAAGCGCTGCTTGCCTTCGCCGCCTCACACACCGCTGCGTGCCTTCGCCGCCTCGCCGCTTAGCAAACGCCGTAGTAGCGCCGAAGGCACACGGCGCTTTTGTAGGCGCCGAAGGCACGTGGCGCTTTGCTAAGCACCGAGGCAGCGAAGGCACGCAGCGATCTGATCGTGGTGGACGGGCTCGGGCGCCTTGCTAGGCGGCGAGGCGGCGAAGGCACGCAGCGCTTTGCCAGGCGCCCAAGGACGCAGCGCTGTGCGAGGCGGCGAGGGCACGCAGTGCTTTGCCAGGCGCCGAAGGCACGCAGCGCTCTAGGAGGCGCCGAGGGCACGCAGTGCTTTGCTAGGCGGCGAGCCGACGTGGAGCTTTGCTAGGCAGCCAAGGCTGAGGACGCTTTGCTAGGCGCTTTGCTAGGCGGCGAAGGCACGAAGCGATTGGGGAGGCGGCGAAGGCACACGGCGCTTTGCTAGGCGGCGAGGGCGAGAAGGCACGCAGCGCTCTCTTAGGCGGCGAGGCAGCGAAGGCACGCGCTGCTTTGCTAGGCGCCGAAGGCACGCAGCGCTTCCTTCGTTTGCGAGGCAGCGAAGAGATGGAGCGCTTTGCTTGTTGGCCAGGCAGCGAACAGGCGCCGTGCTTTGCTTTCTGCCACTCAGCGAATACACGCAGCGCTCTGCTTTTTGGCGAGGCAGTGAACAGATGCAGCGTTTAGTTTGCGAGGCGGCCAAGAGACGCGGCGCTTTGCATGATGACGAGGCGGCGAGCAGATCGAGTGCTTTGCTTGTTGGTGAGGCAGCGAAGAGATGCAGCATTTTGCTTGTTGGCGAGGCAGCGAAGAGATTCAGCAGTCTCCTTGTTTGTGACACAGCGACCATGCACAGTGCTTGCTCATTGTGCGAGGCAGCGAAGAGATGCAGCACTTTGCTTGTGCACCAGGTGGCGCAGTGGCATCGCGGATGGCTTTTTGGCGTGGAGGCGAAGCGAGGCAGCACTTTGCTAGTTGGCGAGGCAGCGAAGAGACGCAGCAGGCTGCTTGTTTGTGAGACAGCCAACATGCCCAGTGGTTAGCTCTTGTGCGAGGCAGCGAATGACCGCCGAGCAAATCGCTTTGTGCGTTCGCCGCCTCGCTGCCTAGCAAAGCGTCGTCTGCCTTGGGCGCCTAGCAAAGCTGCGCGTGCCGTCGCCGTCAAGCAAAGCGCCGTGTTCCTTGGGCGCCTAGCAAGGAACTGCCTGCGTTGGGCGCCTCGCCGCATCGCAGCCTAGCAAAGCGCTGCGTGCCTTCGGCGCCTGGCAGAGCAGCGCGTGCCTTCGCCTCCTCGCCGCCTGAGAAAGCGCTGCGTGCCTTCTCGCCCTCGCCGCCTAGCAAAGCGCCGTGTCCCTTCACCGCCTCGCCGCCTAGCAAAGCTCCGCATGCCGTCGCCGCCTAGCAAAGCGCCGTGTTCCTTCGGCGCCTAGCAAAGCTGCGCGTGCCTTCGCCGCCTCGCCGCCTAAGAAAGCGCTGCGTCCCTTTCGCCCTCGCCGCCCAACAAAGCGCCCTGTCCCTTCACCGCCTCCCCAATCGCTTCGGCCCTTCGCCGCCTCGCCGCCCAGCAAAGCGCTGCTTGCCTTCGCCGCCTCACACACCGCTGCGTCCCTTCGCCGCCTCGCCGCTTAGCAAACGCCGTAGTAGCGCCGAAGGCACACGGCGCTTTTGTAGGCGCCGAAGGCACGTGGCGCTTTGCTAAGCACCGAGGCAGCGAAGGCACGCAGCGATCTGATGGTGGTGGACGGGCTCGGGCGCCTTGCTAGGCGGCGAGGCGGCGAAGGCACGCAGCGCTTTGCCAGGCGCCCAAGGACGCAGCGCTCTAGGAGGTGGCGAGGGCACGCAGTGCTTTGCTAGGCGGCGAGCCGACGTGGAGCTTTGCTAGGCAGCCAAGGCTGAGGACGCTTTGCTAGGCGCTTTGCTAGGCGGCGAAGGCACGAAGCGATTTGGGAGGCGGCGAAGGCACACGGCGCTTTGCTAGGCGGCGAGGGCGAGAAGGCACGCAGCGCTCTCTTAGGCGGCGAGGCAGCGAAGGCACGCGCTGCTTTGCTAGGCGCCGAAGGCACGCAGCGCTTCCTTCGTTTGCGAGGCAGCGAAGAGATGGAGCGCTTTGCTTGTTGGCCAGGCAGCGAACAGGCGCCGTGCTTTGCTTTCTGCCACTCAGCGAATACACGCAGCGCTCTGCTTTTTGGCGAGGCAGTGAACAGATGCAGCGTTTAGTTTGCGAGGAGGCCAAGAGACGCGGCGCTTTGCATGATGACGAGGCGGCGAGCAGACCGAGTGGTTTGCTTGTTGGTGAGGCAGCGAAGAGATGCAGCATTTTGCTTGTTGGCGAGGCAGCGAAGAGATTCAGCAGTCTCCTTGTTTGTGACACAGCGACCATGCACAGTGCTTGCTCATTGTGCGAGGCAGCGAAGAGATGCAGCACTTTGCTTGTGCACCAGGTGGCGCAGTGGCATCGCGGATGGCTTTTTGGCGTGGAGGCGAAGCGAGGCAGCACTTTGCTAGTTGGCGAGGCAGCGAAGAGACGCAGCAGGCTGCTTGTTTGTGAGACAGCCAACATGCCCAGTGGTTAGCTCTTGTGCGAGGCAGCGAATGACCGCCGAGCAAATCGCTTTGTGCGTTCGCCGCCTCGCTGCCTAGCAAAGCGTCGTCTGCCTTGGGCGCCTAGCAAAGCTGCGCGTGCCGTCGCCGTCAAGCAAAGCGCCGTGTTCCTTGGGCGCCTAGCAAGGAACTGCCTGCGTTGGGCGCCTCGCCGCATCGCAGCCTAGCAAAGCGCTGCGTGCCTTCGGCGGCTGGCAAAGCCGTGCGTGCCTTCACCGCCTCACACAGCGCGGCGTGCCTTCGCCGCCTGGCAGAGCAGCGCGTGCCTTCGCCTCCTCGCCGCCTGAGAAAGCGCTGCGTGCCTTCTCGCCCTCGCCGCCTAGCAAAGCGCCGTGTCCCTTCACCGCCTCGCCGCCTAGCAAAGCTCCGCATGCCGTCGCCGCCTAGCAAAGCGCCGTGTTCCTTCGGCGCCTAGCAAAGCAGCGCGTGCCTTCGCCGCCTCGCCGCCTAAGAAAGCGCTGCGTCCCTTTCGCCCTCGCCGCCCAACAAAGCGCCCTGTCCCTTCACCGCCTCCCCAATCGCTTCGGCCCTTCGCCGCCTCGCCGCCCAGCAAAGCGCTGCTTGCCTTCGCCGCCTCACACACCGCTGCGTCCCTTCGCCGCCTCGCCGCTTAGCAAACGCCGTAGTAGCGCCGAAGGCACACGGCGCTTTTGTAGGCGCCGAAGGCACGTGGCGCTTTGCTAAGCACCGAGGCAGCGAAGGCACGCAGCGATCTGATCGTGGTGGACGGGCTCGGGCGCCTTGCTAGGCGGCGAGGCGGCGAAGGCACGCAGCGCTTTGCCAGGCGCCCAAGGACGCAGCGCTGTGCGAGGCGGCGAGGGCACGCAGTGCTTTGCCAGGCGCCGAAGGCACGCAGCGCTCTAGGAGGCGCCGAGGGCACGCAGTGCTTTGCTAGGCGGCGAGCCGACGTGGAGCTTTGCTAGGCAGCCAAGGCTGAGGACGCTTTGCTAGGCGCTTTGCTAGGCGGCGAAGGCACGAAGCGATTGGGGAGGCGGCGAAGGCACACGGCGCTTTGCTAGGCGGCGAGGGCGAGAAGGCACGCAGCGCTCTCTTAGGCGGCGAGGCAGCGAAGGCACGCGCTGCTTTGCTAGGCGCCGAAGGCACGCAGCGCTTCCTTCGTTTGCGAGGCAGCGAAGAGATGGAGCGTTTTGCTTGTTGGCCAGGCAGGGAACAGGCGCCGTGCTTTGCTTTCTGCCACTCAGCGAATACACGCAGCGCTCTGCTTTTTGGCGAGGCAGTGAACAGATGCAGCGTATAGTTTGCGAGGAGGCCAAGAGACGCGGCGCTTTGCATGATGACGAGGCGGCGAGCAGACCGAGTGGTTTGCTTGTTGGTGAGGCAGCGAAGAGATGCAGCGCTCTGCTTGTTGGCGAGGCAGCGAAGAGATTCAGCAGTCTCCTTGTTTGTGACACAGCGACCATGCACAGTGCTTGCTCATTGTGCGAGGCAGCGAAGAGATGCAGCACTTTGCTTGTGCACCAGGTGGCGCAGTGGCATCGCGGATGGCTTTTTGGCGTGGAGGCGAAGCGAGGCAGCACTTTGCTAGTTGGCGAGGCAGCGAAGAGACGCAGCAGGCTGCTTGTTTGTGAGACAGCCAACATGCCCAGTGGTTAGCTCTTGTGCGAGGCAGCGAATGACCGCCGAGCAAATCGCTTTGTGCGTTCGCCGCCTCGCTGCCTAGCAAAGCGTCGTCTGCCTTGGGCGCCTAGCAAAGCTGCGCGTGCCGTCGCCGTCAAGCAAAGCGCCGTGTTCCTTGGGCGCCTAGCAAGGAACTGCCTGCGTTGGGCGCCTCGCCGCATCGCAGCCTAGCAAAGCGCTGCGTGCCTTCGGCGGCTGGCAAAGCCGTGCGTGCCTTCGCCGCCTCACACAGCGCGGCGTGCCTTCGCCGCCTGGCAGAGCAGCGCGTGCCTTCGCCTCCTCGCCGCCTGAGAAAGCGCTGCGTGCCTTCTCGCCCTCGCCGCCTAGCAAAGCGCCGTGTCCCTTCACCGCCTCGCCGCCTAGCAAAGCTCCGCATGCCGTCGCCGCCTAGCAAAGCGCCGTGTTCCTTCGGCGCCTAGCAAAGCAGCGCGTGCCTTCGCCGCCTCGCCGCCTAAGAAAACGCTGCGTCCCTTTCGCCCTCGCCGCCCAACAAAGCGCCCTGTCCCTTCACCGCCTCCCCAATCGCTTCGGCCCTTCGCCGCCTCGCCGCCCAGCAAAGCGCTGCTTGCCTTCGCCGCCTCACACACCGCTGCGTCCCTTCGCCGCCTCGCCGCTTAGCAAACGCCGTAGTAGCGCCGAAGGCACACGGCGCTTTTGTAGGCGCCGAAGGCACGTGGCGCTTTGCTAAGCACCGAGGCAGCGAAGGCACGCAGCGATCTGATCGTGGTGGACGGGCTCGGGCGCCTTGCTAGGCGGCGAGGCGGCGAAGGCACGCAGCGCTTTGCCAGGCGCCCAAGGACGCAGCACTGTGCGAGGCGGCGAGGGCACGCAGTGCTTTGCCAGGCGCCGAAGGCACGCAGCGCTCTAGGAGGCGCCGAGGGCACGCAGTGCTTTGCTAGGCGGCGAGCGGACGTGGAGCTTTGCTAGGCAGCGAAGGCTGAGGACGCTTTGCTAGGCGCTTTGCTAGGCAGCGAAGGCACGAAGCGATTGGGGAGGCGGCGAAGGCACACGGCGCTTTGCTAGGCGGCGAGGGCGAGAAGGCACGCAGCGCTCTCTTAGGCGGCGAGGCAGCGAAGGCACGCGCTGCTTTGCTAGGCGCCGAAGGCACGCAGCGCTTCCTTCGTTTGCGAGGCAGCGAAGAGATGGAGCGCTTTGCTTGTTGGCCAGGCAGCGAACAGGCGCCGTGCTTTGCTTTCTGCCACTCAGCGAATACACGCAGCGCTCTGCTTTTTGGCGAGGCAGTGAACAGATGCAGCGTTTAGTTTGCGAGGCGGCCAAGAGACGCGGCGCTTTGCATGATGACGAGGCGGCGAGCAGACCGAGTGCTTTGCTTGTTGGTGAGGCAGCGAAGAGATGCAGCATTTTGCTTGTTGGCGAGGCAGCGAAGAGATTCAGCAGTCTCCTTGTTTGTGACACAGCGACCATGCACAGTGCTTGCTCATTGTGCGAGGCAGCGAAGAGATGCAGCACTTTGCTTGTGCACCAGGTGGCGCAGTGGCATCGCGGATGGCTTTTTGGCGTGGAGGCGAAGCGAGGCAGCACTTTGCTAGTTGGCGAGGCAGCGAAGAGACGCAGCAGGCTGCTTGTTTGTGAGACAGCCAACATGCCCAGTGGTTAGCTCTTGTGCGAGGCAGCGAATGACCGCCGAGCAAATCGCTTTGTGCGTTCGCCGCCTCGCTGCCTAGCAAAGCGTCGTCTGCCTTGGGCGCCTAGCAAAGCTGCGCGTGCCGTCGCCGTCAAGCAAAGCGCCGTGTTCCTTGGGCGCCTAGCAAGGAACTGCCTGCGTTCGGCGCCTCGCCGCATCGCAGCCTAGCAAAGCGCTGCGTGCCTTCGGCGGCTGGCAAAGCCGTGCGTGCCTTCGCCGCCTCACACAGCGCGGCGTGCCTTCGCCGCCTGGCAGAGCAGCGCGTGCCTTCGCCTCCTCGCCGCCTGAGAAAGCGCTGCGTGCCTTCTCGCCCTCGCCGCCTAGCAAAGCGCCGTGTCCCTTCACCGCCTCGCCGCCTAGCAAAGCTCCGCATGCCGTCGCCGCCTAGCAAAGCGCCGTGTTCCTTCGGCGCCTAGCAAAGCAGCGCGTGCCTTCGCCGCCTCGCCGCCTAAGAAAGCGCTGCGTCCCTTTCGCCCTCGCCGCCCAACAAAGCGCCCTGTCCCTTCACCGCCTCCCCAATCGCTTCGGCCCTTCGCCGCCTCGCCGCCCAGCAAAGCGCTGCTTGCCTTCGCCGCCTCACACACCGCTGCGTGCCTTCGCCGCCTCGCCGCTTAGCAAACGCCGTAGTAGCGCCGAAGGCACACGGCGCTTTTGTAGGCGCCGAAGGCACGTGGCGCTTTGCTAAGCACCGAGGCAGCGAAGGCACGCAGCGATCTGATCGTGGTGGACGGGCTCGGGCGCCTTGCTAGGCGGCGAGGCGGCGAAGGCACGCAGCGCTTTGCCAGGTGCCCAAGGACGCAGCGCTGTGCGAGGCGGCGAGGGCACGCAGTGCTTTGCCAGGCGCCGAAGGCACGCAGCGCTCTAGGAGGCGCCGAGGGCACGCAGTGCTTTGCTAGGCGGCGAGCCGACGTGGAGCTTTGCTAGGCAGCCAAGGCTGAGGACGCTTTGCTAGGCGCTTTGCTAGGCGGCGAAGGCACGAAGCGATTGGGGAGGCGGCGAAGGCACACGGCGCTTTGCTAGGCGGCGAGGGCGAGAAGGCACGCAGCGCTCTCTTAGGCGGCGAGGCAGCGAAGGCACGCGCTGCTTTGCTAGGCGCCGAAGGCACGCAGCGCTTCCTTCGTTTGCGAGGCAGCGAAGAGATGGAGCGCTTTGCTTGTTGGCCAGGCAGCGAACAGGCGCCGTGCTTTGCTTTCTGCCACTCAGCGAATACACGCAGCGCTCTGCTTTTTGGCGAGGCAGTGAACAGATGCAGCGTTTAGTTTGCGAGGCGGCCAAGAGACGCGGCGCTTTGCATGATGACGAGGCGGCGAGCAGATCGAGTGGTTTGCTTGTTGGTGAGGCAGCGAAGAGATGCAGCATTTTGCTTGTTGGCGAGGCAGCGAAGAGATTCAGCAGTCTCCTTGTTTGTGACACAGCGACCATGCACAGTGCTTGCTCATTGTGCGAGGCAGCGAAGAGATGCAGCACTTTGCTTGTGCACCAGGTGGCGCAGTGGCATCGCGGATGGCTTTTTGGCGTGGAGGCGAAGCGAGGCAGCACTTTGCTAGTTGGCGAGGCAGCGAAGAGACGCAGCAGGCTGCTTGTTTGTGAGACAGCCAACATGCCCAGTGGTTAGCTCTTGTGCGAGGCAGCGAATGACCGCCGAGCAAATCGCTTTGTGCGTTCGCCGCCTCGCTGCCTAGCAAAGCGTCATCTGCCTTGGGCGCCTAGCAAAGCTGCGCGTGCCGTCGCCGTCAAGCAAAGCGCCGTGTTCCTTGGGCGCCTAGCAAGGAACTGCCTGCGTTGGGCGCCTCGCCGCATCGCAGCCTAGCAAAGCGCTGCGTGCCTTCGGCGGCTGGCAAAGCCGTGCGTGCCTTCGCCGCCTCACACAGCGCGGCGTGCCTTCGCCGCCTGGCAGAGCAGCGCGTGCCTTCGCCTCCTCGCCGCCTGAGAAAGCGCTGCGTGCCTTCTCGCCCTCGCCGCCTAGCAAAGCGCCGTGTCCCTTCACCGCCTCGCCGCCTAGCAAAGCTCCGCATGCCGTCGCCGCCTAGCAAAGCGCCGTGTTCCTTCGGCGCCTAGCAAAGCAGCGCGTGCCTTCGCCGCCTCGCCGCCTAAGAAAGCGCTGCGTCCCTTTCGCCCTCGCCGCCCAACAAAGCGCCCTGTCCCTTCACCGCCTCCCCAATCGCTTCGGCCCTTCGCCGCCTCGCCGCCCAGCAAAGCGCTGCTTGCCTTCGCCGCCTCACACACCGCTGCGTCCCTTCGCCGCCTCGCCGCTTAGCAAACGCCGTAGTAGCGCCGAAGGCACACGGCGCTTTTGTAGGCGCCGAAGGCACGTGGCGCTTTGCTAAGCACCGAGGCAGCGAAGGCACGCAGCGATCTGATCGTGGTGGACGGGCTCGGGCGCCTTGCTAGGCGGCGAGGCGGCGAAGGCACGCAGCGCTTTGCCAGGCGCCCAAGGACGCAGCGCTGTGCGAGGCGGCGAGGGCACGCAGTGCTTTGCCAGGCGCCGAAGGCACGCAGCGCTCTAGGAGGCGCCGAGGGCACGCAGTGCTTTGCTAGGCGGCGAGCCGACGTGGAGCTTTGCTAGGCAGCCAAGGCTGAGGACGCTTTGCTAGGCGCTTTGCTAGGCGGCGAAGGCACGAAGCGATTGGGGAGGCGGCGAAGGCACACGGCGCTTTGCTAGGCGGCGAGGGCGAGAAGGCACGCAGCGCTCTCTTAGGCGGCGAGGCAGCGAAGGCACGCGCTGCTTTGCTAGGCGCCGAAGGCACGCAGCGCTTCCTTCGTTTGCGAGGCAGCGAAGAGATGGAGCGCTTTGCTTGTTGGCCAGGCAGCGAACAGGCGCCGTGCTTTGCTTTCTGCCACTCAGCGAATACACGCAGCGCTCTGCTTTTTGGCGAGGCACTGAACAGATGCAGCGTTTAGTTTGCGAGGAGGCCAAGAGACGCGGCGCTTTGCATGATGACGAGGCGGCGAGCAGATCGAGTGGTTTGCTTGTTGGTGAGGCAGCGAAGAGATGCAGCATTTTGCTTGTTGGCGAGGCAGCGAAGAGATTCAGCAGTCTCCTTGTTTGTGACACAGCGACCATGCACAGTGCTTGCTCATTGTGCGAGGCAGCGAAGAGATGCAGCACTTTGCTTGTGCACCAGGTGGCGCAGTGGCATCGCGGATGGCTTTTTGGCGTGGAGGCGAAGCGAGGCAGCACTTTGCTAGTTGGCGAGGCAGCGAAGAGACGCAGCAGGCTGCTTGTTTGTGAGACAGCCAACATGCCCAGTGGTTAGCTCTTGTGCGAGGCAGCGAATGACCGCCGAGCAAATCGCTTTGTGCGTTCGCCGCCTCGCTGCCTAGCAAAGCGTCATCTGCCTTGGGCGCCTAGCAAAGCTGCGCGTGCCGTCGCCGTCAAGCAAAGCGCCGTGTTCCTTGGGCGCCTAGCAAGGAACTGCCTGCGTTGGGCGCCTGGCCGCATCGCAGCCTAGCAAAGCGCTGCGTGCCTTCGGCGGCTGGCAAAGCCGTGCGTGCCTTCGCCGCCTCACACAGCGCGGCGTGCCTTCGCCGCCTGGCAGAGCAGCGCGTGCCTTCGCCTCCTCGCCGCCTGAGAAAGCGCTGCGTGCCTTCTCGCCCTCGCCGCCTAGCAAAGCGCCGTGTCCCTTCACCGCCTCGCCGCCTAGCAAAGCTCCGCATGCCGTCGCCGCCTAGCAAAGCGCCGTGTTCCTTCGGCGCCTAGCAAAGCAGCGCGTGCCTTCGCCGCCTCGCCGCCTAAGAAAGCGCTGCGTCCCTTTCGCCCTCGCCGCCCAACAAAGCGCCCTGTCCCTTCACCGCCTCCCCAATCGCTTCGGCCCTTCGCCGCCTCGCCGCCCAGCAAAGCGCTGCTTGCCTTCGCCGCCTCACACACCGCTGCGTGCCTTCGCCGCCTCGCCGCTTAGCAAACGCCGTAGTAGCGCCGAAGGCACACGGCGCTTTTGTAGGCGCCGAAGGCACGTGGCGCTTTGCTAAGCACCGAGGCAGCGAAGGCACGCAGCGATCTGATCGTGGTGGACGGGCTCGGGCGCCTTGCTAGGCGGCGAGGCGGCGAAGGCACGCAGCGCTTTGCCAGGCGCCCAAGGACGCAGCGCTGTGCGAGGCGGCGAGGGCACGCAGTGCTTTGCCAGGCGCCGAAGGCACGCAGCGCTCTAGGAGGCGCCGAGGGCACGCAGTGCTTTGCTAGGCGGCGAGCCGACGTGGAGCTTTGCTAGGCAGCCAAGGCTGAGGACGCTTTGCTAGGCGCTTTGCTAGGCGGCGAAGGCACGAAGCGATTGGGGAGGCGGCGAAGGCACACGGCGCTTTGCTAGGCGGCGAGGGCGAGAAGGCACGCAGCGCTCTCTTAGGCGGCGAGGCAGCGAAGGCACGCGCTGCTTTGCTAGGCGCCGAAGGCACGCAGCGCTTCCTTCGTTTGCGAGGCAGCGAAGAGATGGAGCGCTTTGCTTGTTGGCCAGGCAGCGAACAGGCGCCGTGCTTTGCTTTCTGCCACTCAGCGAATACACGCAGCGCTCTGCTTTTTGGCGAGGCACTGAACAGATGCAGCGTTTAGTTTGCGAGGAGGCCAAGAGACGCGGCGCTTTGCATGATGACGAGGCGGCGAGCAGATCGAGTGGTTTGCTTGTTGGTGAGGCAGCGAAGAGATGCAGCATTTTGCTTGTTGGCGAGGCAGCGAAGAGATTCAGCAGTCTCCTTGTTTGTGACACAGCGACCATGCACAGTGCTTGCTCATTGTGCGAGGCAGCGAAGAGATGCAGCACTTTGCTTGTGCACCAGGTGGCGCAGTGGCATCGCGGATGGCTTTTTGGCGTGGAGGCGAAGCGAGGCAGCACTTTGCTAGTTGGCGAGGCAGCGAAGAGACGCAGCAGGCTGCTTGTTTGTGAGACAGCCAACATGCCCAGTGGTTAGCTCTTGTGCGAGGCAGCGAATGACCGCCGAGCAAATCGCTTTGTGCGTTCGCCGCCTCGCTGCCTAGCAAAGCGTCGTCTGCCTTGGGCGCCTAGCAAAGCTGCGCGTGCCGTCGCCGTCAAGCAAAGCGCCGTGTTCCTTGGGCGCCTAGCAAGGAACTGCCTGCGTTGGGCGCCTCGCCGCATCGCAGCCTAGCAAAGCGCTGCGTGCCTTCGGCGGCTGGCAAAGCCGTGCGTGCCTTCGCCGCCTCACACAGCGCGGCGTGCCTTCGCCGCCTGGCAGAGCAGCGCGTGCCTTCGCCTCCTCGCCGCCTGAGAAAGCGCTGCGTGCCTTCTCGCCCTCGCCGCCTAGCAAAGCGCCGTGTCCCTTCACCGCCTCGCCGCCTAGCAAAGCTCCGCATGCCGTCGCCGCCTAGCAAAGCGCCGTGTTCCTTCGGCGCCTAGCAAAGCAGCGCGTGCCTTCGCCGCCTCGCCGCCTAAGAAAGCGCTGCGTCCCTTTCGCCCTCGCCGCCCAACAAAGCGCCCTGTCCCTTCACCGCCTCCCCAATCGCTTCGGCCCTTCGCCGCCTCGCCGCCCAGCAAAGCGCTGCTTGCCTTCGCCGCCTCACACACCGCTGCGTGCCTTCGCCGCCTCGCCGCTTAGCAAACGCCGTAGTAGCGCCGAAGGCACACGGCGCTTTTGTAGGCGCCGAAGGCACGTGGCGCTTTGCTAAGCACCGAGGCAGCGAAGGCACGCAGCGATCTGATCGTGGTGGACGGGCTCGGGCGCCTTGCTAGGCGGCGAGGCGCCGAAGGCACGCAGCGCTTTGCCAGGCGCCCAAGGACGCAGCGCTGTGCGAGGCGGCGAGGGCACGCAGTGCTTTGCCAGGCGCCGAAGGCACGCAGCGCTCTAGGAGGCGCCGAGGGCACGCAGTGCTTTGCTAGGCGGCGAGCCGACGTGGAGCTTTGCTAGGCAGCCAAGGCTGAGGACGCTTTGCTAGGCGCTTTGCTAGGCGGCGAAGGCACGAAGCGATTGGGGAGGCGGCGAAGGCACACGGCGCTTTGCTAGGCGGCGAGGGCGAGAAGGCACGCAGCGCTCTCTTAGGCGGCGAGGCAGCGAAGGCACGCGCTGCTTTGCTAGGCGCCGAAGGCACGCAGCGCTTCCTTCGTTTGCGAGGCAGCGAAGAGATGGAGCGCTTTGCTTGTTGGCCAGGCAGCGAACAGGCGCCGTGCTTTGCTTTCTGCCACTCAGCGAATACACGCAGCGCTCTGCTTTTTGGCGAGGCACTGAACAGATGCAGCGTTTAGTTTGCGAGGAGGCCAAGAGACGCGGCGCTTTGCATGATGACGAGGCGGCGAGCAGATCGAGTGGTTTGCTTGTTGGTGAGGCAGCGAAGAGATGCAGCATTTTGCTTGTTGGCGAGGCAGCGAAGAGATTCAGCAGTCTCCTTGTTTGTGACACAGCGACCATGCACAGTGCTTGCTCATTGTGCGAGGCAGCGAAGAGATGCAGCACTTTGCTTGTGCACCAGGTGGCGCAGTGGCATCGCGGATGGCTTTTTGGCGTGGAGGCGAAGCGAGGCAGCACTTTGCTAGTTGGCGAGGCAGCGAAGAGACGCAGCAGGCTGCTTGTTTGTGAGACAGCCAACATGCCCAGTGGTTAGCTCTTGTGCGAGGCAGCGAATGACCGCCGAGCAAATCGCTTTGTGCGTTCGCCGCCTCGCTGCCTAGCAAAGCGTCATCTGCCTTGGGCGCCTAGCAAAGCTGCGCGTGCCGTCGCCGTCAAGCAAAGCGCCGTGTTCCTTGGGCGCCTAGCAAGGAACTGCCTGCGTTGGGCGCCTGGCCGCATCGCAGCCTAGCAAAGCGCTGCGTGCCTTCGGCGGCTGGCAAAGCCGTGCGTGCCTTCGCCGCCTCACACAGCGCGGCGTGCCTTCGCCGCCTGGCAGAGCAGCGCGTGCCTTCGCCTCCTCGCCGCCTGAGAAAGCGCTGCGTGCCTTCTCGCCCTCGCCGCCTAGCAAAGCGCCGTGTCCCTTCACCGCCTCGCCGCCTAGCAAAGCTCCGCATGCCGTCGCCGCCTAGCAAAGCGCCGTGTTCCTTCGGCGCCTAGCAAAGCAGCGCGTGCCTTCGCCGCCTCGCCGCCTAAGAAAGCGCTGCGTCCCTTTCGCCCTCGCCGCCCAACAAAGCGCCCTGTCCCTTCACCGCCTCCCCAATCGCTTCGGCCCTTCGCCGCCTCGCCGCCCAGCAAAGCGCTGCTTGCCTTCGCCGCCTCACACACCGCTGCGTGCCTTCGCCGCCTCGCCGCTTAGCAAACGCCGTAGTAGCGCCGAAGGCACACGGCGCTTTTGTAGGCGCCGAAGGCACGTGGCGCTTTGCTAAGCACCGAGGCAGCGAAGGCACGCAGCGATCTGATCGTGGTGGACGGGCTCGGGCGCCTTGCTAGGCGGCGAGGCGGCGAAGGCACGCAGCGCTTTGCCAGGCGCCCAAGGACGCAGCGCTGTGCGAGGCGGCGAGGGCACGCAGTGCTTTGCCAGGCGCCGAAGGCACGCAGCGCTCTAGGAGGCGCCGAGGGCACGCAGTGCTTTGCTAGGCGGCGAGCCGACGTGGAGCTTTGCTAGGCAGCCAAGGCTGAGGACGCTTTGCTAGGCGCTTTGCTAGGCGGCGAAGGCACGAAGCGATTGGGGAGGCGGCGAAGGCACACGGCGCTTTGCTAGGCGGCGAGGGCGAGAAGGCACGCAGCGCTCTCTTAGGCGGCGAGGCAGCGAAGGCACGCGCTGCTTTGCTAGGCGCCGAAGGCACGCAGCGCTTCCTTCGTTTGCGAGGCAGCGAAGAGATGGAGCGCTTTGCTTGTTGGCCAGGCAGCGAACAGGAGCCGTGCTTTGCTTTCTGCCACTCAGCGAATACACGCAGCGCTCTGCTTTTTGGCGAGGCACTGAACAGATGCAGCGTTTAGTTTGCGAGGAGGCCAAGAGACGCGGCGCTTTGCATGATGACGAGGCGGCGAGCAGATCGAGTGGTTTGCTTGTTGGTGAGGCAGCGAAGAGATGCAGCATTTTGCTTGTTGGCGAGGCAGCGAAGAGATTCAGCAGTCTCCTTGTTTGTGACACAGCGACCATGCACAGTGCTTGCTCATTGTGCGAGGCAGCGAAGAGATGCAGCACTTTGCTTGTGCACCAGGTGGCGCAGTGGCATCGCGGATGGCTTTTTGGCGTGGAGGCGAAGCGAGGCAGCACTTTGCTAGTTGGCGAGGCAGCGAAGAGACGCAGCAGGCTGCTTGTTTGTGAGACAGCCAACATGCCCAGTGGTTAGCTCTTGTGCGAGGCAGCGAATGACCGCCGAGCAAATCGCTTTGTGCGTTCGCCGCCTCGCTGCCTAGCAAAGCGTCGTCTGCCTTGGGCGCCTAGCAAAGCTGCGCGTGCCGTCGCCGTCAAGCAAAGCGCCGTGTTCCTTGGGCGCCTAGCAAGGAACTGCCTGCGTTGGGCGCCTCGCCGCATCGCAGCCTAGCAAAGCGCTGCGTGCCTTCGGCGGCTGGCAAAGCCGTGCGTGCCTTCGCCGCCTCACACAGCGCGGCGTGCCTTCGCCGCCTGGCAGAGCAGCGCGTGCCTTCGCCTCCTCGCCGCCTGAGAAAGCGCTGCGTGCCTTCTCGCCCTCGCCGCCTAGCAAAGCGCCGTGTCCCTTCACCGCCTCGCCGCCTAGCAAAGCTCCGCATGCCGTCGCCGCCTAGCAAAGCGCCGTGTTCCTTCGGCGCCTAGCAAAGCAGCGCGTGCCTTCGCCGCCTCGCCGCCTAAGAAAGCGCTGCGTCCCTTTCGCCCTCGCCGCCCAACAAAGCGCCATCTCCCTTCACCGCCTCCCCAATCGCTTCGGCCCTTCGCCGCCTCGCCGCCCAGCAAAGCGCTGCTTGCCTTCGCCGCCTCACACACCGCTGCGTCCCTTCGCCGCCTCGCCGCTTAGCAAACGCCGTAGTAGCGCCGAAGGCACACGGCGCTTTTGTAGGCGCCGAAGGCACGTGGCGCTTTGCTAAGCACCGAGGCAGCGAAGGCACGCAGCGATCTGATCGTGGTGGACGGGCTCGGGCGCCTTGCTAGGCGGCGAGGCGGCGAAGGCACGCAGCGCTTTGCCAGGCGCCCAAGGACGCAGCGCTGTGCGAGGCGGCGAGGGCACGCAGTGCTTTGCCAGGCGCCGAAGGCACGCAGCGCTCTAGGAGGCGCCGAGGGCACGCAGTGCTTTGCTAGGCGGCGAGCCGACGTGGAGCTTTGCTAGGCAGCCAAGGCTGAGGACGCTTTGCTAGGCGCTTTGCTAGGCGGCGAAGGCACGAAGCGATTGGGGAGGCGGCGAAGGCACACGGCGCTTTGCTAGGCGGCGAGGGCGAGAAGGCACGCAGCGCTCTCTTAGGCGGCGAGGCAGCGAAGGCACGCGCTGCTTTGCTAGGCGCCGAAGGCACGCAGCGCTTCCTTCGTTTGCGAGGCAGCGAAGAGATGGAGCGCTTTGCTTGTTGGCCAGGCAGCGAACAGGCGCCGTGCTTTGCTTTCTGCCACTCAGCGAATACACGCAGCGCTCTGCTTTTTGGCGAGGCACTGAACAGATGCAGCGTTTAGTTTGCGAGGAGGCCAAGAGACGCGGCGCTTTGCATGATGACGAGGCGGCGAGCAGATCGAGTGGTTTGCTTGTTGGTGAGGCAGCGAAGAGATGCAGCATTTTGCTTGTTGGCGAGGCAGCGAAGAGATTCAGCAGTCTCCTTGTTTGTGACACAGCGACCATGCACAGTGCTTGCTCATTGTGCGAGGCAGCGAAGAGATGCAGCACTTTGCTTGTGCACCAGGTGGCGCAGTGGCATCGCGGATGGCTTTTTGGCGTGGAGGCGAAGCGAGGCAGCACTTTGCTAGTTGGCGAGGCAGCGAAGAGACGCAGCAGGCTGCTTGTTTGTGAGACAGCCAACATGCCCAGTGGTTAGCTCTTGTGCGAGGCAGCGAATGACCGCCGAGCAAATCGCTTTGTGCGTTCGCCGCCTCGCTGCCTAGCAAAGCGTCATCTGCCTTGGGCGCCTAGCAAAGCTGCGCGTGCCGTCGCCGTCAAGCAAAGCGCCGTGTTCCTTGGGCGCCTAGCAAGGAACTGCCTGCGTTGGGCGCCTGGCCGCATCGCAGCCTAGCAAAGCGCTGCGTGCCTTCGGCGGCTGGCAAAGCCGTGCGTGCCTTCGCCGCCTCACACAGCGCGGCGTGCCTTCGCCGCCTGGCAGAGCAGCGCGTGCCTTCGCCTCCTCGCCGCCTGAGAAAGCGCTGCGTGCCTTCTCGCCCTCGCCGCCTAGCAAAGCGCCGTGTCCCTTCACCGCCTCGCCGCCTAGCAAAGCTCCGCATGCCGTCGCCGCCTAGCAAAGCGCCGTGTTCCTTCGGCGCCTAGCAAAGCAGCGCGTGCCTTCGCCGCCTCGCCGCCTAAGAAAGCGCTGCGTCCCTTTCGCCCTCGCCGCCCAACAAAGCGCCCTGTCCCTTCACCGCCTCCCCAATCGCTTCGGCCCTTCGCCGCCTCGCCGCCCAGCAAAGCGCTGCTTGCCTTCGCCGCCTCACACACCGCTGCGTGCCTTCGCCGCCTCGCCGCTTAGCAAACGCCGTAGTAGCGCCGAAGGCACACGGCGCTTTTGTAGGCGCCGAAGGCACGTGGCGCTTTGCTAAGCACCGAGGCAGCGAAGGCACGCAGCGATCTGATCGTGGTGGACGGGCTCGGGCGCCTTGCTAGGCGGCGAGGCGGCGAAGGCACGCAGCGCTTTGCCAGGCGCCCAAGGACGCAGCGCTGTGCGAGGCGGCGAGGGCACGCAGTGCTTTGCCAGGCGCCGAAGGCACGCAGCGCTCTAGGAGGCGCCGAGGGCACGCAGTGCTTTGCTAGGCGGCGAGCCGACGTGGAGCTTTGCTAGGCAGCCAAGGCTGAGGACGCTTTGCTAGGCGCTTTGCTAGGCGGCGAAGGCACGAAGCGATTGGGGAGGCGGCGAAGGCACACGGCGCTTTGCTAGGCGGCGAGGGCGAGAAGGCACGCAGCGCTCTCTTAGGCGGCGAGGCAGCGAAGGCACGCGCTGCTTTGCTAGGCGCCGAAGGCACGCAGCGCTTCCTTCGTTTGCGAGGCAGCGAAGAGATGGAGCGCTTTGCTTGTTGGCCAGGCAGCGAACAGGCGCCGTGCTTTGCTTTCTGCCACTCAGCGAATACACGCAGCGCTCTGCTTTTTGGCGAGGCACTGAACAGATGCAGCGTTTAGTTTGCGAGGAGGCCAAGAGACGCGGCGCTTTGCATGATGACGAGGCGGCGAGCAGATCGAGTGGTTTGCTTGTTGGTGAGGCAGCGAAGAGATGCAGCATTTTGCTTGTTGGCGAGGCAGCGAAGAGATTCAGCAGTCTCCTTGTTTGTGACACAGCGACCATGCACAGTGCTTGCTCATTGTGCGAGGCAGCGAAGAGATGCAGCACTTTGCTTGTGCACCAGGTGGCGCAGTGGCATCGCGGATGGCTTTTTGGCGTGGAGGCGAAGCGAGGCAGCACTTTGCTAGTTGGCGAGGCAGCGAAGAGACGCAGCAGGCTGCTTGTTTGTGAGACAGCCAACATGCCCAGTGGTTAGCTCTTGTGCGAGGCAGCGAATGACCGCCGAGCAAATCGCTTTGTGCGTTCGCCGCCTCGCTGCCTAGCAAAGCGTCGTCTGCCTTGGGCGCCTAGCAAAGCTGCGCGTGCCGTCGCCGTCAAGCAAAGCGCCGTGTTCCTTGGGCGCCTAGCAAGGAACTGCCTGCGTTGGGCGCCTCGCCGCATCGCAGCCTAGCAAAGCGCTGCGTGCCTTCGGCGGCTGGCAAAGCCGTGCGTGCCTTCGCCGCCTCACACAGCGCGGCGTGCCTTCGCCGCCTGGCAGAGCAGCGCGTGCCTTCGCCTCCTCGCCGCCTGAGAAAGCGCTGCGTGCCTTCTCGCCCTCGCCGCCTAGCAAAGCGCCGTGTCCCTTCACCGCCTCGCCGCCTAGCAAAGCTCCGCATGCCGTCGCCGCCTAGCAAAGCGCCGTGTTCCTTCGGCGCCTAGCAAAGCAGCGCGTGCCTTCGCCGCCTCGCCGCCTAAGAAAGCGCTGCGTCCCTTTCGCCCTCGCCGCCCAACAAAGCGCCCTGTCCCTTCACCGCCTCCCCAATCGCTTCGGCCCTTCGCCGCCTCGCCGCCCAGCAAAGCGCTGCTTGCCTTCGCCGCCTCACACACCGCTGCGTGCCTTCGCCGCCTCGCCGCTTAGCAAACGCCGTAGTAGCGCCGAAGGCACACGGCGCTTTTGTAGGCGCCGAAGGCACGTGGCGCTTTGCTAAGCACCGAGGCAGCGAAGGCACGCAGCGATCTGATCGTGGTGGACGGGCTCGGGCGCCTTGCTAGGCGGCGAGGCGCCGAAGGCACGCAGCGCTTTGCCAGGCGCCCAAGGACGCAGCGCTGTGCGAGGCGGCGAGGGCACGCAGTGCTTTGCCAGGCGCCGAAGGCACGCAGCGCTCTAGGAGGCGCCGAGGGCACGCAGTGCTTTGCTAGGCGGCGAGCCGACGTGGAGCTTTGCTAGGCAGCCAAGGCTGAGGACGCTTTGCTAGGCGCTTTGCTAGGCGGCGAAGGCACGAAGCGATTGGGGAGGCGGCGAAGGCACACGGCGCTTTGCTAGGCGGCGAGGGCGAGAAGGCACGCAGCGCTCTCTTAGGCGGCGAGGCAGCGAAGGCACGCGCTGCTTTGCTAGGCGCCGAAGGCACGCAGCGCTTCCTTCGTTTGCGAGGCAGCGAAGAGATGGAGCGCTTTGCTTGTTGGCCAGGCAGCGAACAGGCGCCGTGCTTTGCTTTCTGCCACTCAGCGAATACACGCAGCGCTCTGCTTTTTGGCGAGGCACTGAACAGATGCAGCGTTTAGTTTGCGAGGAGGCCAAGAGACGCGGCGCTTTGCATGATGACGAGGCGGCGAGCAGATCGAGTGGTTTGCTTGTTGGTGAGGCAGCGAAGAGATGCAGCATTTTGCTTGTTGGCGAGGCAGCGAAGAGATTCAGCAGTCTCCTTGTTTGTGACACAGCGACCATGCACAGTGCTTGCTCATTGTGCGAGGCAGCGAAGAGATGCAGCACTTTGCTTGTGCACCAGGTGGCGCAGTGGCATCGCGGATGGCTTTTTGGCGTGGAGGCGAAGCGAGGCAGCACTTTGCTAGTTGGCGAGGCAGCGAAGAGACGCAGCAGGCTGCTTGTTTGTGAGACAGCCAACATGCCCAGTGGTTAGCTCTTGTGCGAGGCAGCGAATGACCGCCGAGCAAATCGCTTTGTGCGTTCGCCGCCTCGCTGCCTAGCAAAGCGTCATCTGCCTTGGGCGCCTAGCAAAGCTGCGCGTGCCGTCGCCGTCAAGCAAAGCGCCGTGTTCCTTGGGCGCCTAGCAAGGAACTGCCTGCGTTGGGCGCCTGGCCGCATCGCAGCCTAGCAAAGCGCTGCGTGCCTTCGGCGGCTGGCAAAGCCGTGCGTGCCTTCGCCGCCTCACACAGCGCGGCGTGCCTTCGCCGCCTGGCAGAGCAGCGCGTGCCTTCGCCTCCTCGCCGCCTGAGAAAGCGCTGCGTGCCTTCTCGCCCTCGCCGCCTAGCAAAGCGCCGTGTCCCTTCACCGCCTCGCCGCCTAGCAAAGCTCCGCATGCCGTCGCCGCCTAGCAAAGCGCCGTGTTCCTTCGGCGCCTAGCAAAGCAGCGCGTGCCTTCGCCGCCTCGCCGCCTAAGAAAGCGCTGCGTCCCTTTCGCCCTCGCCGCCCAACAAAGCGCCCTGTCCCTTCACCGCCTCCCCAATCGCTTCGGCCCTTCGCCGCCTCGCCGCCCAGCAAAGCGCTGCTTGCCTTCGCCGCCTCACACACCGCTGCGTGCCTTCGCCGCCTCGCCGCTTAGCAAACGCCGTAGTAGCGCCGAAGGCACACGGCGCTTTTGTAGGCGCCGAAGGCACGTGGCGCTTTGCTAAGCACCGAGGCAGCGAAGGCACGCAGCGATCTGATCGTGGTGGACGGGCTCGGGCGCCTTGCTAGGCGGCGAGGCGGCGAAGGCACGCAGCGCTTTGCCAGGCGCCCAAGGACGCAGCGCTGTGCGAGGCGGCGAGGGCACGCAGTGCTTTGCCAGGCGCCGAAGGCACGCAGCGCTCTAGGAGGCGCCGAGGGCACGCAGTGCTTTGCTAGGCGGCGAGCCGACGTGGAGCTTTGCTAGGCAGCCAAGGCTGAGGACGCTTTGCTAGGCGCTTTGCTAGGCGGCGAAGGCACGAAGCGATTGGGGAGGCGGCGAAGGCACACGGCGCTTTGCTAGGCGGCGAGGGCGAGAAGGCACGCAGCGCTCTCTTAGGCGGCGAGGCAGCGAAGGCACGCGCTGCTTTGCTAGGCGCCGAAGGCACGCAGCGCTTCCTTCGTTTGCGAGGCAGCGAAGAGATGGAGCGCTTTGCTTGTTGGCCAGGCAGCGAACAGGAGCCGTGCTTTGCTTTCTGCCACTCAGCGAATACACGCAGCGCTCTGCTTTTTGGCGAGGCACTGAACAGATGCAGCGTTTAGTTTGCGAGGAGGCCAAGAGACGCGGCGCTTTGCATGATGACGAGGCGGCGAGCAGATCGAGTGGTTTGCTTGTTGGTGAGGCAGCGAAGAGATGCAGCATTTTGCTTGTTGGCGAGGCAGCGAAGAGATTCAGCAGTCTCCTTGTTTGTGACACAGCGACCATGCACAGTGCTTGCTCATTGTGCGAGGCAGCGAAGAGATGCAGCACTTTGCTTGTGCACCAGGTGGCGCAGTGGCATCGCGGATGGCTTTTTGGCGTGGAGGCGAAGCGAGGCAGCACTTTGCTAGTTGGCGAGGCAGCGAAGAGACGCAGCAGGCTGCTTGTTTGTGAGACAGCCAACATGCCCAGTGGTTAGCTCTTGTGCGAGGCAGCGAATGACCGCCGAGCAAATCGCTTTGTGCGTTCGCCGCCTCGCTGCCTAGCAAAGCGTCGTCTGCCTTGGGCGCCTAGCAAAGCTGCGCGTGCCGTCGCCGTCAAGCAAAGCGCCGTGTTCCTTGGGCGCCTAGCAAGGAACTGCCTGCGTTGGGCGCCTCGCCGCATCGCAGCCTAGCAAAGCGCTGCGTGCCTTCGGCGGCTGGCAAAGCCGTGCGTGCCTTCGCCGCCTCACACAGCGCGGCGTGCCTTCGCCGCCTGGCAGAGCAGCGCGTGCCTTCGCCTCCTCGCCGCCTGAGAAAGCGCTGCGTGCCTTCTCGCCCTCGCTGCCTAGCAAAGCGCCGTGTCCCTTCACCGCCTCGCCGCCTAGCAAAGCTCCGCATGCCGTCGCCGCCTAGCAAAGCGCCGTGTTCCTTCGGCGCCTAGCAAAGCAGCGCGTGCCTTCGCCGCCTCGCCGCCTAAGAAAGCGCTGCGTCCCTTTCGCCCTCGCCGCCCAACAAAGCGCCCTGTCCCTTCACCGCCTCCCCAATCGCTTCGGCCCTTCGCCGCCTCGCCGCCCAGCAAAGCGCTGCTTGCCTTCGCCGCCTCACACACCGCTGCGTGCCTTCGCCGCCTCGCCGCTTAGCAAACGCCGTAGTAGCGCCCAAGGCACACGGCGCTTTTGTAGGCGCCGAAGGCACGTGGCGCTTTGCTAAGCACCGAGGCAGCGAAGGCACGCAGCGATCTGATCGTGGTGGACGGGCTCGGGCGCCTTGCTAGGCGGCGAGGCGCCGAAGGCACGCAGCGCTTTGCCAGGCGCCCAAGGACGCAGCGCTGTGCGAGGCGGCGAGGGCACGCAGTGCTTTGCCAGGCGCCGAAGGCACGCAGCGCTCTAGGAGGCGGCGAGGGCACGCAGTGCTTTGCTAGGCGGCGAGCCGACGTGGAGCTTTGCTAGGCAGCCAAGGCTGAGGACACTTTGCTAGGCGCTTTGCTAGGCGGCGAAGGCACGAAGCGATTGGGGAGGCGGCGAAGGCACACGGCGCTTTGCTAGGCGGCGAGGGCGAGAAGGCACGCAGCGCTCTCTTAGGCGGCGAGGCAGCGAAGGCACGCGCTGCTTTGCTAGGCGCCGAAGGCACGCAGCGCTTCCTTCGTTTGCGAGGCAGCGAAGAGATGGAGCGCTTTGCTTGTTGGCCAGGCAGCGAACAGGCGCCGTGCTTTGCTTTCTGCCACTCAGCGAATACACGCAGCGCTCTGCTTTTTGGCGAGGCAGTGAACAGATGCAGCGTTTAGTTTGCGAGGCGGCCAAGAGACGCGGCGCTTTGCATGATGACGAGGCGGCGAGCAGATCGAGTGGTTTGCTTGTTGGTGAGGCAGCGAAGAGATGCAGCATTTTGCTTGTTGGCGAGGCAGCGAAGAGATTCAGCAGTCTCCTTGTTTGTGACACAGCGACCATGCACAGTGCTTGCTCATTGTGCGAGGCAGCGAAGAGATGCAGCACTTTGCTTGTGCACCAGGTGGCGCAGTGGCATCGCGGATGGCTTTTTGGCGTGGAGGCGAAGCGAGGCAGCACTTTGCTAGTTGGCGAGGCAGCGAAGAGACGCAGCAGTCTGCTTGTTTGTGAGACAGCCAACGTGCCCAGTGGTTAGCTATTGTGCGAGGCAGCGAATGACCGCCGAGCAAATCGCTTTGTGCGTTCGCCGCCTCGCTGCCTAGCAAAGCGTCGTCTGCCTTGGGCGCCTAGCAAAGCTGCGCGTGCCGTCGCCGTCAAGCAAAGCGCCGTGTTCCTTGGGCGCCTAGCAAGGAACTGCCTGCGTTGGGCGCCTCGCCGCATCGCAGCCCAGCAAAGCGCTGCGTGCCTTCGGCGGCTGGCAAAGCCGTGCGTGCCTTCGCCGCCTCACACAGCGCGGCGTGCCTTCGCCGCCTGGCAGAGCAGCGCGTGCCTTCGCCTCCTCGCCGCCTGAGAAAGCGCTGCGTGCCTTCTCGCCCTCGCCGCCTAGCAAAGCGCCGTGTCCCTTCACCGCCTCGCCGCCTAGCAAAGCTCCGCATGCCGTCGCCGCCTAGCAAAGCGCCGTGTTCCTTCGGCGCCTAGCAAAGCAGCGCGTGCCTTCGCCGCCTCGCCGCCTAAGAAAGCGCTGCGTCCCTTTCGCCCTCGCCGCCCAACAAAGCGCCCTGTCCCTTCACCGCCTCCCCAATCGCTTCGGCCCTTCGCCGCCTCGCCGCCCAGCAAAGCGCTGCTTGCCTTCGCCGCCTCACACACCGCTGCGTGCCTTCGCCGCCTCGCCGCTTAGCAAACGCCGTAGTAGCGCCGAAGGCACACGGCGCTTTTGTAGGCGCCGAAGGCACGTGGCGCTTTGCTAAGCACCGAGGCAGCGAAGGCACGCAGCGATCTGATCGTGGTGGACGGGCTCGGGCGCCTTGCTAGGCGGCGAGGCGGCGAAGGCACGCAGCGCTTTGCCAGGCGCCCAAGGACGCAGCGCTGTGCGAGGCGGCGAGGGCACGCAGTGCTTTGCCAGGCGCCGAAGGCACGCAGCGCTCTAGGAGGCGCCGAGGGCACGCAGTGCTTTGCTAGGCGGCGAGCCGACGTGGAGCTTTGCTAGGCAGCCAAGGCTGAGGACGCTTTGCTAGGCGCTTTGCTAGGCGGCGAAGGCACGAAGCGATTGGGGAGGCGGCGAAGGCACACGGCGCTTTGCTAGGCGGCGAGGGCGAGAAGGCACGCAGCGCTCTCTTAGGCGGCGAGGCAGCGAAGGCACGCGCTGCTTTGCTAGGCGCCGAAGGCACGCAGCGCTTCCTTCGTTTGCGAGGCAGCGAAGAGATGGAGCGCTTTGCTTGTTGGCCAGGCAGCGAACAGGCGCCGTGCTTTGCTTTCTGCCACTCAGCGAATACACGCAGCGCTCTGCTTTTTGGCGAGGCACTGAACAGATGCAGCGTTTAGTTTGCGAGGAGGCCAAGAGACGCGGCGCTTTGCATGATGACGAGGCGGCGAGCAGATCGAGTGGTTTGCTTGTTGGTGAGGCAGCGAAGAGATGCAGCATTTTGCTTGTTGGCGAGGCAGCGAAGAGATTCAGCAGTCTCCTTGTTTGTGACACAGCGACCATGCACAGTGCTTGCTCATTGTGCGAGGCAGCGAAGAGATGCAGCACTTTGCTTGTGCACCAGGTGGCGCAGTGGCATCGCGGATGGCTTTTTGGCGTGGAGGCGAAGCGAGGCAGCACTTTGCTAGTTGGCGAGGCAGCGAAGAGACGCAGCAGGCTGCTTGTTTGTGAGACAGCCAACATGCCCAGTGGTTAGCTCTTGTGCGAGGCAGCGAATGACCGCCGAGCAAATCGCTTTGTGCGTTCGCCGCCTCGCTGCCTAGCAAAGCGTCGTCTGCCTTGGGCGCCTAGCAAAGCTGCGCGTGCCGTCGCCGTCAAGCAAAGCGCCGTGTTCCTTGGGCGCCTAGCAAGGAACTGCCTGCGTTGGGCACCTCGCCGCATCGCAGCCTAGCAAAGCGCTGCGTGCCTTCGGCGGCTGGCAAAGCCGTGCGTGCCTTCGCCGCCTCACACAGCGCGGCGTGCCTTCGCCGCCTGGCAGAGCAGCGCGTGCCTTCGCCTCCTCGCCGCCTGAGAAAGCGCTGCGTGCCTTCTCGCCCTCGCCGCCTAGCAAAGCGCCGTGTCCCTTCACCGCCTCGCCGCCTAGCAAAGCTCCGCATGCCGTCGCCGCCTAGCAAAGCGCCGTGTTCCTTCGGCGCCTAGCAAAGCAGCGCGTGCCTTCGCCGCCTCGCCGCCTAAGAAAGCGCTGCGTCCCTTTCGCCCTCGCCGCCCAACAAAGCGCCCTGTCCCTTCACCGCCTCCCCAATCGCTTCGGCCCTTCGCCGCCTCGCCGCCCAGCAAAGCGCTGCTTGCCTTCGCCGCCTCACACACCGCTGCGTGCCTTCGCCGCCTCGCCGCTTAGCAAACGCCGTAGTAGCGCCGAAGGCACACGGCGCTTTTGTAGGCGCCGAAGGCACGTGGCGCTTTGCTAAGCACCGAGGCAGCGAAGGCACGCAGCGATCTGATGGTGGTGGACGGGCTCGGGCGCCTTGCTAGGCGGCGAGGCGGCGAAGGCACGCAGCGCTTTGCCAGGCGCCCAAGGACGCAGCGCTGTGCGAGGCGGCGAGGGCACGCAGTGCTTTGCCAGGCGCCGAAGGCACGCAGCGCTCTAGGAGGCGGCGAGGGCACGCAATGCTTTGCCAGGCGCCGAAGGCACGCAGCGCTCTAGGAGGCGGCGAGGGCACGCAGTGCTTTGCTAGGCGGCGAGCCGACGTGGAGCTTTGCTAGGCAGCCAAGGCTGAGGACGCTTTGCTAGGCGCTTTGCTAGGCGGCGAAGGCACGAAGCGATTGGGGAGGCGGCGAAGGCACACGGCGCTTTGCTAGGCGGCGAGGGCGAGAAGGCACGCAGCGCTCTCTTAGGCGGCGAGGCAGCGAAGGCACGCGCTGCTTTGCTAGGCGCCGAAGGCACGCAGCGCTTCCTTCGTTTGCGAGGCAGCGAAGAGATGGAGCGCTTTGCTTGTTGGCCAGGCAGCGAACAGGCGCCGTGCTTTGCTTTCTGCCACTCAGCGAATACACGCAGCGCTCTGCTTTTTGGCGAGGCACTGAACAGATGCAGCGTTTAGTTTGCGAGGAGGCCAAGAGACGCGGCGCTTTGCATGATGACGAGGCGGCGAGCAGATCGAGTGCTTTGCTTGTTGGTGAGGCAGCGAAGAGATGCAGCATTTTGCTTGTTGGCGAGGCAGCGAAGAGATTCAGCAGTCTCCTTGTTTGTGACACAGCGACCATGCACAGTGCTTGCTCATTGTGCGAGGCAGCGAAGAGATGCAGCACTTTGCTTGTGCACCAGGTGGCGCAGTGGCATCGCGGATGGCTTTTTGGCGTGGAGGCGAAGCGAGGCAGCACTTTGCTAGTTGGCGAGGCAGCGAAGAGACGCAGCAGTCTGCTTGTTTGTGAGACAGCCAACATGCCCAGTGGTTAGCTCTTGTGCGAGGCAGCGAATGACCGCCGAGCAAATGGCTTTGTGCGTTCGCCGCCTCGCTGCCTAGCAAAGCGTCGTCTGCCTTGGGCGCCTAGCAAAGCTGCGCGTGCCGTCGCCGTCAAGCAAAGCGCCGTGTTCCTTGGGCGCCTAGCAAGGAACTGCCTGCGTTGGGCGCCTCGCCGCATCGCAGCCTAGCAAAGCGCTGCGTGCCTTCGGCGGCTGGCAAAGCCGTGCGTGCCTTCACCGCCTCACACAGAGCGGCGTGCCTTCGCCGCCTGGCAGAGCAGCGCGTGCCTTCGCCTCCTCGCCGCCTGAGAAAGCGCTGCGTGCCTTCTCGCCCTCGCCGCCTAGCAAAGCGCCGTGTCCCTTCACCGCCTCGCCGCCTAGCAAAGCTCCGCATGCCGTCGCCGCCTAGCAAAGCGCCGTGTTCCTTCGGCGCCTAGCAAAGCAGCGCGTGCCTTCGCCGCCTCGCCGCCTAAGAAAGCGCTGCGTCCCTTTCGCCCTCGCCGCCCAACAAAGCGCCCTGTCCCTTCACCGCCTCCCCAATCGCTTCGGCCCTTCGCCGCCTCGCCGCCCAGCAAAGCGCTGCTTGCCTTCGCCGCCTCACACACCGCTGCGTGCCTTCGCCGCCTCGCCGCTTAGCAAACGCCGTAGTAGCGCCGAAGGCACACGGCGCTTTTGTAGGCGCCGAAGGCACGTGGCGCTTTGCTAAGCACCGAGGCAGCGAAGGCACGCAGCGATCTGATGGTGGTGGACGGGCTCGGGCGCCTTGCTAGGCGGCGAGGCGGCGAAGGCACGCAGCGCTTTGCCAGGCGCCCAAGGACGCAGCGCTGTGCGAGGCGGCGAGGGCACGCAGTGCTTTGCCAGGCGCCGAAGGCACGCAGCGCTCTAGGAGGCGCCGAGGGCACGCAGTGCTTTGCTAGGCGGCGAGCCGACGTGGAGCTTTGCTAGGCAGCCAAGGCTGAGGACGCTTTGCTAGGCGCTTTGCTAGGCGGCGAAGGCACGAAGCGATTGGGGAGGCGGCGAAGGCACACGGCGCTTTGCTAGGCGGCGAGGGCGAGAAGGCACGCAGCGCTCTCTTAGGCGGCGAGGCAGCGAAGGCACGCGCTGCTTTGCTAGGCGCCGAAGGCACGCAGCGCTTCCTTCGTTTGCGAGGCAGCGAAGAGATGGAGCGCTTTGCTTGTTGGCCAGGCAGCGAACAGGCGCCGTGCTTTGCTTTCTGCCACTCAGCGAATACACGCAGCGCTCTGCTTTTTGGCGAGGCACTGAACAGATGCAGCGTTTAGTTTGCGAGGAGGCCAAGAGACGCGGCGCTTTGCATGATGACGAGGCGGCGAGCAGATCGAGTGGTTTGCTTGTTGGTGAGGCAGCGAAGAGATGCAGCATTTTGCTTGTTGGCGAGGCAGCGAAGAGATTCAGCAGTCTCCTTGTTTGTGACACAGCGACCATGCACAGTGCTTGCTCATTGTGCGAGGCAGCGAAGAGATGCAGCACTTTGCTTGTGCACCAGGTGGCGCAGTGGCATCGCGGATGGCTTTTTGGCGTGGAGGCGAAGCGAGGCAGCACTTTGCTAGTTGGCGAGGCAGCGAAGAGACGCAGCAGGCTGCTTGTTTGTGAGACAGCCAACATGCCCAGTGGTTAGCTCTTGTGCGAGGCAGCGAATGACCGCCGAGCAAATCGCTTTGTGCGTTCGCCGCCTCGCTGCCTAGCAAAGCGTCGTCTGCCTTGGGCGCCTAGCAAAGCTGCGCGTGCCGTCGCCGTCAAGCAAAGCGCCGTGTTCCTTGGGCGCCTAGCAAGGAACTGCCTGCGTTGGGCGCCTCGCCGCATCGCAGCCTAGCAAAGCGCTGCGTGCCTTCGGCGGCTGGCAAAGCCGTGCGTGCCTTCGCCGCCTCACACAGCGCGGCGTGCCTTCGCCGCCTGGCAGAGCAGCGCGTGCCTTCGCCTCCTCGCCGCCTGAGAAAGCGCTGCGTGCCTTCTCGCCCTCGCTGCCTAGCAAAGCGCCGTGTCCCTTCACCGCCTCGCCGCCTAGCAAAGCTCCGCATGCCGTCGCCGCCTAGCAAAGCGCCGTGTTCCTTCGGCGCCTAGCAAAGCAGCGCGTGCCTTCGCCGCCTCGCCGCCTAAGAAAGCGCTGCGTCCCTTTCGCCCTCGCCGCCCAACAAAGCGCCCTGTCCCTTCACCGCCTCCCCAATCGCTTCGGCCCTTCGCCGCCTCGCCGCCCAGCAAAGCGCTGCTTGCCTTCGCCGCCTCACACACCGCTGCGTGCCTTCGCCGCCTCGCCGCTTAGCAAACGCCGTAGTAGCGCCCAAGGCACACGGCGCTTTTGTAGGCGCCGAAGGCACGTGGCGCTTTGCTAAGCACCGAGGCAGCGAAGGCACGCAGCGATCTGATCGTGGTGGACGGGCTCGGGCGCCTTGCTAGGCGGCGAGGCGGCGAAGGCACGCAGCGCTTTGCCAGGCGCCCAAGGACGCAGCGCTGTGCGAGGCGGCGAGGGCACGCAGTGCTTTGCCAGGCGCCGAAGGCACGCAGCGCTCTAGGAGGCGGCGAGGGCACGCAGTGCTTTGCTAGGCGGCGAGCCGACGTGGAGCTTTGCTAGGCAGCGAAGGCTGAGGACGCTTTGCTAGGCGCTTTGCTAGGCGGCGAAGGCACGAAGCGATTGGGGAGGCGGCGAAGGCACACGGCGCTTTGCTAGGCGGCGAGGGCGAGAAGGCACGCAGCGCTCTCTTAGGCGGCGAGGCAGCGAAGGCACGCGCTGCTTTGCTAGGCGCCGAAGGCACGCAGCGCTTCCTTCGTTTGCGAGGCAGCGAAGAGATGGAGCGCTTTGCTTGTTGGCCAGGCAGCGAACAGGCGCCGTGCTTTGCTTTCTGCCACTCAGCGAATACACGCAGCGCTCTGCTTTTTGGCGAGGCAGTGAACAGATGCAGCGTTTAGTTTGCGAGGCGGCCAAGAGACGCGGCGCTTTGCATGATGACGAGGCGGCGAGCAGATCGAGTGGTTTGCTTGTTGGTGAGGCAGCGAAGAGATGCAGCATTTTGCTTGTTGGCGAGGCAGCGAAGAGATTCAGCAGTCTCCTTGTTTGTGACACAGCGACCATGCACAGTGCTTGCTCATTGTGCGAGGCAGCGAAGAGATGCAGCACTTTGCTTGTGCACCAGGTGGCGCAGTGGCATCGCGGATGGCTTTTTGGCGTGGAGGCGAAGCGAGGCAGCACTTTGCTAGTTGGCGAGGCAGCGAAGAGACGCAGCAGTCTGCTTGTTTGTGAGACAGCCAACGTGCCCAGTGGTTAGCTATTGTGCGAGGCAGCGAATGACCGCCGAGCAAATCGCTTTGTGCGTTCGCCGCCTCGCTGCCTAGCAAAGCGTCGTCTGCCTTGGGCGCCTAGCAAAGCTGCGCGTGCCGTCGCCGTCAAGCAAAGCGCCGTGTTCCTTGGGCGCCTAGCAAGGAACTGCCTGCGTTGGGCGCCTGGCCGCATCGCAGCCTAGCAAAGCGCTGCGTGCCTTCGGCGGCTGGCAAAGCCGTGCGTGCCTTCGCCGCCTCACACAGCGCGGCGTGCCTTCGCCGCCTGGCAGAGCAGCGCGTGCCTTCGCCTCCTCGCCGCCTGAGAAAGCGCTGCGTGCCTTCTCGCCCTCGCCGCCTAGCAAAGCGCCGTGTCCCTTCACCGCCTCGCCGCCTAGCAAAGCTCCGCATGCCGTCGCCGCCTAGCAAAGCGCCGTGTTCCTTCGGCGCCTAGCAAAGCAGCGCGTGCCTTCGCCGCCTCGCCGCCTAAGAAAGCGCTGCGTCCCTTTCGCCCTCGCCGCCCAACAAAGCGCCCTGTCCCTTCACCGCCTCCCCAATCGCTTCGGCCCTTCGCCGCCTCGCCGCCCAGCAAAGCGCTGCTTGCCTTCGCCGCCTCACACACCGCTGCGTGCCTTCGCCGCCTCGCCGCTTAGCAAACGCCGTAGTAGCGCCGAAGGCACACGGCGCTTTTGTAGGCGCCGAAGGCACGTGGCGCTTTGCTAAGCACCGAGGCAGCGAAGGCACGCAGCGATCTGATCGTGGTGGACGGGCTCGGGCGCCTTGCTAGGCGGCGAGGCGGCGAAGGCACGCAGCGCTTTGCCAGGCGCCCAAGGACGCAGCGCTGTGCGAGGCGGCGAGGGCACGCAGTGCTTTGCCAGGCGCCGAAGGCACGCAGCGCTCTAGGAGGCGCCGAGGGCACGCAGTGCTTTGCTAGGCGGCGAGCCGACGTGGAGCTTTGCTAGGCAGCCAAGGCTGAGGACGCTTTGCTAGGCGCTTTGCTAGGCGGCGAAGGCACGAAGCGATTGGGGAGGCGGCGAAGGCACACGGCGCTTTGCTAGGCGGCGAGGGCGAGAAGGCACGCAGCGCTCTCTTAGGCGGCGAGGCAGCGAAGGCACGCGCTGCTTTGCTAGGCGCCGAAGGCACGCAGCGCTTCCTTCGTTTGCGAGGCAGCGAAGAGATGGAGCGCTTTGCTTGTTGGCCAGGCAGCGAACAGGCGCCGTGCTTTGCTTTCTGCCACTCAGCGAATACACGCAGCGCTCTGCTTTTTGGCGAGGCACTGAACAGATGCAGCGTTTAGTTTGCGAGGAGGCCAAGAGACGCGGCGCTTTGCATGATGACGAGGCGGCGAGCAGATCGAGTGGTTTGCTTGTTGGTGAGGCAGCGAAGAGATGCAGCATTTTGCTTGTTGGCGAGGCAGCGAAGAGATTCAGCAGTCTCCTTGTTTGTGACACAGCGACCATGCACAGTGCTTGCTCATTGTGCGAGGCAGCGAAGAGATGCAGCACTTTGCTTGTGCACCAGGTGGCGCAGTGGCATCGCGGATGGCTTTTTGGCGTGGAGGCGAAGCGAGGCAGCACTTTGCTAGTTGGCGAGGCAGCGAAGAGACGCAGCAGGCTGCTTGTTTGTGAGACAGCCAACATGCCCAGTGGTTAGCTCTTGTGCGAGGCAGCGAATGACCGCCGAGCAAATCGCTTTGTGCGTTCGCCGCCTCGCTGCCTAGCAAAGCGTCGTCTGCCTTGGGCGCCTAGCAAAGCTGCGCGTGCCGTCGCCGTCAAGCAAAGCGCCGTGTTCCTTGGGCGCCTAGCAAGGAACTGCCTGCGTTGGGCACCTCGCCGCATCGCAGCCTAGCAAAGCGCTGCGTGCCTTCGGCGGCTGGCAAAGCCGTGCGTGCCTTCGCCGCCTCACACAGCGCGGCGTGCCTTCGCCGCCTGGCAGAGCAGCGCGTGCCTTCGCCTCCTCGCCGCCTGAGAAAGCGCTGCGTGCCTTCTCGCCCTCGCCGCCTAGCAAAGCGCCGTGTCCCTTCACCGCCTCGCCGCCTAGCAAAGCTCCGCATGCCGTCGCCGCCTAGCAAAGCGCCGTGTTCCTTCGGCGCCTAGCAAAGCAGCGCGTGCCTTCGCCGCCTCGCCGCCTAAGAAAGCGCTGCGTCCCTTTCGCCCTCGCCGCCCAACAAAGCGCCCTGTCCCTTCACCGCCTCCCCAATCGCTTCGGCCCTTCGCCGCCTCGCCGCCCAGCAAAGCGCTGCTTGCCTTCGCCGCCTCACACACCGCTGCGTGCCTTCGCCGCCTCGCCGCTTAGCAAACGCCGTAGTAGCGCCGAAGGCACACGGCGCTTTTGTAGGCGCCGAAGGCACGTGGCGCTTTGCTAAGCACCGAGGCAGCGAAGGCACGCAGCGATCTGATGGTGGTGGACGGGCTCGGGCGCCTTGCTAGGCGGCGAGGCGGCGAAGGCACGCAGCGCTTTGCCAGGCGCCCAAGGACGCAGCGCTGTGCGAGGCGGCGAGGGCACGCAGTGCTTTGCCAGGCGCCGAAGGCACGCAGCGCTCTAGGAGGCGGCGAGGGCACGCAGTGCTTTGCTAGGCGGCGAGCCGACGTGGAGCTTTGCTAGGCAGCGAAGGCTGAGGACGCTTTGCTAGGCGCTTTGCTAGGCGGCGAAGGCACGAAGCGATTGGGGAGGCGGCGAAGGCACACGGCGCTTTGCTAGGCGGCGAGGGCGAGAAGGCACGCAGCGCTCTCTTAGGCGGCGAGGCAGCGAAGGCACGCGCTGCTTTGCTAGGCGCCGAAGGCACGCAGCGCTTCCTTCGTTTGCGAGGCAGCGAAGAGATGGAGCGCTTTGCTTGTTGGCCAGGCAGCGAACAGGCGCCGTGCTTTGCTTTCTGCCACTCAGCGAATACACGCAGCGCTCTGCTTTTTGGCGAGGCAGTGAACAGATGCAGCGTTTAGTTTGCGAGGCGGCCAAGAGACGCGGCGCTTTGCATGATGACGAGGCGGCGAGCAGATCGAGTGGTTTGCTTGTTGGTGAGGCAGCGAAGAGATGCAGCATTTTGCTTGTTGGCGAGGCAGCGAAGAGATTCAGCAGTCTCCTTGTTTGTGACACAGCGACCATGCACAGTGCTTGCTCATTGTGCGAGGCAGCGAAGAGATGCAGCACTTTGCTTGTGCACCAGGTGGCGCAGTGGCATCGCGGATGGCTTTTTGGCGTGGAGGCGAAGCGAGGCAGCACTTTGCTAGTTGGCGAGGCAGCGAAGAGACGCAGCAGTCTGCTTGTTTGTGAGACAGCCAACGTGCCCAGTGGTTAGCTATTGTGCGAGGCAGCGAATGACCGCCGAGCAAATCGCTTTGTGCGTTCGCCGCCTCGCTGCCTAGCAAAGCGTCGTCTGCCTTGGGCGCCTAGCAAAGCTGCGCGTGCCGTCGCCGTCAAGCAAAGCGCCGTGTTCCTTGGGCGCCTAGCAAGGAACTGCCTGCGTTGGGCGCCTGGCCGCATCGCAGCCTAGCAAAGCGCTGCGTGCCTTCGGCGGCTGGCAAAGCCGTGCGTGCCTTCGCCGCCTCACACAGCGCGGCGTGCCTTCGCCGCCTGGCAGAGCAGCGCGTGCCTTCGCCTCCTCGCCGCCTGAGAAAGCGCTGCGTGCCTTCTCGCCCTCGCCGCCTAGCAAAGCGCCGTGTCCCTTCACCGCCTCGCCGCCTAGCAAAGCTCCGCATGCCGTCGCCGCCTAGCAAAGCGCCGTGTTCCTTCGGCGCCTAGCAAAGCAGCGCGTGCCTTCGCCGCCTCGCCGCCTAAGAAAGCGCTGCGTCCCTTTCGCCCTCGCCGCCCAACAAAGCGCCCTGTCCCTTCACCGCCTCCCCAATCGCTTCGGCCCTTCGCCGCCTCGCCGCCCAGCAAAGCGCTGCTTGCCTTCGCCGCCTCACACACCGCTGCGTGCCTTCGCCGCCTCGCCGCTTAGCAAACGCCGTAGTAGCGCCGAAGGCACACGGCGCTTTTGTAGGCGCCGAAGGCACGTGGCGCTTTGCTAAGCACCGAGGCAGCGAAGGCACGCAGCGATCTGATCGTGGTGGACGGGCTCGGGCGCCTTGCTAGGCGGCGAGGCGGCGAAGGCACGCAGCGCTTTGCCAGGCGCCCAAGGACGCAGCGCTGTGCGAGGCGGCGAGGGCACGCAGTGCTTTGCCAGGCGCCGAAGGCACGCAGCGCTCTAGGAGGCGCCGAGGGCACGCAGTGCTTTGCTAGGCGGCGAGCCGACGTGGAGCTTTGCTAGGCAGCCAAGGCTGAGGACGCTTTGCTAGGCGCTTTGCTAGGCGGCGAAGGCACGAAGCGATTGGGGAGGCGGCGAAGGCACACGGCGCTTTGCTAGGCGGCGAGGGCGAGAAGGCACGCAGCGCTCTCTTAGGCGGCGAGGCAGCGAAGGCACGCGCTGCTTTGCTAGGCGCCGAAGGCACGCAGCGCTTCCTTCGTTTGCGAGGCAGCGAAGAGATGGAGCGCTTTGCTTGTTGGCCAGGCAGCGAACAGGCGCCGTGCTTTGCTTTCTGCCACTCAGCGAATACACGCAGCGCTCTGCTTTTTGGCGAGGCACTGAACAGATGCAGCGTTTAGTTTGCGAGGAGGCCAAGAGACGCGGCGCTTTGCATGATGACGAGGCGGCGAGCAGATCGAGTGGTTTGCTTGTTGGTGAGGCAGCGAAGAGATGCAGCATTTTGCTTGTTGGCGAGGCAGCGAAGAGATTCAGCAGTCTCCTTGTTTGTGACACAGCGACCATGCACAGTGCTTGCTCATTGTGCGAGGCAGCGAAGAGATGCAGCACTTTGCTTGTGCACCAGGTGGCGCAGTGGCATCGCGGATGGCTTTTTGGCGTGGAGGCGAAGCGAGGCAGCACTTTGCTAGTTGGCGAGGCAGCGAAGAGACGCAGCAGGCTGCTTGTTTGTGAGACAGCCAACATGCCCAGTGGTTAGCTCTTGTGCGAGGCAGCGAATGACCGCCGAGCAAATCGCTTTGTGCGTTCGCCGCCTCGCTGCCTAG
Organism: Apteryx mantelli; assembly: GCF_036417845.1. Lineage (NCBI taxonomy): Eukaryota > Metazoa > Chordata > Aves > Apterygiformes > Apterygidae > Apteryx > Apteryx mantelli. The sequence continues at coordinate 14,403,445 of NC_089998.1, forward strand.
CAAAGCGTCGTCTGCCTTGGGCGCCTAGCAAAGCTGCGCGTGCCGTCGCCGTCAAGCAAAGCGCCGTGTTCCTTGGGCGCCTAGCAAGGAACTGCCTGCGTTGGGCACCTCGCCGCATCGCAGCCTAGCAAAGCGCTGCGTGCCTTCGGCGGCTGGCAAAGCCGTGCGTGCCTTCGCCGCCTCACACAGCGCGGCGTGCCTTCGCCGCCTGGCAGAGCAGCGCGTGCCTTCGCCTCCTCGCCGCCTGAGAAAGCGCTGCGTGCCTTCTCGCCCTCGCCGCCTAGCAAAGCGCCGTGTCCCTTCACCGCCTCGCCGCCTAGCAAAGCTCCGCATGCCGTCGCCGCCTAGCAAAGCGCCGTGTTCCTTCGGCGCCTAGCAAAGCAGCGCGTGCCTTCGCCGCCTCGCCGCCTAAGAAAGCGCTGCGTCCCTTTCGCCCTCGCCGCCCAACAAAGCGCCCTGTCCCTTCACCGCCTCCCCAATCGCTTCGGCCCTTCGCCGCCTCGCCGCCCAGCAAAGCGCTGCTTGCCTTCGCCGCCTCACACACCGCTGCGTGCCTTCGCCGCCTCGCCGCTTAGCAAACGCCGTAGTAGCGCCGAAGGCACACGGCGCTTTTGTAGGCGCCGAAGGCACGTGGCGCTTTGCTAAGCACCGAGGCAGCGAAGGCACGCAGCGATCTGATGGTGGTGGACGGGCTCGGGCGCCTTGCTAGGCGGCGAGGCGGCGAAGGCACGCAGCGCTTTGCCAGGCGCCCAAGGACGCAGCGCTGTGCGAGGCGGCGAGGGCACGCAGTGCTTTGCCAGGCGCCGAAGGCACGCAGCGCTCTAGGAGGCGGCGAGGGCACGCAATGCTTTGCCAGGCGCCGAAGGCACGCAGCGCTCTAGGAGGCGGCGAGGGCACGCAGTGCTTTGCTAGGCGGCGAGCCGACGTGGAGCTTTGCTAGGCAGCCAAGGCTGAGGACGCTTTGCTAGGCGCTTTGCTAGGCGGCGAAGGCACGAAGCGATTGGGGAGGCGGCGAAGGCACACGGCGCTTTGCTAGGCGGCGAGGGCGAGAAGGCACGCAGCGCTCTCTTAGGCGGCGAGGCAGCGAAGGCACGCGCTGCTTTGCTAGGCGCCGAAGGCACGCAGCGCTTCCTTCGTTTGCGAGGCAGCGAAGAGATGGAGCGCTTTGCTTGTTGGCCAGGCAGCGAACAGGCGCCGTGCTTTGCTTTCTGCCACTCAGCGAATACACGCAGCGCTCTGCTTTTTGGCGAGGCACTGAACAGATGCAGCGTTTAGTTTGCGAGGAGGCCAAGAGACGCGGCGCTTTGCATGATGACGAGGCGGCGAGCAGATCGAGTGCTTTGCTTGTTGGTGAGGCAGCGAAGAGATGCAGCATTTTGCTTGTTGGCGAGGCAGCGAAGAGATTCAGCAGTCTCCTTGTTTGTGACACAGCGACCATGCACAGTGCTTGCTCATTGTGCGAGGCAGCGAAGAGATGCAGCACTTTGCTTGTGCACCAGGTGGCGCAGTGGCATCGCGGATGGCTTTTTGGCGTGGAGGCGAAGCGAGGCAGCACTTTGCTAGTTGGCGAGGCAGCGAAGAGACGCAGCAGGCTGCTTGTTTGTGAGACAGCCAACGTGCCCAGTGGTTAGCTATTGTGCGAGGCAGCGAATGACCGCCGAGCAAATCGCTTTGTGCGTTCGCCGCCTCGCTGCCTAGCAAAGCGTCGTCTGCCTTGGGCGCCTAGCAAAGCTGCGCGTGCCGTCGCCGTCAAGCAAAGCGCCGTGTTCCTTGGGCGCCTAGCAAGGAACTGCCTGCGTTGGGCGCCTCGCCGCATCGCAGCCTAGCAAAGCGCTGCGTGCCTTCGGCGGCTGGCAAAGCCGTGCGTGCCTTCGCCGCCTCACACAGCGCGGCGTGCCTTCGCCGCCTGGCAGAGCAGCGCGTGCCTTCGCCTCCTCGCCGCCTGAGAAAGCGCTGCGTGCCTTCTCGCCCTCGCCGCCTAGCAAAGCGCCGTGTCCCTTCACCGCCTCGCCGCCTAGCAAAGCTCCGCATGCCGTCGCCGCCTAGCAAAGCGCCGTGTTCCTTCGGCGCCTAGCAAAGCAGCGCGTGCCTTCGCCGCCTCGCCGCCTAAGAAAGCGCTGCGTCCCTTTCGCCCTCGCCGCCCAACGAAGCGCCCTGTCCCTTCACCGCCTCCCCAATCGCTTCGGCCCTTCGCCGCCCAGCAAAGCGCTGCTTGCCTTCGCCGCCTCACACACCGCTGCGTGCCTTCGCCGCCTCGCCGCTTAGCAAACGCCGTAGTAGCGCCGAAGGCACACGGCGCTTTTGTAGGCGCCGAAGGCACGTGGCGCTTTGCTAAGCACCGAGGCAGCGAAGGCACGCAGCGATCTGATGGTGGTGGACGGGCTCGGGCGCCTTGCTAGGCGGCGAGGCGGCGAAGGCACGCAGCGCTTTGCCAGGCGCCCAAGGACGCAGCACTGTGCGAGGCGGCGAGGGCACGCAGTGCTTTGCCAGGCGCCGAAGGCACGCAGCGCTCTAGGAGGCGGCGAGGGCACGCAGTGCTTTGCTAGGCGGCGAGCCGACGTGGAGCTTTGCTAGGCAGCGAAGGCTGAGGACGCTTTGCTAGGCGCTTTGCTAGGCGGCGAAGGCACGAAGCGATTGGGGAGGCGGCGAAGGCACACGGCGCTTTGCTAGGCGGCGAGGGCGAGAAGGCACGCAGCGCTCTCTTAGGCGGCGAGGCAGCGAAGGCACGCGCTGCTTTGCTAGGCGCCGAAGGCACGCAGCGCTTCCTTCGTTTGCGAGGCAGCGAAGAGATGGAGCGCTTTGCTTGTTGGCCAGGCAGCGAACAGGCGCCGTGCTTTGCTTTCTGCCACTCAGCGAATACACGCAGCGCTCTGCTTTTTGGCGAGGCAGTGAACAGATGCAGCGTTTAGTTTGCGAGGAGGCCAAGAGACGCGGCGCTTTGCATGATGACGAGGCGGCGAGCAGATCGAGTGGTTTGCTTGTTGGTGAGGCAGCGAAGAGATGCAGCATTTTGCTTGTTGGCGAGGCAGCGAAGAGATTCAGCAGTCTCCTTGTTTGTGACACAGCGACCATGCACAGTGCTTGCTCATTGTGCGAGGCAGCGAAGAGATGCAGCACTTTGCTTGTGCACCAGGTGGCGCAGTGGCATCGCGGATGGCTTTTTGGCGTGGAGGCGAAGCGAGGCAGCACTTTGCTAGTTGGCGAGGCAGCGAAGAGACGCAGCAGGCTGCTTGTTTGTGAGACAGCCAACATGCCCAGTGGTTAGCTCTTGTGCGAGGCAGCGAATGACCGCCGAGCAAATGGCTTTGTGCGTTCGCCGCCTCGCTGCCTAGCAAAGCGTCGTCTGCCTTGGGCGCCTAGCAAAGCTGCGCGTGCCGTCGCCGTCAAGCAAAGCGCCGTGTTCCTTGGGCGCCTAGCAAGGAACTGCCTGCGTTGGGCGCCTCGCCGCATCGCAGCCTAGCAAAGCGCTGCGTGCCTTCGGCGGCTGGCAAAGCCGTGCGTGCCTTCACCGCCTCACACAGAGCGGCGTGCCTTCGCCGCCTGGCAGAGCAGCGCGTGCCTTCGCCTCCTCGCCGCCTGAGAAAGCGCTGCGTGCCTTCTCGCCCTCGCCGCCTAGCAAAGCGCCGTGTCCCTTCACCGCCTAGCAAAGCTCCGCATGCCGTCGCCGCCTAGCAAAGCGCCGTGTTCCTTCGGCGCCTAGCAAAGCAGCGCGTGCCTTCGCCGCCTCGCCGCCTAAGAAAGCGCTGCGTCCCTTTCGCCCTCGCCGCCCAACAAAGCGCCCTGTCCCTTCACCGCCTCCCCAATCGCTTCGGCCCTTCGCCGCCTCGCCGCCCAGCAAAGCGCTGCTTGCCTTCGCCGCCTCACACACCGCTGCGTGCCTTCGCCGCCTCGCCGCTTAGCAAACGCCGTAGTAGCGCCGAAGGCACACGGCGCTTTTGTAGGCGCCGAAGGCACGTGGCGCTTTGCTAAGCACCGAGGCAGCGAAGGCACGCAGCGATCTGATCGTGGTGGACGGGCTCGGGCGCCTTGCTAGGCGGCGAGGCGGCGAAGGCACGCAGCGCTTTGCCAGGCGCCCAAGGACGCAGCGCTGTGCGAGGCGGCGAGGGCACGCAGTGCTTTGCCAGGCGCCGAAGGCACGCAGCGCTCTAGGAGGCGCCGAGGGCACGCAGTGCTTTGCTAGGCGGCGAGCCGACGTGGAGCTTTGCTAGGCAGCCAAGGCTGAGGACGCTTTGCTAGGCGCTTTGCTAGGCGGCGAAGGCACGAAGCGATTGGGGAGGCGGCGAAGGCACACGGCGCTTTGCTAGGCGGCGAGGGCGAGAAGGCACGCAGCGCTCTCTTAGGCGGCGAGGCAGCGAAGGCACGCGCTGCTTTGCTAGGCGCCGAAGGCACGCAGCGCTTCCTTCGTTTGCGAGGCAGCGAAGAGATGGAGCGCTTTGCTTGTTGGCCAGGCAGCGAACAGGCGCCGTGCTTTGCTTTCTGCCACTCAGCGAATACACGCAGCGCTCTGCTTTTTGGCGAGGCACTGAACAGATGCAGCGTTTAGTTTGCGAGGCGGCCAAGAGACGCGGCGCTTTGCATGATGACGAGGCGGCGAGCAGATCGAGTGCTTTGCTTGTTGGTGAGGCAGCGAAGAGATGCAGCATTTTGCTTGTTGGCGAGGCAGCGAAGAGATTCAGCAGTCTCCTTGTTTGTGACACAGCGACCATGCACAGTGCTTGCTCATTGTGCGAGGCAGCGAAGAGATGCAGCACTTTGCTTGTGCACCAGGTGGCGCAGTGGCATCGCGGATGGCTTTTTGGCGTGGAGGCGAAGCGAGGCAGCACTTTGCTAGTTGGCGAGGCAGCGAAGAGACGCAGCAGGCTGCTTGTTTGTGAGACAGCCAACGTGCCCAGTGGTTAGCTATTGTGCGAGGCAGCGAATGACCGCCGAGCAAATCGCTTTGTGCGTTCGCCGCCTCGCTGCCTAGCAAAGCGTCGTCTGCCTTGGGCGCCTAGCAAAGCTGCGCGTGCCGTCGCCGTCAAGCAAAGCGCCGTGTTCCTTGGGCGCCTAGCAAGGAACTGCCTGCGTTGGGCGCCTCGCCGCATCGCAGCCTAGCAAAGCGCTGCGTGCCTTCGGCGGCTGGCAAAGCCGTGCGTGCCTTCGCCGCCTCACACAGCGCGGCGTGCCTTCGCCGCCTGGCAGAGCAGCGCGTGCCTTCGCCTCCTCGCCGCCTGAGAAAGCGCTGCGTGCCTTCTCGCCCTCGCCGCCTAGCAAAGCGCCGTGTCCCTTCACCGCCTCGCCGCCTAGCAAAGCTCCGCATGCCGTCGCCGCCTAGCAAAGCGCCGTGTTCCTTCAGCGCCTAGCAAAGCAGCGCGTGCCTTCGCCGCCTCGCCGCCTAAGAAAGCGCTGCGTCCCTTTCGCCCTCGCCGCCCAACGAAGCGCCCTGTCCCTTCACCGCCTCCCCAATCGCTTCGGCCCTTCGCCGCCCAGCAAAGCGCTGCTTGCCTTCGCCGCCTCACACACCGCTGCGTCCCTTCGCCGCCTCGCCGCTTAGCAAACGCCGTAGTAGCGCCGAAGGCACACGGCGCTTTTGTAGGCGCCGAAGGCACGTGGCGCTTTGCTAAGCACCGAGGCAGCGAAGGCACGCAGCGATCTGATCGTGGTGGACGGGCTCGGGCGCCTTGCTAGGCGGCGAGGCGGCGAAGGCACGCAGCGCTTTGCCAGGCGCCCAAGGACGCAGCACTGTGCGAGGCGGCGAGGGCACGCAGTGCTTTGCCAGGCGCCGAAGGCACGCAGCGCTCTAGGAGGCGGCGAGGGCACGCAGTGCTTTGCTAGGCGGCGAGCCGACGTGGAGCTTTGCTAGGCAGCGAAGGCTGAGGACGCTTTGCTAGGCGCTTTGCTAGGCGGCGAAGGCACGAAGCGATTGGGGAGGCGGCGAAGGCACACGGCGCTTTGCTAGGCGGCGAGGGCGAGAAGGCACGCAGCGCTCTCTTAGGCGGCGAGGCAGCGAAGGCACGCGCTGCTTTGCTAGGCGCCGAAGGCACGCAGCGCTTCCTTCGTTTGCGAGGCAGCGAAGAGATGGAGCGCTTTGCTTGTTGGCCAGGCAGCGAACAGGCGCCGTGCTTTGCTTTCTGCCACTCAGCGAATACACGCAGCGCTCTGCTTTTTGGCGAGGCAGTGAACAGATGCAGCGTTTAGTTTGCGAGGAGGCCAAGAGACGCGGCGCTTTGCATGATGACGAGGCGGCGAGCAGATCGAGTGGTTTGCTTGTTGGTGAGGCAGCGAAGAGATGCAGCATTTTGCTTGTTGGCGAGGCAGCGAAGAGATTCAGCAGTCTCCTTGTTTGTGACACAGCGACCATGCACAGTGCTTGCTCATTGTGCGAGGCAGCGAAGAGATGCAGCACTTTGCTTGTGCACCAGGTGGCGCAGTGGCATCGCGGATGGCTTTTTGGCGTGGAGGCGAAGCGAGGCAGCACTTTGCTAGTTGGCGAGGCAGCGAAGAGACGCAGCAGGCTGCTTGTTTGTGAGACAGCCAACATGCCCAGTGGTTAGCTCTTGTGCGAGGCAGCGAATGACCGCCGAGCAAATCGCTTTGTGCGTTCGCCGCCTCGCTGCCTAGCAAAGCGTCGTCTGCCTTGGGCGCCTAGCAAAGCTGCGCGTGCCGTCGCCGTCAAGCAAAGCGCCGTGTTCCTTGGGCGCCTAGCAAGGAACTGCCTGCGTTGGGCGCCTCGCCGCATCGCAGCCTAGCAAAGCGCTGCGTGCCTTCGGCGGCTGGCAAAGCCGTGCGTGCCTTCGCCGCCTCACACAGCGCGGCGTGCCTTCGCCGCCTGGCAGAGCAGCGCGTGCCTTCGCCTCCTCGCCGCCTGAGAAAGCGCTGCGTGCCTTCTCGCCCTCGCCGCCTAGCAAAGCGCCGTGTCCCTTCACCGCCTCGCCGCCTAGCAAAGCTCCGCATGCCGTCGCCGCCTAGCAAAGCGCCGTGTTCCTTCGGCGCCTAGCAAAGCAGCGCGTGCCTTCGCCGCCTCGCCGCCTAAGAAAGCGCTGCGTCCCTTTCGCCCTCGCCGCCCAACAAAGCGCCCTGTCCCTTCACCGCCTCCCCAATCGCTTCGGCCCTTCGCCGCCTCGCCGCCCAGCAAAGCGCTGCTTGCCTTCGCCGCCTCACACACCGCTGCGTGCCTTCGCCGCCTCGCCGCTTAGCAAACGCCGTAGTAGCGCCGAAGGCACACGGCGCTTTTGTAGGCGCCGAAGGCACGTGGCGCTTTGCTAAGCACCGAGGCAGCGAAGGCACGCAGCGATCTGATCGTGGTGGACGGGCTCGGGCGCCTTGCTAGGCGGCGAGGCGGCGAAGGCACGCAGCGCTTTGCCAGGCGCCCAAGGACGCAGCGCTGTGCGAGGCGGCGAGGGCACGCAGTGCTTTGCTAGGCGGCGAGCCGACGTGGAGCTTTGCTAGGCAGCGAAGGCTGAGGACGCTTTGCTAGGCGCTTTGCTAGGCAGCGAAGGCACGAAGCGATTGGGGAGGCGGCGAAGGCACACGGCGCTTTGCTAGGCGGCGAGGGCGAGAAGGCACGCAGCGCTCTCTTAGGCGGCGAGGCAGCGAAGGCACGCGCTGCTTTGCTAGGCGCCGAAGGCACGCAGCGCTTCCTTCGTTTGCGAGGCAGCGAAGAGATGGAGCGCTTTGCTTGTTGGCCAGGCAGCGAACAGGCGCCGTGCTTTGCTTTCTGCCACTCAGCGAATACACGCAGCGCTCTGCTTTTTGGCGAGGCACTGAACAGATGCAGCGTTTAGTTTGCGAGGAGGCCAAGAGACGCGGCGCTTTGCATGATGACGAGGCGGCGAGCAGATCGAGTGGTTTGCTTGTTGGTGAGGCAGCGAAGAGATGCAGCATTTTGCTTGTTGGCGAGGCAGCGAAGAGATTCAGCAGTCTCCTTGTTTGTGACACAGCGACCATGCACAGTGCTTGCTCATTGTGCGAGGCAGCGAAGAGATGCAGCACTTTGCTTGTGCACCAGGTGGCGCAGTGGCATCGCGGATGGCTTTTTGGCGTGGAGGCGAAGCGAGGTAGCACTTTGCTAGTTGGCGAGGCAGCGAAGAGACGCAGCAGGCTGCTTGTTTGTGAGACAGCCAACATGCCCAGTGGTTAGCTCTTGTGCGAGGCAGCGAATGACCGCCGAGCAAATCGCTTTGTGCGTTCGCCGCCTCGCTGCCTAGCAAAGCGTCGTCTGCCTTGGGCGCCTAGCAAAGCTGCGCGTGCCGTCGCCGTCAAGCAAAGCGCCGTGTTCCTTGGGCGCCTAGCAAGGAACTGCCTGCGTTGGGCGCCTCGCCGCATCGCAGCCTAGCAAAGCGCTGCGTGCCTTCGGCGGCTGGCAAAGCCGTGCGTGCCTTCGCCGCCTCACACAGCGCGGCGTGCCTTCGCCGCCTGGCAGAGCAGCGCGTGCCTTCGCCTCCTCGCCGCCTGAGAAAGCGCTGCGTGCCTTCTCGCCCTCGCCGCCTAGCAAAGCGCCGTGTCCCTTCACCGCCTAGCAAAGCTCCGCATGCCGTCGCCGCCTAGCAAAGCGCCGTGTTCCTTCGGCGCCTAGCAAAGCAGCGCGTGCCTTCGCCGCCTCGCCGCCTAAGAAAGCGCTGCGTCCCTTTCGCCCTCGCCGCCCAACAAAGCGCCCTGTCCCTTCACCGCCTCCCCAATCGCTTCGGCCCTTCGCCGCCTCGCCGCCCAGCAAAGCGCTGCTTGCCTTCGCCGCCTCACACACCGCTGCGTGCCTTCGCCGCCTCGCCGCTTAGCAAACGCCGTAGTAGCGCCGAAGGCACACGGCGCTTTTGTAGGCGCCGAAGGCACGTGGCGCTTTGCTAAGCACCGAGGCAGCGAAGGCACGCAGCGATCTGATCGTGGTGGACGGGCTCGGGCGCCTTGCTAGGCGGCGAGGCGGCGAAGGCACGCAGCGCTTTGCCAGGCGCCCAAGGACGCAGCGCTGTGCGAGGCGGCGAGGGCACGCAGTGCTTTGCCAGGCGCCGAAGGCACGCAGCGCTCTAGGAGGCGGCGAGGGCACGCAGTGCTTTGCTAGGCGGCGAGCCGACGTGGAGCTTTGCTAGGCAGCCAAGGCTGAGGACGCTTTGCTAGGCGCTTTGCTAGGCGGCGAAGGCACGAAGCGATTGGGGAGGCGGCGAAGGCACACGGCGCTTTGCTAGGCGGCGAGGGCGAGAAGGCACGCAGCGCTCTCTTAGGCGGCGAGGCAGCGAAGGCACGCGCTGCTTTGCTAGGCGCCGAAGGCACGCAGCACTTCCTTCGTTTGCGAGGCAGCGAAGAGATGGAGCGCTTTGCTTGTTGGCCAGGCAGCGAACAGGCGCCGTGCTTTGCTTTCTGCCACTCAGCGAATACACGCAGCGCTCTGCTTTTTGGCGAGGCAGTGAACAGATGCAGCGTTTAGTTTGCGAGGCGGCCAAGAGACGCGGCGCTTTGCATGATGACGAGGCGGCGAGCAGATCGAGTGCTTTGCTTGTTGGTGAGGCAGCGAAGAGATGCAGCATTTTGCTTGTTGGCGAGGCAGCGAAGAGATTCAGCAGTCTCCTTGTTTGTGACACAGCGACCATGCACAGTGCTTGCTCATTGTGCGAGGCAGCGAAGAGATGCAGCACTTTGCTTGTGCACCAGGTGGCGCAGTGGCATCGCGGATGGCTTTTTGGCGTGGAGGCGAAGCGAGGCAGCACTTTGCTAGTTGGCGAGGCAGCGAAGAGACGCAGCAGTCTGCTTGTTTGTGAGACAGCCAACATGCCCAGTGGTTAGCTCTTGTGCGAGGCAGCGAATGACCGCCGAGCAAATGGCTTTGTGCGTTCGCCGCCTCGCTGCCTAGCAAAGCGTCGTCTGCCTTGGGCGCCTAGCAAAGCTGCGCGTGCCGTCGCCGTCAAGCAAAGCGCCGTGTTCCTTGGGCGCCTAGCAAGGAACTGCCTGCGTTGGGCGCCTCGCCGCATCGCAGCCTAGCAAAGCGCTGCGTGCCTTCGGCGGCTGGCAAAGCCGTGCGTGCCTTCACCGCCTCACACAGAGCGGCGTGCCTTCGCCGCCTGGCAGAGCAGCGCGTGCCTTCGCCTCCTCGCCGCCTGAGAAAGCGCTGCGTGCCTTCTCGCCCTCGCCGCCTAGCAAAGCGCCGTGTCCCTTCACCGCCTCGCCGCCTAGCAAAGCTCCGCATGCCGTCGCCGCCTAGCAAAGCGCCGTGTTCCTTCGGCGCCTAGCAAAGCAGCGCGTGCCTTCGCCGCCTCGCCGCCTAAGAAAGCGCTGCGTCCCTTTCGCCCTCGCCGCCCAACAAAGCGCCCTGTCCCTTCACCGCCTCCCCAATCGCTTCGGCCCTTCGCCGCCTCGCCGCCCAGCAAAGCGCTGCTTGCCTTCGCCGCCTCACACACCGCTGCGTGCCTTCGCCGCCTCGCCGCTTAGCAAACGCCGTAGTAGCGCCGAAGGCACACGGCGCTTTTGTAGGCGCCGAAGGCACGTGGCGCTTTGCTAAGCACCGAGGCAGCGAAGGCACGCAGCGATCTGATGGTGGTGGACGGGCTCGGGCGCCTTGCTAGGCGGCGAGGCGGCGAAGGCACGCAGCGCTTTGCCAGGCGCCCAAGGACGCAGCGCTGTGCGAGGCGGCGAGGGCACGCAGTGCTTTGCCAGGCGCCCAAGGACGCAGCGCTCTAGGAGGCGGCGAGGGCACGCAGTGCTTTGCCAGGCGCCGAAGGCACGCAGCGCTCTAGGAGGCGGCGAGGGCACGCAGTGCTTTGCTAGGCGGCGAGCCGACGTGGAGCTTTGCTAGGCAGCCAAGGCTGAGGACGCTTTGCTAGGCGCTTTGCTAGGCGGCGAAGGCACGAAGCGATTGGGGAGGCGGCGAAGGCACACGGCGCTTTGCTAGGCGGCGAGGGCGAGAAGGCACGCAGCGCTCTCTTAGGCGGCGAGGCAGCGAAGGCACGCGCTGCTTTGCTAGGCGCCGAAGGCACGCAGCGCTTCCTTCGTTTGCGAGGCAGCGAAGAGATGGAGCGCTTTGCTTGTTGGCCAGGCAGCGAACAGGCGCCGTGCTTTGCTTTCTGCCACTCAGCGAATACACGCAGCGCTCTGCTTTTTGGCGAGGCACTGAACAGATGCAGCGTTTAGTTTGCGAGGAGGCCAAGAGACGCGGCGCTTTGCATGATGACGAGGCGGCGAGCAGATCGAGTGCTTTGCTTGTTGGTGAGGCAGCGAAGAGATGCAGCATTTTGCTTGTTGGCGAGGCAGCGAAGAGATGCAGCAGTCTCCTTGTTTGTGACACAGCGACCATGCACAGTGCTTGCTCATTGTGCGAGGCAGCGAAGAGATGCAGCACTTTGCTTGTGCACCAGGTGGCGCAGTGGCATCGCGGATGGCTTTTTGGCGTGGAGGCGAAGCGAGGCAGCACTTTGCTAGTTGGCGAGGCAGCGAAGAGACGCAGCAGGCTGCTTGTTTGTGAGACAGCCAACGTGCCCAGTGGTTAGCTATTGTGCGAGGCAGCGAATGACCGCCGAGCAAATCGCTTTGTGCGTTCGCCGCCTCGCTGCCTAGCAAAGCGTCGTCTGCCTTGGGCGCCTAGCAAAGCTGCGCGTGCCGTCGCCGTCAAGCAAAGCGCCGTGTTCCTTGGGCGCCTAGCAAGGAACTGCCTGCGTTGGGCGCCTCGCCGCATCGCAGCCTAGCAAAGCGCTGCGTGCCTTCGGCGGCTGGCAAAGCCGTGCGTGCCTTCGCCGCCTCACACAGCGCGGCGTGCCTTCGCCGCCTGGCAGAGCAGCGCGTGCCTTCGCCTCCTCGCCGCCTGAGAAAGCGCTGCGTGCCTTCTCGCCCTCGCCGCCTAGCAAAGCGCCGTGTCCCTTCACCGCCTCGCCGCCTAGCAAAGCTCCGCATGCCGTCGCCGCCTAGCAAAGCGCCGTGTTCCTTCGGCGCCTAGCAAAGCAGCGCGTGCCTTCGCCGCCTCGCCGCCTAAGAAAGCGCTGCGTCCCTTTCGCCCTCGCCGCCCAACAAAGCGCCCTGTCCCTTCACCGCCTCCCCAATCGCTTCGGCCCTTCGCCGCCCAGCAAAGCGCTGCTTGCCTTCGCCGCCTCACACACCGCTGCGTGCCTTCGCCGCCTCGCCGCTTAGCAAACGCCGTAGTAGCGCCGAAGGCACACGGCGCTTTTGTAGGCGCCGAAGGCACGTGGCGCTTTGCTAAGCACCGAGGCAGCGAAGGCACGCAGCGATCTGATCGTGGTGGACGGGCTCGGGCGCCTTGCTAGGCGGCGAGGCGGCGAAGGCACGCAGCGCTTTGCCAGGCGCCCAAGGACGCAGCGCTGTGCGAGGCGGCGAGGGCACGCAGTGCTTTGCCAGGCGCCGAAGGCACGCAGCGCTCTAGGAGGCGCCGAGGGCACGCAGTGCTTTGCTAGGCGGCGAGCCGACGTGCAGCTTTGCTAGGCAGCCAAGGCTGAGGACGCTTTGCTAGGCGCTTTGCTAGGCGGCGAAGGCACGAAGCGATTGGGGAGGCGGCGAAGGCACACGGCGCTTTGCTAGGCGGCGAGGGCGAGAAGGCACGCAGCGCTCTCTTAGGCGGCGAGGCAGCGAAGGCACGCGCTGCTTTGCTAGGCGCCGAAGGCACGCAGCGCTTCCTTCGTTTGCGAGGCAGCGAAGAGATGGAGCGCTTTGCTTGTTGGCCAGGCAGCGAACAGGCGCCGTGCTTTGCTTTCTGCCACTCAGCGAATACACGCAGCGCTCTGCTTTTTGGCGAGGCAGTGAACAGATGCAGCGTTTAGTTTGCGAGGAGGCCAAGAGACGCGGCGCTTTGCATGATGACGAGGCGGCGAGCAGATCGAGTGGTTTGCTTGTTGGTGAGGCAGCGAAGAGATGCAGCATTTTGCTTGTTGGCGAGGCAGCGAAGAGATTCAGCAGTCTCCTTGTTTGTGACACAGCGACCATGCACAGTGCTTGCTCATTGTGCGAGGCAGCGAAGAGATGCAGCACTTTGCTTGTGCACCAGGTGGCGCAGTGGCATCGCGGATGGCTTTTTGGCGTGGAGGCGAAGCGAGGTAGCACTTTGCTAGTTGGCGAGGCAGCGAAGAGACGCAGCAGGCTGCTTGTTTGTGAGACAGCCAACATGCCCAGTGGTTAGCTATTGTGCGAGGCAGCGAATGACCGCCGAGCAAATCGCTTTGTGCGTTCGCCGCCTCGCTGCCTAGCAAAGCGTCGTCTGCCTTGGGCGCCTAGCAAAGCTGCGCGTGCCGTCGCCGTCAAGCAAAGCGCCGTGTTCCTTGGGCGCCTAGCAAGGAACTGCCTGCGTTGGGCGCCTAGCCGCATCGCAGCCTAGCAAAGCGCTGCGTGCCTTCGGCGGCTGGCAAAGCCGTGCGTGCCTTCGCCGCCTCACACAGCGCGGCGTGCCTTCGCCGCCTGGCAGAGCAGCGCGTGCCTTCGCCTCCTCGCCGCCTGAGAAAGCGCTGCGTGCCTTCTCGCCCTCGCCGCCTAGCAAAGCGCCGTGTCCCTTCACCGCCTCGCCGCCTAGCAAAGCTCCGCATGCCGTCGCCGCCTAGCAAAGCGCCGTGTTCCTTCGGCGCCTAGCAAAGCAGCGCGTGCCTTCGCCGCCTCGCCGCCTAAGAAAGCGCTGCGTCCCTTTCGCCCTCGCCGCCCAACAAAGCGCCATCTCCCTTCACCGCCTCCCCAATCGCTTCGGCCCTTCGCCGCCTCGCCGCCCAGCAAAGCGCTGCTTGCCTTCGCCGCCTCACACACCGCTGCGTGCCTTCGCCGCCTCGCCGCTTAGCAAACGCCGTAGTAGCGCCGAAGGCACACGGCGCTTTTGTAGGCGCCGAAGGCACGTGGCGCTTTGCTAAGCACCGAGGCAGCGAAGGCACGCAGCGATCTGATCGTGGTGGACGGGCTCGGGCGCCTTGCTAGGCGGCGAGGCGGCGAAGGCACGCAGCGCTTTGCCAGGCGCCCAAGGACGCAGCGCTGTGCGAGGCGGCGAGGGCACGCAGTGCTTTGCCAGGCGCCGAAGGCACGCAGCGCTCTAGGAGGCGCCGAGGGCACGCAGTGCTTTGCTAGGCGGCGAGCCGACGTGGAGCTTTGCTAGGCAGCGAAGGCTGAGGACGCTTTGCTAGGCGCTTTGCTAGGCGGCGAAGGCACGAAGCGATTGGGGAGGCGGCGAAGGCACACGGCGCTTTGCTAGGCGGCGAGGGCGAGAAGGCACGCAGCGCTCTCTTAGGCGGCGAGGCAGCGAAGGCACGCGCTGCTTTGCTAGGCGCCGAAGGCACGCAGCGCTTCCTTCGTTTGCGAGGCAGCGAAGAGATGGAGCGCTTTGCTTGTTGGCCAGGCAGCGAACAGGCGCCGTGCTTTGCTTTCTGCCACTCAGCGAATACACGCAGCGCTCTGCTTTTTGGCGAGGCAGTGAACAGATGCAGCGTTTAGTTTGCGAGGAGGCCAAGAGACGCGGCGCTTTGCATGATGACGAGGCGGCGAGCAGATCGAGTGGTTTGCTTGTTGGTGAGGCAGCGAAGAGATGCAGCATTTTGCTTGTTGGCGAGGCAGCGAAGAGATTCAGCAGTCTCCTTGTTTGTGACACAGCGACCATGCACAGTGCTTGCTCATTGTGCGAGGCAGCGAAGAGATGCAGCACTTTGCTTGTGCACCAGGTGGCGCAGTGGCATCGCGGATGGCTTTTTGGCGTGGAGGCGAAGCGAGGCAGCACTTTGCTAGTTGGCGAGGCAGCGAAGAGACGCAGCAGTCTGCTTGTTTGTGAGACAGCCAACATGCCCAGTGGTTAGCTCTTGTGCGAGGCAGCGAATGACCGCCGAGCAAATGGCTTTGTGCGTTCGCCGCCTCGCTGCCTAGCAAAGCGTCGTCTGCCTTGGGCGCCTAGCAAAGCTGCGCGTGCCGTCGCCGTCAAGCAAAGCGCCGTGTTCCTTGGGCGCCTAGCAAGGAACTGCCTGCGTTGGGCGCCTCGCCGCATCGCAGCCTAGCAAAGCGCTGCGTGCCTTCGGCGGCTGGCAAAGCCGTGCGTGCCTTCGCCGCCTCACACAGCGCGGCGTGCCTTCGCCGCCTGGCAGAGCAGCGCGTGCCTTCGCCTCCTCGCCGCCTGAGAAAGCGCTGCGTGCCTTCTCGCCCTCGCCGCCTAGCAAAGCGCCGTGTCCCTTCACCGCCTCGCCGCCTAGCAAAGCTCCGCATGCCGTCGCCGCCTAGCAAAGCGCCGTGTTCCTTCGGCGCCTAGCAAAGCAGCGCGTGCCTTCGCCGCCTCGCCGCCTAAGAAAGCGCTGCGTCCCTTTCGCCCTCGCCGCCCAACAAAGCGCCCTGTCCCTTCACCGCCTCCCCAATCGCTTCGGCCCTTCGCCGCCTCGCCGCCCAGCAAAGCGCTGCTTGCCTTCGCCGCCTCACACACCGCTGCGTGCCTTCGCCGCCTCGCCGCTTAGCAAACGCCGTAGTAGCGCCGAAGGCACACGGCGCTTTTGTAGGCGCCGAAGGCACGTGGCGCTTTGCTAAGCACCGAGGCAGCGAAGGCACGCAGCGATCTGATCGTGGTGGACGGGCTCGGGCGCCTTGCTAGGCGGCGAGGCGGCGAAGGCACGCAGCGCTTTGCCAGGCGCCCAAGGACGCAGCGCTGTGCGAGGCGGCGAGGGCACGCAGTGCTTTGCCAGGCGCCGAAGGCACGCAGCGCTCTAGGAGGCGGCGAGGGCACGCAGTGCTTTGCTAGGCGGCGAGCCGACGTGGAGCTTTGCTAGGCAGCCAAGGCTGAGGACGCTTTGCTAGGCGCTTTGCTAGGCGGCGAAGGCACGAAGCGATTGGGGAGGCGGCGAAGGCACACGGCGCTTTGCTAGGCGGCGAGGGCGAGAAGGCACGCAGCGCTCTCTTAGGCGGCGAGGCAGCGAAGGCACGCGCTGCTTTGCTAGGCGCCGAAGGCACGCAGCGCTTCCTTCGTTTGCGAGGCAGCGAAGAGATGGAGCGCTTTGCTTGTTGGCCAGGCAGCGAACAGGCGCCGTGCTTTGCTTTCTGCCACTCAGCGAATACACGCAGCGCTCTGCTTTTTGGCGAGGCACTGAACAGATGCAGCGTTTAGTTTGCGAGGAGGCCAAGAGACGCGGCGCTTTGCATGATGACGAGGCGGCGAGCAGATCGAGTGCTTTGCTTGTTGGTGAGGCAGCGAAGAGATGCAGCATTTTGCTTGTTGGCGAGGCAGCGAAGAGATTCAGCAGTCTCCTTGTTTGTGACACAGCGACCATGCACAGTGCTTGCTCATTGTGCGAGGCAGCGAAGAGATGCAGCACTTTGCTTGTGCACCAGGTGGCGCAGTGGCATCGCGGATGGCTTTTTGGCGTGGAGGCGAAGCGAGGCAGCACTTTGCTAGTTGGCGAGGCAGCGAAGAGACGCAGCAGGCTGCTTGTTTGTGAGACAGCCAACATGCCCAGTGGTTAGCTCTTGTGCGAGGCAGCGAATGACCGCCGAGCAAATGGCTTTGTGCGTTCGCCGCCTCGCTGCCTAGCAAAGCGTCGTCTGCCTTGGGCGCCTAGCAAAGCTGCGCGTGCCGTCGCCGTCAAGCAAAGCGCCGTGTTCCTTGGGCGCCTAGCAAGGAACTGCCTGCGTTGGGCGCCTCGCCGCATCGCAGCCTAGCAAAGCGCTGCGTGCCTTCGGCGGCTGGCAAAGCCGTGCGTGCCTTCACCGCCTCACACAGAGCGGCGTGCCTTCGCCGCCTGGCAGAGCAGCGCGTGCCTTCGCCTCCTCGCCGCCTGAGAAAGCGCTGCGTGCCTTCTCGCCCTCGCCGCCTAGCAAAGCGCCGTGTCCCTTCACCGCCTCGCCGCCTAGCAAAGCTCCGCATGCCGTCGCCGCCTAGCAAAGCGCCGTGTTCCTTCGGCGCCTAGCAAAGCAGCGCGTGCCTTCGCCGCCTCGCCGCCTAAGAAAGCGCTGCGTCCCTTTCGCCCTCGCCGCCCAACAAAGCGCCCTGTCCCTTCACCGCCTCCCCAATCGCTTCGGCCCTTCGCCGCCTCGCCGCCCAGCAAAGCGCTGCTTGCCTTCGCCGCCTCACACACCGCTGCGTGCCTTCGCCGCCTCGCCGCTTAGCAAACGCCGTAGTAGCGCCGAAGGCACACGGCGCTTTTGTAGGCGCCGAAGGCACGTGGCGCTTTGCTAAGCACCGAGGCAGCGAAGGCACGCAGCGATCTGATGGTGGTGGACGGGCTCGGGCGCCTTGCTAGGCGGCGAGGCGGCGAAGGCACGCAGCGCTTTGCCAGGCGCCCAAGGACGCAGCGCTGTGCGAGGCGGCGAGGGCACGCAGTGCTTTGCCAGGCGCCGAAGGCACGCAGCGCTCTAGGAGGCGGCGAGGGCACGCAATGCTTTGCCAGGCGCCGAAGGCACGCAGCGCTCTAGGAGGCGGCGAGGGCACGCAGTGCTTTGCTAGGCGGCGAGCCGACGTGGAGCTTTGCTAGGCAGCGAAGGCTGAGGACGCTTTGCTAGGCGCTTTGCTAGGCGGCGAAGGCACGAAGCGATTGGGGAGGCGGCGAAGGCACACGGCGCTTTGCTAGGCGGCGAGGGCGAGAAGGCACGCAGCGCTCTCTTAGGCGGCGAGGCAGCGAAGGCACGCGCTGCTTTGCTAGGCGCCGAAGGCACGCAGCGCTTCCTTCGTTTGCGAGGCAGCGAAGAGATGGAGCGCTTTGCTTGTTGGCCAGGCAGCGAACAGGCGCCGTGCTTTGCTTTCTGCCACTCAGCGAATACACGCAGCGCTCTGCTTTTTGGCGAGGCACTGAACAGATGCAGCGTTTAGTTTGCGAGGAGGCCAAGAGACGCGGCGCTTTGCATGATGACGAGGCGGCGAGCAGATCGAGTGGTTTGCTTGTTGGTGAGGCAGCGAAGAGATGCAGCATTTTGCTTGTTGGCGAGGCAGCGAAGAGATTCAGCAGTCTCCTTGTTTGTGACACAGCGACCATGCACAGTGCTTGCTCATTGTGCGAGGCAGCGAAGAGATGCAGCACTTTGCTTGTGCACCAGGTGGCGCAGTGGCATCGCGGATGGCTTTTTGGCGTGGAGGCGAAGCGAGGTAGCACTTTGCTAGTTGGCGAGGCAGCGAAGAGACGCAGCAGGCTGCTTGTTTGTGAGACAGCCAACATGCCCAGTGGTTAGCTATTGTGCGAGGCAGCGAATGACCGCCGAGCAAATCGCTTTGTGCGTTCGCCGCCTCGCTGCCTAGCAAAGCGTCGTCTGCCTTGGGCGCCTAGCAAAGCTGCGCGTGCCGTCGCCGTCAAGCAAAGCGCCGTGTTCCTTGGGCGCCTAGCAAGGAACTGCCTGCGTTGGGCGCCTCGCCGCATCGCAGCCTAGCAAAGCGCTGCGTGCCTTCGGCGGCTGGCAAAGCCGTGCGTGCCTTCGCCGCCTCACACAGCGCGGCGTGCCTTCGCCGCCTGGCAGAGCAGCGCGTGCCTTCGCCTCCTCGCCGCCTGAGAAAGCGCTGCGTGCCTTCTCGCCCTCGCCGCCTAGCAAAGCGCCGTGTCCCTTCACCGCCTAGCAAAGCTCCGCATGCCGTCGCCGCCTAGCAAAGCGCCGTGTTCCTTCGGCGCCTAGCAAAGCAGCGCGTGCCTTCGCCGCCTCGCCGCCTAAGAAAGCGCTGCGTCCCTTTCGCCCTCGCCGCCCAACAAAGCGCCCTGTCCCTTCACCGCCTCCCCAATCGCTTCGGCCCTTCGCCGCCTCGCCGCCCAGCAAAGCGCTGCTTGCCTTCGCCGCCTCACACACCGCTGCGTGCCTTCGCCGCCTCGCCGCTTAGCAAACGCCGTAGTAGCGCCGAAGGCACACGGCGCTTTTGTAGGCGCCGAAGGCACGTGGCGCTTTGCTAAGCACCGAGGCAGCGAAGGCACGCAGCGATCTGATCGTGGTGGACGGGCTCGGGCGCCTTGCTAGGCGGCGAGGCGGCGAAGGCACGCAGCGCTTTGCCAGGCGCCCAAGGACGCAGCGCTGTGCGAGGCGGCGAGGGCACGCAGTGCTTTGCCAGGCGCCGAAGGCACGCAGCGCTCTAGGAGGCGGCGAGGGCACGCAGTGCTTTGCTAGGCGGCGAGCCGACGTGGAGCTTTGCTAGGCAGCGAAGGCTGAGGACGCTTTGCTAGGCGCTTTGCTAGGCGGCGAAGGCACGAAGCGATTGGGGAGGCGGCGAAGGCACACGGCGCTTTGCTAGGCGGCGAGGGCGAGAAGGCACGCAGCGCTCTCTTAGGCGGCGAGGCAGCGAAGGCACGCGCTGCTTTGCTAGGCGCCGAAGGCACGCAGCGCTTCCTTCGTTTGCGAGGCAGCGAAGAGATGGAGCGCTTTGCTTGTTGGCCAGGCAGCGAACAGGCGCCGTGCTTTGCTTTCTGCCACTCAGCGAATACACGCAGCGCTCTGCTTTTTGGCGAGGCACTGAACAGATGCAGCGTTTAGTTTGCGAGGAGGCCAAGAGACGCGGCGCTTTGCATGATGACGAGGCGGCGAGCAGATCGAGTGCTTTGCTTGTTGGTGAGGCAGCGAAGAGATGCAGCATTTTGCTTGTTGGCGAGGCAGCGAAGAGATTCAGCAGTCTCCTTGTTTGTGACACAGCGACCATGCACAGTGCTTGCTCATTGTGCGAGGCAGCGAAGAGATGCAGCACTTTGCTTGTGCACCAGGTGGCGCAGTGGCATCGCGGATGGCTTTTTGGCGTGGAGGCGAAGCGAGGCAGCACTTTGCTAGTTGGCGAGGCAGCGAAGAGACGCAGCAGGCTGCTTGTTTGTGAGACAGCCAACATGCCCAGTGGTTAGCTCTTGTGCGAGGCAGCGAATGACCGCCGAGCAAATGGCTTTGTGCGTTCGCCGCCTCGCTGCCTAGCAAAGCGTCGTCTGCCTTGGGCGCCTAGCAAAGCTGCGCGTGCCGTCGCCGTCAAGCAAAGCGCCGTGTTCCTTGGGCGCCTAGCAAGGAACTGCCTGCGTTGGGCGCCTCGCCGCATCGCAGCCTAGCAAAGCGCTGCGTGCCTTCGGCGGCTGGCAAAGCCGTGCGTGCCTTCACCGCCTCACACAGAGCGGCGTGCCTTCGCCGCCTGGCAGAGCAGCGCGTGCCTTCGCCTCCTCGCCGCCTGAGAAAGCGCTGCGTGCCTTCTCGCCCTCGCCGCCTAGCAAAGCGCCGTGTCCCTTCACCGCCTCGCCGCCTAGCAAAGCTCCGCATGCCGTCGCCGCCTAGCAAAGCGCCGTGTTCCTTCGGCGCCTAGCAAAGCAGCGCGTGCCTTCGCCGCCTCGCCGCCTAAGAAAGCGCTGCGTCCCTTTCGCCCTCGCCGCCCAACAAAGCGCCCTGTCCCTTCACCGCCTCCCCAATCGCTTCGGCCCTTCGCCGCCTCGCCGCCCAGCAAAGCGCTGCTTGCCTTCGCCGCCTCACACACCGCTGCGTGCCTTCGCCGCCTCGCCGCTTAGCAAACGCCGTAGTAGCGCCGAAGGCACACGGCGCTTTTGTAGGCGCCGAAGGCACGTGGCGCTTTGCTAAGCACCGAGGCAGCGAAGGCACGCAGCGATCTGATGGTGGTGGACGGGCTCGGGCGCCTTGCTAGGCGGCGAGGCGGCGAAGGCACGCAGCGCTTTGCCAGGCGCCCAAGGACGCAGCGCTGTGCGAGGCGGCGAGGGCACGCAGTGCTTTGCCAGGCGCCGAAGGCACGCAGCGCTCTAGGAGGCGGCGAGGGCACGCAATGCTTTGCCAGGCGCCGAAGGCACGCAGCGCTCTAGGAGGCGGCGAGGGCACGCAGTGCTTTGCTAGGCGGCGAGCCGACGTGGAGCTTTGCTAGGCAGCGAAGGCTGAGGACGCTTTGCTAGGCGCTTTGCTAGGCGGCGAAGGCACGAAGCGATTGGGGAGGCGGCGAAGGCACACGGCGCTTTGCTAGGCGGCGAGGGCGAGAAGGCACGCAGCGCTCTCTTAGGCGGCGAGGCAGCGAAGGCACGCGCTGCTTTGCTAGGCGCCGAAGGCACGCAGCGCTTCCTTCGTTTGCGAGGCAGCGAAGAGATGGAGCGCTTTGCTTGTTGGCCAGGCAGCGAACAGGCGCCGTGCTTTGCTTTCTGCCACTCAGCGAATACACGCAGCGCTCTGCTTTTTGGCGAGGCACTGAACAGATGCAGCGTTTAGTTTGCGAGGAGGCCAAGAGACGCGGCGCTTTGCATGATGACGAGGCGGCGAGCAGATCGAGTGGTTTGCTTGTTGGTGAGGCAGCGAAGAGATGCAGCATTTTGCTTGTTGGCGAGGCAGCGAAGAGATTCAGCAGTCTCCTTGTTTGTGACACAGCGACCATGCACAGTGCTTGCTCATTGTGCGAGGCAGCGAAGAGATGCAGCACTTTGCTTGTGCACCAGGTGGCGCAGTGGCATCGCGGATGGCTTTTTGGCGTGGAGGCGAAGCGAGGTAGCACTTTGCTAGTTGGCGAGGCAGCGAAGAGACGCAGCAGGCTGCTTGTTTGTGAGACAGCCAACATGCCCAGTGGTTAGCTATTGTGCGAGGCAGCGAATGACCGCCGAGCAAATCGCTTTGTGCGTTCGCCGCCTCGCTGCCTAGCAAAGCGTCGTCTGCCTTGGGCGCCTAGCAAAGCTGCGCGTGCCGTCGCCGTCAAGCAAAGCGCCGTGTTCCTTGGGCGCCTAGCAAGGAACTGCCTGCGTTGGGCGCCTCGCCGCATCGCAGCCTAGCAAAGCGCTGCGTGCCTTCGGCGGCTGGCAAAGCCGTGCGTGCCTTCGCCGCCTCACACAGCGCGGCGTGCCTTCGCCGCCTGGCAGAGCAGCGCGTGCCTTCGCCTCCTCGCCGCCTGAGAAAGCGCTGCGTGCCTTCTCGCCCTCGCCGCCTAGCAAAGCGCCGTGTCCCTTCACCGCCTAGCAAAGCTCCGCATGCCGTCGCCGCCTAGCAAAGCGCCGTGTTCCTTCGGCGCCTAGCAAAGCAGCGCGTGCCTTCGCCGCCTCGCCGCCTAAGAAAGCGCTGCGTCCCTTTCGCCCTCGCCGCCCAACAAAGCGCCCTGTCCCTTCACCGCCTCCCCAATCGCTTCGGCCCTTCGCCGCCTCGCCGCCCAGCAAAGCGCTGCTTGCCTTCGCCGCCTCACACACCGCTGCGTGCCTTCGCCGCCTCGCCGCTTAGCAAACGCCGTAGTAGCGCCGAAGGCACACGGCGCTTTTGTAGGCGCCGAAGGCACGTGGCGCTTTGCTAAGCACCGAGGCAGCGAAGGCACGCAGCGATCTGATCGTGGTGGACGGGCTCGGGCGCCTTGCTAGGCGGCGAGGCGGCGAAGGCACGCAGCGCTTTGCCAGGCGCCCAAGGACGCAGCGCTGTGCGAGGCGGCGAGGGCACGCAGTGCTTTGCCAGGCGCCGAAGGCACGCAGCGCTCTAGGAGGCGGCGAGGGCACGCAGTGCTTTGCTAGGCGGCGAGCCGACGTGGAGCTTTGCTAGGCAGCGAAGGCTGAGGACGCTTTGCTAGGCGCTTTGCTAGGCGGCGAAGGCACGAAGCGATTGGGGAGGCGGCGAAGGCACACGGCGCTTTGCTAGGCGGCGAGGGCGAGAAGGCACGCAGCGCTCTCTTAGGCGGCGAGGCAGCGAAGGCACGCGCTGCTTTGCTAGGCGCCGAAGGCACGCAGCGCTTCCTTCGTTTGCGAGGCAGCGAAGAGATGGAGCGCTTTGCTTGTTGGCCAGGCAGCGAACAGGCGCCGTGCTTTGCTTTCTGCCACTCAGCGAATACACGCAGCGCTCTGCTTTTTGGCGAGGCACTGAACAGATGCAGCGTTTAGTTTGCGAGGAGGCCAAGAGACGCGGCGCTTTGCATGATGACGAGGCGGCGAGCAGATCGAGTGCTTTGCTTGTTGGTGAGGCAGCGAAGAGATGCAGCATTTTGCTTGTTGGCGAGGCAGCGAAGAGATTCAGCAGTCTCCTTGTTTGTGACACAGCGACCATGCACAGTGCTTGCTCATTGTGCGAGGCAGCGAAGAGATGCAGCACTTTGCTTGTGCACCAGGTGGCGCAGTGGCATCGCGGATGGCTTTTTGGCGTGGAGGCGAAGCGAGGCAGCACTTTGCTAGTTGGCGAGGCAGCGAAGAGACGCAGCAGTCTGCTTGTTTGTGAGACAGCCAACATGCCCAGTGGTTAGCTCTTGTGCGAGGCAGCGAATGACCGCCGAGCAAATGGCTTTGTGCGTTCGCCGCCTCGCTGCCTAGCAAAGCGTCGTCTGCCTTGGGCGCCTAGCAAAGCTGCGCGTGCCGTCGCCGTCAAGCAAAGCGCCGTGTTCCTTGGGCGCCTAGCAAGGAACTGCCTGCGTTGGGCGCCTCGCCGCATCGCAGCCTAGCAAAGCGCTGCGTGCCTTCGGCGGCTGGCAAAGCCGTGCGTGCCTTCACCGCCTCACACAGAGCGGCGTGCCTTCGCCGCCTGGCAGAGCAGCGCGTGCCTTCGCCTCCTCGCCGCCTGAGAAAGCGCTGCGTGCCTTCTCGCCCTCGCCGCCTAGCAAAGCGCCGTGTCCCTTCACCGCCTCGCCGCCTAGCAAAGCTCCGCATGCCGTCGCCGCCTAGCAAAGCGCCGTGTTCCTTCGGCGCCTAGCAAAGCAGCGCGTGCCTTCGCCGCCTCGCCGCCTAAGAAAGCGCTGCGTCCCTTTCGCCCTCGCCGCCCAACAAAGCGCCCTGTCCCTTCACCGCCTCCCCAATCGCTTCGGCCCTTCGCCGCCTCGCCGCCCAGCAAAGCGCTGCTTGCCTTCGCCGCCTCACACACCGCTGCGTGCCTTCGCCGCCTCGCCGCTTAGCAAACGCCGTAGTAGCGCCGAAGGCACACGGCGCTTTTGTAGGCGCCGAAGGCACGTGGCGCTTTGCTAAGCACCGAGGCAGCGAAGGCACGCAGCGATCTGATCGTGGTGGACGGGCTCGGGCGCCTTGCTAGGCGGCGAGGCGGCGAAGGCACGCAGCGCTTTGCCAGGCGCCCAAGGACGCAGCGCTGTGCGAGGCGGCGAGGGCACGCAGTGCTTTGCCAGGCGCCGAAGGCACGCAGCGCTCTAGGAGGCGGCGAGGGCACGCAATGCTTTGCCAGGCGCCGAAGGCACGCAGCGCTCTAGGAGGCGGCGAGGGCACGCAGTGCTTTGCTAGGCGGCGAGCCGACGTGGAGCTTTGCTAGGCAGCCAAGGCTGAGGACGCTTTGCTAGGCGCTTTGCTAGGCGGCGAAGGCACGAAGCGATTGGGGAGGCGGCGAAGGCACACGGCGCTTTGCTAGGCGGCGAGGGCGAGAAGGCACGCAGCGCTCTCTTAGGCGGCGAGGCAGCGAAGGCACGCGCTGCTTTGCTAGGCGCCGAAGGCACGCAGCGCTTCCTTCGTTTGCGAGGCAGCGAAGAGATGGAGCGCTTTGCTTGTTGGCCAGGCAGCGAACAGGCGCCGTGCTTTGCTTTCTGCCACTCAGCGAATACACGCAGCGCTCTGCTTTTTGGCGAGGCACTGAACAGATGCAGCGTTTAGTTTGCGAGGCGGCCAAGAGACGCGGCGCTTTGCATGATGACGAGGCGGCGAGCAGATCGAGTGCTTTGCTTGTTGGTGAGGCAGCGAAGAGATGCAGCATTTTGCTTGTTGGCGAGGCAGCGAAGAGATTCAGCAGTCTCCTTGTTTGTGACACAGCGACCATGCACAGTGCTTGCTCATTGTGCGAGGCAGCGAAGAGATGCAGCACTTTGCTTGTGCACCAGGTGGCGCAGTGGCATCGCGGATGGCTTTTTGGCGTGGAGGCGAAGCGAGGCAGCACTTTGCTAGTTGGCGAGGCAGCGAAGAGACGCAGCAGGCTGCTTGTTTGTGAGACAGCCAACGTGCCCAGTGGTTAGCTATTGTGCGAGGCAGCGAATGACCGCCGAGCAAATCGCTTTGTGCGTTCGCCGCCTCGCTGCCTAGCAAAGCGTCGTCTGCCTTGGGCGCCTAGCAAAGCTGCGCGTGCCGTCGCCGTCAAGCAAAGCGCCGTGTTCCTTGGGCGCCTAGCAAGGAACTGCCTGCGTTGGGCGCCTCGCCGCATCGCAGCCTAGCAAAGCGCTGCGTGCCTTCGGCGGCTGGCAAAGCCGTGCGTGCCTTCGCCGCCTCACACAGCGCGGCGTGCCTTCGCCGCCTGGCAGAGCAGCGCGTGCCTTCGCCTCCTCGCCGCCTGAGAAAGCGCTGCGTGCCTTCTCGCCCTCGCCGCCTAGCAAAGCGCCGTGTCCCTTCACCGCCTCGCCGCCTAGCAAAGCTCCGCATGCCGTCGCCGCCTAGCAAAGCGCCGTGTTCCTTCAGCGCCTAGCAAAGCAGCGCGTGCCTTCGCCGCCTCGCCGCCTAAGAAAGCGCTGCGTCCCTTTCGCCCTCGCCGCCCAACGAAGCGCCCTGTCCCTTCACCGCCTCCCCAATCGCTTCGGCCCTTCGCCGCCCAGCAAAGCGCTGCTTGCCTTCGCCGCCTCACACACCGCTGCGTCCCTTCGCCGCCTCGCCGCTTAGCAAACGCCGTAGTAGCGCCGAAGGCACACGGCGCTTTTGTAGGCGCCGAAGGCACGTGGCGCTTTGCTAAGCACCGAGGCAGCGAAGGCACGCAGCGATCTGATCGTGGTGGACGGGCTCGGGCGCCTTGCTAGGCGGCGAGGCGGCGAAGGCACGCAGCGCTTTGCCAGGCGCCCAAGGACGCAGCACTGTGCGAGGCGGCGAGGGCACGCAGTGCTTTGCCAGGCGCCGAAGGCACGCAGCGCTCTAGGAGGCGCCGAGGGCACGCAGTGCTTTGCTAGGCGGCGAGCCGACGTGGAGCTTTGCTAGGCAGCGAAGGCTGAGGACGCTTTGCTAGGCGCTTTGCTAGGCGGCGAAGGCACGAAGCGATTGGGGAGGCGGCGAAGGCACACGGCGCTTTGCTAGGCGGCGAGGGCGAGAAGGCACGCAGCGCTCTCTTAGGCGGCGAGGCAGCGAAGGCACGCGCTGCTTTGCTAGGCGCCGAAGGCACGCAGCGCTTCCTTCGTTTGCGAGGCAGCGAAGAGATGGAGCGCTTTGCTTGTTGGCCAGGCAGCGAACAGGCGCCGTGCTTTGCTTTCTGCCACTCAGCGAATACACGCAGCGCTCTGCTTTTTGGCGAGGCAGTGAACAGATGCAGCGTTTAGTTTGCGAGGAGGCCAAGAGACGCGGCGCTTTGCATGATGACGAGGCGGCGAGCAGATCGAGTGGTTTGCTTGTTGGTGAGGCAGCGAAGAGATGCAGCATTTTGCTTGTTGGCGAGGCAGCGAAGAGATTCAGCAGTCTCCTTGTTTGTGACACAGCGACCATGCACAGTGCTTGCTCATTGTGCGAGGCAGCGAAGAGATGCAGCACTTTGCTTGTGCACCAGGTGGCGCAGTGGCATCGCGGATGGCTTTTTGGCGTGGAGGCGAAGCGAGGCAGCACTTTGCTAGTTGGCGAGGCAGCGAAGAGACGCAGCAGGCTGCTTGTTTGTGAGACAGCCAACATGCCCAGTGGTTAGCTCTTGTGCGAGGCAGCGAATGACCGCCGAGCAAATCGCTTTGTGCGTTCGCCGCCTCGCTGCCTAGCAAAGCGTCGTCTGCCTTGGGCGCCTAGCAAAGCTGCGCGTGCCGTCGCCGTCAAGCAAAGCGCCGTGTTCCTTGGGCGCCTAGCAAGGAACTGCCTGCGTTGGGCGCCTCGCCGCATCGCAGCCTAGCAAAGCGCTGCGTGCCTTCGGCGGCTGGCAAAGCCGTGCGTGCCTTCGCCGCCTCACACAGCGCGGCGTGCCTTCGCCGCCTGGCAGAGCAGCGCGTGCCTTCGCCTCCTCGCCGCCTGAGAAAGCGCTGCGTGCCTTCTCGCCCTCGCCGCCTAGCAAAGCGCCCTGTCCCTTCACCGCCTCCCCAATCGCTTCGGCCCTTCGCCGCCTCGCCGCCCAGCAAAGCGCTGCTTGCCTTCGCCGCCTCACACACCGCTGCGTCCCTTCGCCGCCTCGCCGCTTAGCAAACGCCGTAGTAGCGCCGAAGGCACACGGCGCTTTTGTAGGCGCCGAAGGCACGTGGCGCTTTGCTAAGCACCGAGGCAGCGAAGGCACGCAGCGATCTGATCGTGGTGGACGGGCTCGGGCGCCTTGCTAGGCGGCGAGGCGGCGAAGGCACGCAGCGCTTTGCCAGGCGCCCAAGGACGCAGCGCTGTGCGAGGCGGCGAGGGCACGCAGTGCTTTGCCAGGCGCCGAAGGCACGCAGCGCTCTAGGAGGCGGCGAGGGCACGCAATGCTTTGCCAGGCGCCGAAGGCACGCAGCGCTCTAGGAGGCGGCGAGGGCACGCAGTGCTTTGCTAGGCGGCGAGCCGACGTGGAGCTTTGCTAGGCAGCCAAGGCTGAGGACGCTTTGCTAGGCGCTTTGCTAGGCGGCGAAGGCACGAAGCGATTGGGGAGGCGGCGAAGGCACACGGCGCTTTGCTAGGCGGCGAGGGCGAGAAGGCACGCAGCGCTCTCTTAGGCGGCGAGGCAGCGAAGGCACGCGCTGCTTTGCTAGGCGCCGAAGGCACGCAGCGCTTCCTTCGTTTGCGAGGCAGCGAAGAGATGGAGCGCTTTGCTTGTTGGCCAGGCAGCGAACAGGCGCCGTGCTTTGCTTTCTGCCACTCAGCGAATACACGCAGCGCTCTGCTTTTTGGCGAGGCACTGAACAGATGCAGCGTTTAGTTTGCGAGGCGGCCAAGAGACGCGGCGCTTTGCATGATGACGAGGCGGCGAGCAGATCGAGTGGTTTGCTTGTTGGTGAGGCAGCGAAGAGATGCAGCATTTTGCTTGTTGGCGAGGCAGCGAAGAGATTCAGCAGTCTCCTTGTTTGTGACACAGCGACCATGCACAGTGCTTGCTCATTGTGCGAGGCAGCGAAGAGATGCAGCACTTTGCTTGTGCACCAGGTGGCGCAGTGGCATCGCGGATGGCTTTTTGGCGTGGAGGCGAAGCGAGGTAGCACTTTGCTAGTTGGCGAGGCAGCGAAGAGACGCAGCAGGCTGCTTGTTTGTGAGACAGCCAACATGCCCAGTGGTTAGCTCTTGTGCGAGGCAGCGAATGACCGCCGAGCAAATCGCTTTGTGCGTTCGCCGCCTCGCTGCCTAGCAAAGCGTCGTCTGCCTTGGGCGCCTAGCAAAGCTGCGCGTGCCGTCGCCGTCAAGCAAAGCGCCGTGTTCCTTGGGCGCCTAGCAAGGAACTGCCTGCGTTGGGCGCCTCGCCGCATCGCAGCCTAGCAAAGCGCTGCGTGCCTTCGGCGGCTGGCAAAGCCGTGCGTGCCTTCGCCGCCTCACACAGCGCGGCGTGCCTTCGCCGCCTGGCAGAGCAGCGCGTGCCTTCGCCTCCTCGCCGCCTGAGAAAGCGCTGCGTGCCTTCTCGCCCTCGCCGCCTAGCAAAGCGCCGTGTCCCTTCACCGCCTAGCAAAGCTCCGCATGCCGTCGCCGCCTAGCAAAGCGCCGTGTTCCTTCGGCGCCTAGCAAAGCAGCGCGTGCCTTCGCCGCCTCGCCGCCTAAGAAAGCGCTGCGTCCCTTTCGCCCTCGCCGCCCAACAAAGCGCCCTGTCCCTTCACCGCCTCCCCAATCGCTTCGGCCCTTCGCCGCCTCGCCGCCCAGCAAAGCGCTGCTTGCCTTCGCCGCCTCACACACCGCTGCGTGCCTTCGCCGCCTCGCCGCTTAGCAAACGCCGTAGTAGCGCCGAAGGCACACGGCGCTTTTGTAGGCGCCGAAGGCACGTGGCGCTTTGCTAAGCACCGAGGCAGCGAAGGCACGCAGCGATCTGATCGTGGTGGACGGGCTCGGGCGCCTTGCTAGGCGGCGAGGCGGCGAAGGCACGCAGCGCTTTGCCAGGCGCCCAAGGACGCAGCGCTGTGCGAGGCGGCGAGGGCACGCAGTGCTTTGCCAGGCGCCGAAGGCACGCAGCGCTCTAGGAGGCGCCGAGGGCACGCAGTGCTTTGCTAGGCGGCGAGCCGACGTGGAGCTTTGCTAGGCAGCGAAGGCTGAGGACGCTTTGCTAGGCGCTTTGCTAGGCGGCGAAGGCACGAAGCGATTGGGGAGGCGGCGAAGGCACACGGCGCTTTGCTAGGCGGCGAGGGCGAGAAGGCACGCAGCGCTCTCTTAGGCGGCGAGGCAGCGAAGGCACGCGCTGCTTTGCTAGGCGCCGAAGGCACGCAGCACTTCCTTCGTTTGCGAGGCAGCGAAGAGATGGAGCGCTTTGCTTGTTGGCCAGGCAGCGAACAGGCGCCGTGCTTTGCTTTCTGCCACTCAGCGAATACACGCAGCGCTCTGCTTTTTGGCGAGGCAGTGAACAGATGCAGCGTTTAGTTTGCGAGGAGGCCAAGAGACGCGGCGCTTTGCATGATGACGAGGCGGCGAGCAGATCGAGTGGTTTGCTTGTTGGTGAGGCAGCGAAGAGATGCAGCATTTTGCTTGTTGGCGAGGCAGCGAAGAGATTCAGCAGTCTCCTTGTTTGTGACACAGCGACCATGCACAGTGCTTGCTCATTGTGCGAGGCAGCGAAGAGATGCAGCACTTTGCTTGTGCACCAGGTGGCGCAGTGGCATCGCGGATGGCTTTTTGGCGTGGAGGCGAAGCGAGGCAGCACTTTGCTAGTTGGCGAGGCAGCGAAGAGACGCAGCAGTCTGCTTGTTTGTGAGACAGCCAACATGCCCAGTGGTTAGCTCTTGTGCGAGGCAGCGAATGACCGCCGAGCAAATCGCTTTGTGCGTTCGCCGCCTCGCTGCCTAGCAAAGCGTCGTCTGCCTTGGGCGCCTAGCAAAGCTGCGCGTGCCGTCGCCGTCAAGCAAAGCGCCGTGTTCCTTGGGCGCCTAGCAAGGAACTGCCTGCGTTGGGCGCCTCGCCGCATCGCAGCCTAGCAAAGCGCTGCGTGCCTTCGGCGGCTGGCAAAGCCGTGCGTGCCTTCACCGCCTCACACAGAGCGGCGTGCCTTCGCCGCCTGGCAGAGCAGCGCGTGCCTTCGCCTCCTCGCCGCCTGAGAAAGCGCTGCGTGCCTTCTCGCCCTCGCCGCCTAGCAAAGCGCCGTGTCCCTTCACCGCCTCGCCGCCTAGCAAAGCTCCGCATGCCGTCGCCGCCTAGCAAAGCGCCGTGTTCCTTCGGCGCCTAGCAAAGCAGCGCGTGCCTTCGCCGCCTCGCCGCCTAAGAAAGCGCTGCGTCCCTTTCGCCCTCGCCGCCCAACAAAGCGCCATCTCCCTTCACCGCCTCCCCAATCGCTTCGGCCCTTCGCCGCCTCGCCGCCCAGCAAAGCGCTGCTTGCCTTCGCCGCCTCACACACCGCTGCGTCCCTTCGCCGCCTCGCCGCTTAGCAAACGCCGTAGTAGCGCCGAAGGCACACGGCGCTTTTGTAGGCGCCGAAGGCACGTGGCGCTTTGCTAAGCACCGAGGCAGCGAAGGCACGCAGCGATCTGATCGTGGTGGACGGGCTCGGGCGCCTTGCTAGGCGGCGAGGCGGCGAAGGCACGCAGCGCTTTGCCAGGCGCCCAAGGACGCAGCGCTGTGCGAGGCGGCGAGGGCACGCAGTGCTTTGCCAGGCGCCGAAGGCACGCAGCGCTCTAGGAGGCGGCGAGGGCACGCAATGCTTTGCCAGGCGCCGAAGGCACGCAGCGCTCTAGGAGGCGGCGAGGGCACGCAGTGCTTTGCTAGGCGGCGAGCCGACGTGGAGCTTTGCTAGGCAGCCAAGGCTGAGGACGCTTTGCTAGGCGCTTTGCTAGGCGGCGAAGGCACGAAGCGATTGGGGAGGCGGCGAAGGCACACGGCGCTTTGCTAGGCGGCGAGGGCGAGAAGGCACGCAGCGCTCTCTTAGGCGGCGAGGCAGCGAAGGCACGCGCTGCTTTGCTAGGCGCCGAAGGCACGCAGCGCTTCCTTCGTTTGCGAGGCAGCGAAGAGATGGAGCGCTTTGCTTGTTGGCCAGGCAGCGAACAGGCGCCGTGCTTTGCTTTCTGCCACTCAGCGAATACACGCAGCGCTCTGCTTTTTGGCGAGGCACTGAACAGATGCAGCGTTTAGTTTGCGAGGCGGCCAAGAGACGCGGCGCTTTGCATGATGACGAGGCGGCGAGCAGATCGAGTGGTTTGCTTGTTGGTGAGGCAGCGAAGAGATGCAGCATTTTGCTTGTTGGCGAGGCAGCGAAGAGATTCAGCAGTCTCCTTGTTTGTGACACAGCGACCATGCACAGTGCTTGCTCATTGTGCGAGGCAGCGAAGAGATGCAGCACTTTGCTTGTGCACCAGGTGGCGCAGTGGCATCGCGGATGGCTTTTTGGCGTGGAGGCGAAGCGAGGTAGCACTTTGCTAGTTGGCGAGGCAGCGAAGAGACGCAGCAGGCTGCTTGTTTGTGAGACAGCCAACATGCCCAGTGGTTAGCTCTTGTGCGAGGCAGCGAATGACCGCCGAGCAAATGGCTTTGTGCGTTCGCCGCCTCGCTGCCTAGCAAAGCGTCGTCTGCCTTGGGCGCCTAGCAAAGCTGCGCGTGCCGTCGCCGTCAAGCAAAGCGCCGTGTTCCTTGGGCGCCTAGCAAGGAACTGCCTGCGTTGGGCGCCTCGCCGCATCGCAGCCTAGCAAAGCGCTGCGTGCCTTCGGCGGCTGGCAAAGCCGTGCGTGCCTTCGCCGCCTCACACAGCGCGGCGTGCCTTCGCCGCCTGGCAGAGCAGCGCGTGCCTTCGCCTCCTCGCCGCCTGAGAAAGCGCTGCGTGCCTTCTCGCCCTCGCCGCCTAGCAAAGCGCCGTGTCCCTTCACCGCCTAGCAAAGCTCCGCATGCCGTCGCCGCCTAGCAAAGCGCCGTGTTCCTTCGGCGCCTAGCAAAGCAGCGCGTGCCTTCGCCGCCTCGCCGCCTAAGAAAGCGCTGCGTCCCTTTCGCCCTCGCCGCCCAACAAAGCGCCCTGTCCCTTCACCGCCTCCCCAATCGCTTCGGCCCTTCGCCGCCTCGCCGCCCAGCAAAGCGCTGCTTGCCTTCGCCGCCTCACACACCGCTGCGTGCCTTCGCCGCCTCGCCGCTTAGCAAACGCCGTAGTAGCGCCGAAGGCACACGGCGCTTTTGTAGGCGCCGAAGGCACGTGGCGCTTTGCTAAGCACCGAGGCAGCGAAGGCACGCAGCGATCTGATCGTGGTGGACGGGCTCGGGCGCCTTGCTAGGCGGCGAGGCGGCGAAGGCACGCAGCGCTTTGCCAGGCGCCCAAGGACGCAGCGCTGTGCGAGGCGGCGAGGGCACGCAGTGCTTTGCCAGGCGCCGAAGGCACGCAGCGCTCTAGGAGGCGCCGAGGGCACGCAGTGCTTTGCTAGGCGGCGAGCCGACGTGGAGCTTTGCTAGGCAGCCAAGGCTGAGGACGCTTTGCTAGGCGCTTTGCTAGGCGGCGAAGGCACGAAGCGATTGGGGAGGCGGCGAAGGCACACGGCGCTTTGCTAGGCGGCGAGGGCGAGAAGGCACGCAGCGCTCTCTTAGGCGGCGAGGCAGCGAAGGCACGCGCTGCTTTGCTAGGCGCCGAAGGCACGCAGCACTTCCTTCGTTTGCGAGGCAGCGAAGAGATGGAGCGCTTTGCTTGTTGGCCAGGCAGCGAACAGGCGCCGTGCTTTGCTTTCTGCCACTCAGCGAATACACGCAGCGCTCTGCTTTTTGGCGAGGCACTGAACAGATGCAGCGTTTAGTTTGCGAGGAGGCCAAGAGACGCGGCGCTTTGCATGATGACGAGGCGGCGAGCAGATCGAGTGCTTTGCTTGTTGGTGAGGCAGCGAAGAGATGCAGCATTTTGCTTGTTGGCGAGGCAGCGAAGAGATTCAGCAGTCTCCTTGTTTGTGACACAGCGACCATGCACAGTGCTTGCTCATTGTGCGAGGCAGCGAAGAGATGCAGCACTTTGCTTGTGCACCAGGTGGCGCAGTGGCATCGCGGATGGCTTTTTGGCGTGGAGGCGAAGCGAGGCAGCACTTTGCTAGTTGGCGAGGCAGCGAAGAGACGCAGCAGTCTGCTTGTTTGTGAGACAGCCAACATGCCCAGTGGTTAGCTCTTGTGCGAGGCAGCGAATGACCGCCGAGCAAATCGCTTTGTGCGTTCGCCGCCTCGCTGCCTAGCAAAGCGTCGTCTGCCTTGGGCGCCTAGCAAAGCTGCGCGTGCCGTCGCCGTCAAGCAAAGCGCCGTGTTCCTTGGGCGCCTAGCAAGGAACTGCCTGCGTTGGGCGCCTCGCCGCATCGCAGCCTAGCAAAGCGCTGCGTGCCTTCGGCGGCTGGCAAAGCCGTGCGTGCCTTCACCGCCTCACACAGAGCGGCGTGCCTTCGCCGCCTGGCAGAGCAGCGCGTGCCTTCGCCTCCTCGCCGCCTGAGAAAGCGCTGCGTGCCTTCTCGCCCTCGCCGCCTAGCAAAGCGCCGTGTCCCTTCACCGCCTCGCCGCCTAGCAAAGCTCCGCATGCCGTCGCCGCCTAGCAAAGCGCCGTGTTCCTTCGGCGCCTAGCAAAGCAGCGCGTGCCTTCGCCGCCTCGCCGCCTAAGAAAGCGCTGCGTCCCTTTCGCCCTCGCCGCCCAACAAAGCGCCCTGTCCCTTCACCGCCTCCCCAATCGCTTCGGCCCTTCGCCGCCTCGCCGCCCAGCAAAGCGCTGCTTGCCTTCGCCGCCTCACACACCGCTGCGTGCCTTCGCCGCCTCGCCGCTTAGCAAACGCCGTAGTAGCGCCGAAGGCACACGGCGCTTTTGTAGGCGCCGAAGGCACGTGGCGCTTTGCTAAGCACCGAGGCAGCGAAGGCACGCAGCGATCTGATCGTGGTGGACGGGCTCGGGCGCCTTGCTAGGCGGCGAGGCGGCGAAGGCACGCAGCGCTTTGCCAGGCGCCCAAGGACGCAGCGCTGTGCGAGGCGGCGAGGGCACGCAGTGCTTTGCCAGGCGCCGAAGGCACGCAGCGCTCTAGGAGGCGGCGAGGGCACGCAATGCTTTGCCAGGCGCCGAAGGCACGCAGCGCTCTAGGAGGCGGCGAGGGCACGCAGTGCTTTGCTAGGCGGCGAGCCGACGTGGAGCTTTGCTAGGCAGCCAAGGCTGAGGACGCTTTGCTAGGCGCTTTGCTAGGCGGCGAAGGCACGAAGCGATTGGGGAGGCGGCGAAGGCACACGGCGCTTTGCTAGGCGGCGAGGGCGAGAAGGCACGCAGCGCTCTCTTAGGCGGCGAGGCAGCGAAGGCACGCGCTGCTTTGCTAGGCGCCGAAGGCACGCAGCGCTTCCTTCGTTTGCGAGGCAGCGAAGAGATGGAGCGCTTTGCTTGTTGGCCAGGCAGCGAACAGGCGCCGTGCTTTGCTTTCTGCCACTCAGCGAATACACGCAGCGCTCTGCTTTTTGGCGAGGCACTGAACAGATGCAGCGTTTAGTTTGCGAGGCGGCCAAGAGACGCGGCGCTTTGCATGCTGGCGAGGCGGCGAGCAGATCGAGTGCTTTGCTTGTTGGTGAGGCAGCGAAGAGATGCAGCATTTTGCTTGTTGGCGAGGCAGCGAAGAGATTCAGCAGTCTCCTTGTTTGTGACACAGCGACCATGCACAGTGCTTGCTCATTGTGCGAGGCAGCGAAGAGATGCAGCACTTTGCTTGTGCACCAGGTGGCGCAGTGGCATCGCGGATGGCTTTTTGGCGTGGAGGCGAAGCGAGGCAGCACTTTGCTAGTTGGCGAGGCAGCGAAGAGACGCAGCAGTCTGCTTGTTTGTGAGACAGCCAACATGCCCAGTGGTTAGCTCTTGTGCGAGGCAGCGAATGACCGCCGAGCAAATGGCTTTGTGCGTTCGCCGCCTCGCTGCCTAGCAAAGCGTCGTCTGCCTTGGGCGCCTAGCAAAGCTGCGCGTGCCGTCGCCGTCAAGCAAAGCGCCGTGTTCCTTGGGCGCCTAGCAAGGAACTGCCTGCGTTGGGCGCCTCGCCGCATCGCAGCCTAGCAAAGCGCTGCGTGCCTTCGGCGGCTGGCAAAGCCGTGCGTGCCTTCGCCGCCTCACACAGCGCGGCGTGCCTTCGCCGCCTGGCAGAGCAGCGCGTGCCTTCGCCTCCTCGCCGCCTGAGAAAGCGCTGCGTGCCTTCTCGCCCTCGCCGCCTAGCAAAGCGCCGTGTCCCTTCACCGCCTCGCCGCCTAGCAAAGCTCCGCATGCCGTCGCCGCCTAGCAAAGCGCCGTGTTCCTTCGGCGCCTAGCAAAGCAGCGCGTGCCTTCGCCGCCTCGCCGCCTAAGAAAGCGCTGCGTCCCTTTCGCCCTCGCCGCCCAACAAAGCGCCCTGTCCCTTCACCGCCTCCCCAATCGCTTCGGCCCTTCGCCGCCCAGCAAAGCGCTGCTTGCCTTCGCCGCCTCACACACCGCTGCGTCCCTTCGCCGCCTCGCCGCTTAGCAAACGCCGTAGTAGCGCCGAAGGCACACGGCGCTTTTGTAGGCGCCGAAGGCACGTGGCGCTTTGCTAAGCACCGAGGCAGCGAAGGCACGCAGCGATCTGATCGTGGTGGACGGGCTCGGGCGCCTTGCTAGGCGGCGAGGCGGCGAAGGCACGCAGCGCTTTGCCAGGCGCCCAAGGACGCAGCACTGTGCGAGGCGGCGAGGGCACGCAGTGCTTTGCCAGGCGCCGAAGGCACGCAGCGCTCTAGGAGGCGGCGAGGGCACGCAGTGCTTTGCTAGGCGGCGAGCCGACGTGGAGCTTTGCTAGGCAGCGAAGGCTGAGGACGCTTTGCTAGGCGCTTTGCTAGGCGGCGAAGGCACGAAGCGATTGGGGAGGCGGCGAAGGCACACGGCGCTTTGCTAGGCGGCGAGGGCGAGAAGGCACGCAGCGCTCTCTTAGGCGGCGAGGCAGCGAAGGCACGCGCTGCTTTGCTAGGCGCCGAAGGCACGCAGCGCTTCCTTCGTTTGCGAGGCAGCGAAGAGATGGAGCGCTTTGCTTGTTGGCCAGGCAGCGAACAGGCGCCGTGCTTTGCTTTCTGCCACTCAGCGAATACACGCAGCGCTCTGCTTTTTGGCGAGGCAGTGAACAGATGCAGCGTTTAGTTTGCGAGGAGGCCAAGAGACGCGGCGCTTTGCATGATGACGAGGCGGCGAGCAGATCGAGTGGTTTGCTTGTTGGTGAGGCAGCGAAGAGATGCAGCATTTTGCTTGTTGGCGAGGCAGCGAAGAGATTCAGCAGTCTCCTTGTTTGTGACACAGCGACCATGCACAGTGCTTGCTCATTGTGCGAGGCAGCGAAGAGATGCAGCACTTTGCTTGTGCACCAGGTGGCGCAGTGGCATCGCGGATGGCTTTTTGGCGTGGAGGCGAAGCGAGGTAGCACTTTGCTAGTTGGCGAGGCAGCGAAGAGACGCAGCAGTCTGCTTGTTTGTGAGACAGCCAACATGCCCAGTGGTTAGCTCTTGTGCGAGGCAGCGAATGACCGCCGAGCAAATGGCTTTGTGCGTTCGCCGCCTCGCTGCCTAGCAAAGCGTCGTCTGCCTTGGGCGCCTAGCAAAGCTGCGCGTGCCGTCGCCGTCAAGCAAAGCGCCGTGTTCCTTGGGCGCCTAGCAAGGAACTGCCTGCGTTGGGCGCCTCGCCGCATCGCAGCCTAGCAAAGCGCTGCGTGCCTTCGGCGGCTGGCAAAGCCGTGCGTGCCTTCGCCGCCTCACACAGCGCGGCGTGCCTTCGCCGCCTGGCAGAGCAGCGCGTGCCTTCGCCTCCTCGCCGCCTGAGAAAGCGCTGCGTGCCTTCTCGCCCTCGCCGCCTAGCAAAGCGCCGTGTCCCTTCACCGCCTCGCCGCCTAGCAAAGCTCCGCATGCCGTCGCCGCCTAGCAAAGCGCCGTGTTCCTTCGGCGCCTAGCAAAGCAGCGCGTGCCTTCGCCGCCTCGCCGCCTAAGAAAGCGCTGCGTCCCTTTCGCCCTCGCCGCCCAACAAAGCGCCATCTCCCTTCACCGCCTCCCCAATCGCTTCGGCCCTTCGCCGCCTCGCCGCCCAGCAAAGCGCTGCTTGCCTTCGCCGCCTCACACACCGCTGCGTGCCTTCGCCGCCTCGCCGCTTAGCAAACGCCGTAGTAGCGCCGAAGGCACACGGCGCTTTTGTAGGCGCCGAAGGCACGTGGCGCTTTGCTAAGCACCGAGGCAGCGAAGGCACGCAGCGATCTGATCGTGGTGGACGGGCTCGGGCGCCTTGCTAGGCGGCGAGGCGGCGAGGGCACGCAGTGCTTTGCCAGGCGCCCAAGGACGCAGCGCTGTGCGAGGCGGCGAGGGCACGCAGTGCTTTGCTAGGCGGCGAGCCGACGTGGAGCTTTGCTAGGCAGCGAAGGCTGAGGACGCTTTGCTAGGCGCTTTGCTAGGCAGCGAAGGCACGAAGCGATTGGGGAGGCGGCGAAGGCACACGGCGCTTTGCTAGGCGGCGAGGGCGAGAAGGCACGCAGCGCTCTCTTAGGCGGCGAGGCAGCGAAGGCACGCGCTGCTTTGCTAGGCGCCGAAGGCACGCAGCGCTTCCTTCGTTTGCGAGGCAGCGAAGAGATGGAGCGCTTTGCTTGTTGGCCAGGCAGCGAACAGGCGCCGTGCTTTGCTTTCTGCCACTCAGCGAATACACGCAGCGCTCTGCTTTTTGGCGAGGCAGTGAACAGATGCAGCGTTTAGTTTGCGAGGAGGCCAAGAGACGCGGCGCTTTGCATGATGACGAGGCGGCGAGCAGATCGAGTGGTTTGCTTGTTGGTGAGGCAGCGAAGAGATGCAGCATTTTGCTTGTTGGCGAGGCAGCGAAGAGATTCAGCAGTCTCCTTGTTTGTGACACAGCGACCATGCACAGTGCTTGCTCATTGTGCGAGGCAGCGAAGAGATGCAGCACTTTGCTTGTGCACCAGGTGGCGCAGTGGCATCGCGGATGGCTTTTTGGCGTGGAGGCGAAGCGAGGTAGCACTTTGCTAGTTGGCGAGGCAGCGAAGAGACGCAGCAGGCTGCTTGTTTGTGAGACAGCCAACATGCCCAGTGGTTAGCTCTTGTGCGAGGCAGCGAATGACCGCCGAGCAAATCGCTTTGTGCGTTCGCCGCCTCGCTGCCTAGCAAAGCGTCGTCTGCCTTGGGCGCCTAGCAAAGCTGCGCGTGCCGTCGCCGTCAAGCAAAGCGCCGTGTTCCTTGGGCGCCTAGCAAGGAACTGCCTGCGTTGGGCGCCTAGCCGCATCGCAGCCTAGCAAAGCGCTGCGTGCCTTCGGCGGCTGGCAAAGCCGTGCGTGCCTTCGCCGCCTCACACAGCGCGGCGTGCCTTCGCCGCCTGGCAGAGCAGCGCGTGCCTTCGCCTCCTCGCCGCCTGAGAAAGCGCTGCGTGCCTTCTCGCCCTCGCCGCCTAGCAAAGCGCCGTGTCCCTTCACCGCCTCGCCGCCTAGCAAAGCTCCGCATGCCGTCGCCGCCTAGCAAAGCGCCGTGTTCCTTCGGCGCCTAGCAAAGCAGCGCGTGCCTTCGCCGCCTCGCCGCCTAAGAAAGCGCTGCGTCCCTTTCGCCCTCGCCGCCCAACAAAGCGCCATCTCCCTTCACCGCCTCCCCAATCGCTTCGGCCCTTCGCCGCCTCGCCGCCCAGCAAAGCGCTGCTTGCCTTCGCCGCCTCACACACCGCTGCGTGCCTTCGCCGCCTCGCCGCTTAGCAAACGCCGTAGTAGCGCCGAAGGCACACGGCGCTTTTGTAGGCGCCGAAGGCACGTGGCGCTTTGCTAAGCACCGAGGCAGCGAAGGCACGCAGCGATCTGATCGTGGTGGACGGGCTCGGGCGCCTTGCTAGGCGGCGAGGCGGCGAAGGCACGCAGCGCTTTGCCAGGCGCCCAAGGACGCAGCGCTGTGCGAGGCGGCGAGGGCACGCAGTGCTTTGCCAGGCGCCGAAGGCACGCAGCGCTCTAGGAGGCGCCGAGGGCACGCAGTGCTTTGCTAGGCGGCGAGCCGACGTGGAGCTTTGCTAGGCAGCGAAGGCTGAGGACGCTTTGCTAGGCGCTTTGCTAGGCGGCGAAGGCACGAAGCGATTGGGGAGGCGGCGAAGGCACACGGCGCTTTGCTAGGCGGCGAGGGCGAGAAGGCACGCAGCGCTCTCTTAGGCGGCGAGGCAGCGAAGGCACGCGCTGCTTTGCTAGGCGCCGAAGGCACGCAGCGCTTCCTTCGTTTGCGAGGCAGCGAAGAGATGGAGCGCTTTGCTTGTTGGCCAGGCAGCGAACAGGCGCCGTGCTTTGCTTTCTGCCACTCAGCGAATACACGCAGCGCTCTGCTTTTTGGCGAGGCACTGAACAGATGCAGCGTTTAGTTTGCGAGGCGGCCAAGAGACGCGGCGCTTTGCATGATGACGAGGCGGCGAGCAGATCGAGTGGTTTGCTTGTTGGTGAGGCAGCGAAGAGATGCAGCATTTTGCTTGTTGGCGAGGCAGCGAAGAGATTCAGCAGTCTCCTTGTTTGTGACACAGCGACCATGCACAGTGCTTGCTCATTGTGCGAGGCAGCGAAGAGATGCAGCACTTTGCTTGTGCACCAGGTGGCGCAGTGGCATCGCGGATGGCTTTTTGGCGTGGAGGCGAAGCGAGGCAGCACTTTGCTAGTTGGCGAGGCAGCGAAGAGACGCAGCAGTCTGCTTGTTTGTGAGACAGCCAACATGCCCAGTGGTTAGCTCTTGTGCGAGGCAGCGAATGACCGCCGAGCAAATGGCTTTGTGCGTTCGCCGCCTCGCTGCCTAGCAAAGCGTCGTCTGCCTTGGGCGCCTAGCAAAGCTGCGCGTGCCGTCGCCGTCAAGCAAAGCGCCGTGTTCCTTGGGCGCCTAGCAAGGAACTGCCTGCGTTGGGCGCCTCGCCGCATCGCAGCCTAGCAAAGCGCTGCGTGCCTTCGGCGGCTGGCAAAGCCGTGCGTGCCTTCGCCGCCTCACACAGCGCGGCGTGCCTTCGCCGCCTGGCAGAGCAGCGCGTGCCTTCGCCTCCTCGCCGCCTGAGAAAGCGCTGCGTGCCTTCTCGCCCTCGCCGCCTAGCAAAGCGCCGTGTCCCTTCACCGCCTCGCCGCCTAGCAAAGCTCCGCATGCCGTCGCCGCCTAGCAAAGCGCCGTGTTCCTTCGGCGCCTAGCAAAGCAGCGCGTGCCTTCGCCGCCTCGCCGCCTAAGAAAGCGCTGCGTCCCTTTCGCCCTCGCCGCCCAACAAAGCGCCCTGTCCCTTCACCGCCTCCCCAATCGCTTCGGCCCTTCGCCGCCTCGCCGCCCAGCAAAGCGCTGCTTGCCTTCGCCGCCTCACACACCGCTGCGTCCCTTCGCCGCCTCGCCGCTTAGCAAACGCCGTA
This sequence comes from Apteryx mantelli, assembly GCF_036417845.1. Taxonomy (NCBI): domain Eukaryota; kingdom Metazoa; phylum Chordata; class Aves; order Apterygiformes; family Apterygidae; genus Apteryx; species Apteryx mantelli. The sequence goes on from NC_089998.1 coordinate 14,443,523, forward strand.
GTAGCGCCGAAGGCACACGGCGCTTTTGTAGGCGCCGAAGGCACGTGGCGCTTTGCTAAGCACCGAGGCAGCGAAGGCACGCAGCGATCTGATCGTGGTGGACGGGCTCGGGCGCCTTGCTAGGCGGCGAGGCGGCGAAGGCACGCAGCGCTTTGCCAGGTGCCCAAGGACGCAGCGCTGTGCGAGGCGGCGAGGGCACGCAGTGCTTTGCTAGGCGGCGAGCCGACGTGGAGCTTTGCTAGGCAGCGAAGGCTGAGGACGCTTTGCTAGGCGCTTTGCTAGGCGGCGAAGGCACGAAGCGATTGGGGAGGCGGCGAAGGCACACGGCGCTTTGCTAGGCGGCGAGGGCGAGAAGGCACGCAGCGCTCTCTTAGGCGGCGAGGCAGCGAAGGCACGCGCTGCTTTGCTAGGCGCCGAAGGCACGCAGCGCTTCCTTCGTTTGCGAGGCAGCGAAGAGATGGAGCGCTTTGCTTGTTGGCCAGGCAGCGAACAGGCGCCGTGCTTTGCTTTCTGCCACTCAGCGAATACACGCAGCGCTCTGCTTTTTGGCGAGGCACTGAACAGATGCAGCGTTTAGTTTGCGAGGAGGCCAAGAGACGCGGCGCTTTGCATGATGACGAGGCGGCGAGCAGATCGAGTGGTTTGCTTGTTGGTGAGGCAGCGAAGAGATGCAGCATTTTGCTTGTTGGCGAGGCAGCGAAGAGATTCAGCAGTCTCCTTGTTTGTGACACAGCGACCATGCACAGTGCTTGCTCATTGTGCGAGGCAGCGAAGAGATGCAGCACTTTGCTTGTGCACCAGGTGGCGCAGTGGCATCGCGGATGGCTTTTTGGCGTGGAGGCGAAGCGAGGTAGCACTTTGCTAGTTGGCGAGGCAGCGAAGAGACGCAGCAGTCTGCTTGTTTGTGAGACAGCCAACATGCCCAGTGGTTAGCTCTTGTGCGAGGCAGCGAATGACCGCCGAGCAAATGGCTTTGTGCGTTCGCCGCCTCGCTGCCTAGCAAAGCGTCGTCTGCCTTGGGCGCCTAGCAAAGCTGCGCGTGCCGTCGCCGTCAAGCAAAGCGCCGTGTTCCTTGGGCGCCTAGCAAGGAACTGCCTGCGTTGGGCGCCTCGCCGCATCGCAGCCTAGCAAAGCGCTGCGTGCCTTCGGCGGCTGGCAAAGCCGTGCGTGCCTTCGCCGCCTCACACAGCGCGGCGTGCCTTCGGCGCCTGGCAGAGCAGCGCGTGCCTTCGCCTCCTCGCCGCCTGAGAAAGCGCTGCGTGCCTTCTCGCCCTCGCCGCCTAGCAAAGCGCCGTGTCCCTTCACCGCCTCGCCGCCTAGCAAAGCTCCGCATGCCGTCGCCGCCTAGCAAAGCGCCGTGTTCCTTCGGCGCCTAGCAAAGCAGCGCGTGCCTTCGCCGCCTCGCCGCCTAAGAAAGCGCTGCGTCCCTTTCGCCCTCGCCGCCCAACAAAGCGCCATCTCCCTTCACCGCCTCCCCAATCGCTTCGGCCCTTCGCCGCCTCGCCGCCCAGCAAAGCGCTGCTTGCCTTCGCCGCCTCACACACCGCTGCGTGCCTTCGCCGCCTCGCCGCTTAGCAAACGCCGTAGTAGCGCCGAAGGCACACGGCGCTTTTGTAGGCGCCGAAGGCACGTGGCGCTTTGCTAAGCACCGAGGCAGCGAAGGCACGCAGCGATCTGATCGTGGTGGACGGGCTCGGGCGCCTTGCTAGGCGGCGAGGCGGCGAAGGCACGCAGCGCTTTGCCAGGCGCCCAAGGACGCAGCGCTGTGCGAGGCGGCGAGGGCACGCAGTGCTTTGCCAGGCGCCGAAGGCACGCAGCGCTCTAGGAGGCGCCGAGGGCACGCAGTGCTTTGCTAGGCGGCGAGCCGACGTGGAGCTTTGCTAGGCAGCCAAGGCTGAGGACGCTTTGCTAGGCGCTTTGCTAGGCGGCGAAGGCACGAAGCGATTGGGGAGGCGGCGAAGGCACACGGCGCTTTGCTAGGCGGCGAGGGCGAGAAGGCACGCAGCGCTCTCTTAGGCGGCGAGGCAGCGAAGGCACGCGCTGCTTTGCTAGGCGCCGAAGGCACGCAGCGCTTCCTTCGTTTGCGAGGCAGCGAAGAGATGGAGCGCTTTGCTTGTTGGCCAGGCAGCGAACAGGCGCCGTGCTTTGCTTTCTGCCACTCAGCGAATACACGCAGCGCTCTGCTTTTTGGCGAGGCAGTGAACAGATGCAGCGTTTAGTTTGCGAGGAGGCCAAGAGACGCGGCGCTTTGCATGATGACGAGGCGGCGAGCAGATCGAGTGGTTTGCTTGTTGGTGAGGCAGCGAAGAGATGCAGCATTTTGCTTGTTGGCGAGGCAGCGAAGAGATTCAGCAGTCTCCTTGTTTGTGACACAGCGACCATGCACAGTGCTTGCTCATTGTGCGAGGCAGCGAAGAGATGCAGCACTTTGCTTGTGCACCAGGTGGCGCAGTGGCATCGCGGATGGCTTTTTGGCGTGGAGGCGAAGCGAGGCAGCACTTTGCTAGTTGGCGAGGCAGCGAAGAGACGCAGCAGGCTGCTTGTTTGTGAGACAGCCAACATGCCCAGTGGTTAGCTCTTGTGCGAGGCAGCGAATGACCGCCGAGCAAATGGCTTTGTGCGTTCGCCGCCTCGCTGCCTAGCAAAGCGTCGTCTGCCTTGGGCGCCTAGCAAAGCTGCGCGTGCCGTCGCCGTCAAGCAAAGCGCCGTGTTCCTTGGGCGCCTAGCAAGGAACTGCCTGCGTTGGGCGCCTCGCCGCATCGCAGCCTAGCAAAGCGCTGCGTGCCTTCGGCGGCTGGCAAAGCCGTGCGTGCCTTCGCCGCCTCACACAGCGCGGCGTGCCTTCGCCGCCTGGCAGAGCAGCGCGTGCCTTCGCCTCCTCGCCGCCTGAGAAAGCGCTGCGTGCCTTCTCGCCCTCGCCGCCTAGCAAAGCGCCGTGTCCCTTCACCGCCTCGCCGCCTAGCAAAGCTCCGCATGCCGTCGCCGCCTAGCAAAGCGCCGTGTTCCTTCGGCGCCTAGCAAAGCAGCGCGTGCCTTCGCCGCCTCGCCGCCTAAGAAAGCGCTGCGTCCCTTTCGCCCTCGCCGCCCAACAAAGCGCCATCTCCCTTCACCGCCTCCCCAATCGCTTCGGCCCTTCGCCGCCTCGCCGCCCAGCAAAGCGCTGCTTGCCTTCGCCGCCTCACACACCGCTGCGTGCCTTCGCCGCCTCGCCGCTTAGCAAACGCCGTAGTAGCGCCGAAGGCACACGGCGCTTTTGTAGGCGCCGAAGGCACGTGGCGCTTTGCTAAGCACCGAGGCAGCGAAGGCACGCAGCGATCTGATCGTGGTGGACGGGCTCGGGCGCCTTGCTAGGCGGCGAGGCGGCGAGGGCACGCAGTGCTTTGCCAGGCGCCCAAGGACGCAGCGCTGTGCGAGGCGGCGAGGGCACGCAGTGCTTTGCTAGGCGGCGAGCCGACGTGGAGCTTTGCTAGGCAGCGAAGGCTGAGGACGCTTTGCTAGGCGCTTTGCTAGGCAGCGAAGGCACGAAGCGATTGGGGAGGCGGCGAAGGCACACGGCGCTTTGCTAGGCGGCGAGGGCGAGAAGGCACGCAGCGCTCTCTTAGGCGGCGAGGCAGCGAAGGCACGCGCTGCTTTGCTAGGCGCCGAAGGCACGCAGCGCTTCCTTCGTTTGCGAGGCAGCGAAGAGATGGAGCGCTTTGCTTGTTGGCCAGGCAGCGAACAGGCGCCGTGCTTTGCTTTCTGCCACTCAGCGAATACACGCAGCGCTCTGCTTTTTGGCGAGGCAGTGAACAGATGCAGCGTTTAGTTTGCGAGGAGGCCAAGAGACGCGGCGCTTTGCATGATGACGAGGCGGCGAGCAGATCGAGTGGTTTGCTTGTTGGTGAGGCAGCGAAGAGATGCAGCATTTTGCTTGTTGGCGAGGCAGCGAAGAGATTCAGCAGTCTCCTTGTTTGTGACACAGCGACCATGCACAGTGCTTGCTCATTGTGCGAGGCAGCGAAGAGATGCAGCACTTTGCTTGTGCACCAGGTGGCGCAGTGGCATCGCGGATGGCTTTTTGGCGTGGAGGCGAAGCGAGGTAGCACTTTGCTAGTTGGCGAGGCAGCGAAGAGACGCAGCAGGCTGCTTGTTTGTGAGACAGCCAACATGCCCAGTGGTTAGCTCTTGTGCGAGGCAGCGAATGACCGCCGAGCAAATCGCTTTGTGCGTTCGCCGCCTCGCTGCCTAGCAAAGCGTCGTCTGCCTTGGGCGCCTAGCAAAGCTGCGCGTGCCGTCGCCGTCAAGCAAAGCGCCGTGTTCCTTGGGCGCCTAGCAAGGAACTGCCTGCGTTGGGCGCCTAGCCGCATCGCAGCCTAGCAAAGCGCTGCGTGCCTTCGGCGGCTGGCAAAGCCGTGCGTGCCTTCGCCGCCTCACACAGCGCGGCGTGCCTTCGCCGCCTGGCAGAGCAGCGCGTGCCTTCGCCTCCTCGCCGCCTGAGAAAGCGCTGCGTGCCTTCTCGCCCTCGCCGCCTAGCAAAGCGCCGTGTCCCTTCACCGCCTCGCCGCCTAGCAAAGCTCCGCATGCCGTCGCCGCCTAGCAAAGCGCCGTGTTCCTTCGGCGCCTAGCAAAGCAGCGCGTGCCTTCGCCGCCTCGCCGCCTAAGAAAGCGCTGCGTCCCTTTCGCCCTCGCCGCCCAACAAAGCGCCATCTCCCTTCACCGCCTCCCCAATCGCTTCGGCCCTTCGCCGCCTCGCCGCCCAGCAAAGCGCTGCTTGCCTTCGCCGCCTCACACACCGCTGCGTGCCTTCGCCGCCTCGCCGCTTAGCAAACGCCGTAGTAGCGCCGAAGGCACACGGCGCTTTTGTAGGCGCCGAAGGCACGTGGCGCTTTGCTAAGCACCGAGGCAGCGAAGGCACGCAGCGATCTGATCGTGGTGGACGGGCTCGGGCGCCTTGCTAGGCGGCGAGGCGGCGAAGGCACGCAGCGCTTTGCCAGGCGCCCAAGGACGCAGCGCTGTGCGAGGCGGCGAGGGCACGCAGTGCTTTGCCAGGCGCCGAAGGCACGCAGCGCTCTAGGAGGCGCCGAGGGCACGCAGTGCTTTGCTAGGCGGCGAGCCGACGTGGAGCTTTGCTAGGCAGCGAAGGCTGAGGACGCTTTGCTAGGCGCTTTGCTAGGCGGCGAAGGCACGAAGCGATTGGGGAGGCGGCGAAGGCACACGGCGCTTTGCTAGGCGGCGAGGGCGAGAAGGCACGCAGCGCTCTCTTAGGCGGCGAGGCAGCGAAGGCACGCGCTGCTTTGCTAGGCGCCGAAGGCACGCAGCGCTTCCTTCGTTTGCGAGGCAGCGAAGAGATGGAGCGCTTTGCTTGTTGGCCAGGCAGCGAACAGGCGCCGTGCTTTGCTTTCTGCCACTCAGCGAATACACGCAGCGCTCTGCTTTTTGGCGAGGCACTGAACAGATGCAGCGTTTAGTTTGCGAGGCGGCCAAGAGACGCGGCGCTTTGCATGATGACGAGGCGGCGAGCAGATCGAGTGGTTTGCTTGTTGGTGAGGCAGCGAAGAGATGCAGCATTTTGCTTGTTGGCGAGGCAGCGAAGAGATTCAGCAGTCTCCTTGTTTGTGACACAGCGACCATGCACAGTGCTTGCTCATTGTGCGAGGCAGCGAAGAGATGCAGCACTTTGCTTGTGCACCAGGTGGCGCAGTGGCATCGCGGATGGCTTTTTGGCGTGGAGGCGAAGCGAGGCAGCACTTTGCTAGTTGGCGAGGCAGCGAAGAGACGCAGCAGTCTGCTTGTTTGTGAGACAGCCAACATGCCCAGTGGTTAGCTCTTGTGCGAGGCAGCGAATGACCGCCGAGCAAATGGCTTTGTGCGTTCGCCGCCTCGCTGCCTAGCAAAGCGTCGTCTGCCTTGGGCGCCTAGCAAAGCTGCGCGTGCCGTCGCCGTCAAGCAAAGCGCCGTGTTCCTTGGGCGCCTAGCAAGGAACTGCCTGCGTTGGGCGCCTCGCCGCATCGCAGCCTAGCAAAGCGCTGCGTGCCTTCGGCGGCTGGCAAAGCCGTGCGTGCCTTCGCCGCCTCACACAGCGCGGCGTGCCTTCGCCGCCTGGCAGAGCAGCGCGTGCCTTCGCCTCCTCGCCGCCTGAGAAAGCGCTGCGTGCCTTCTCGCCCTCGCCGCCTAGCAAAGCGCCGTGTCCCTTCACCGCCTCGCCGCCTAGCAAAGCTCCGCATGCCGTCGCCGCCTAGCAAAGCGCCGTGTTCCTTCGGCGCCTAGCAAAGCAGCGCGTGCCTTCGCCGCCTCGCCGCCTAAGAAAGCGCTGCGTCCCTTTCGCCCTCGCCGCCCAACAAAGCGCCCTGTCCCTTCACCGCCTCCCCAATCGCTTCGGCCCTTCGCCGCCTCGCCGCCCAGCAAAGCGCTGCTTGCCTTCGCCGCCTCACACACCGCTGCGTCCCTTCGCCGCCTCGCCGCTTAGCAAACGCCGTAGTAGCGCCGAAGGCACACGGCGCTTTTGTAGGCGCCGAAGGCACGTGGCGCTTTGCTAAGCACCGAGGCAGCGAAGGCACGCAGCGATCTGATCGTGGTGGACGGGCTCGGGCGCCTTGCTAGGCGGCGAGGCGGCGAAGGCACGCAGCGCTTTGCCAGGTGCCCAAGGACGCAGCGCTGTGCGAGGCGGCGAGGGCACGCAGTGCTTTGCTAGGCGGCGAGCCGACGTGGAGCTTTGCTAGGCAGCGAAGGCTGAGGACGCTTTGCTAGGCGCTTTGCTAGGCGGCGAAGGCACGAAGCGATTGGGGAGGCGGCGAAGGCACACGGCGCTTTGCTAGGCGGCGAGGGCGAGAAGGCACGCAGCGCTCTCTTAGGCGGCGAGGCAGCGAAGGCACGCGCTGCTTTGCTAGGCGCCGAAGGCACGCAGCGCTTCCTTCGTTTGCGAGGCAGCGAAGAGATGGAGCGCTTTGCTTGTTGGCCAGGCAGCGAACAGGCGCCGTGCTTTGCTTTCTGCCACTCAGCGAATACACGCAGCGCTCTGCTTTTTGGCGAGGCACTGAACAGATGCAGCGTTTAGTTTGCGAGGAGGCCAAGAGACGCGGCGCTTTGCATGATGACGAGGCGGCGAGCAGATCGAGTGGTTTGCTTGTTGGTGAGGCAGCGAAGAGATGCAGCATTTTGCTTGTTGGCGAGGCAGCGAAGAGATTCAGCAGTCTCCTTGTTTGTGACACAGCGACCATGCACAGTGCTTGCTCATTGTGCGAGGCAGCGAAGAGATGCAGCACTTTGCTTGTGCACCAGGTGGCGCAGTGGCATCGCGGATGGCTTTTTGGCGTGGAGGCGAAGCGAGGTAGCACTTTGCTAGTTGGCGAGGCAGCGAAGAGACGCAGCAGTCTGCTTGTTTGTGAGACAGCCAACATGCCCAGTGGTTAGCTCTTGTGCGAGGCAGCGAATGACCGCCGAGCAAATGGCTTTGTGCGTTCGCCGCCTCGCTGCCTAGCAAAGCGTCGTCTGCCTTGGGCGCCTAGCAAAGCTGCGCGTGCCGTCGCCGTCAAGCAAAGCGCCGTGTTCCTTGGGCGCCTAGCAAGGAACTGCCTGCGTTGGGCGCCTCGCCGCATCGCAGCCTAGCAAAGCGCTGCGTGCCTTCGGCGGCTGGCAAAGCCGTGCGTGCCTTCGCCGCCTCACACAGCGCGGCGTGCCTTCGCCGCCTGGCAGAGCAGCGCGTGCCTTCGCCTCCTCGCCGCCTGAGAAAGCGCTGCGTGCCTTCTCGCCCTCGCCGCCTAGCAAAGCGCCGTGTCCCTTCACCGCCTCGCCGCCTAGCAAAGCTCCGCATGCCGTCGCCGCCTAGCAAAGCGCCGTGTTCCTTCGGCGCCTAGCAAAGCAGCGCGTGCCTTCGCCGCCTCGCCGCCTAAGAAAGCGCTGCGTCCCTTTCGCCCTCGCCGCCCAACAAAGCGCCCTGTCCCTTCACCGCCTCCCCAATCGCTTCGGCCCTTCGCCGCCTCGCCGCCCAGCAAAGCGCTGCTTGCCTTCGCCGCCTCACACACCGCTGCGTGCCTTCGCCGCCTCGCCGCTTAGCAAACGCCGTAGTAGCGCCGAAGGCACACGGCGCTTTTGTAGGCGCCGAAGGCACGTGGCGCTTTGCTAAGCACCGAGGCAGCGAAGGCACGCAGCGATCTGATCGTGGTGGACGGGCTCGGGCGCCTTGCTAGGCGGCGAGGCGGCGAAGGCACGCAGCGCTTTGCCAGGCGCCCAAGGACGCAGCGCTGTGCGAGGCGGCGAGGGCACGCAGTGCTTTGCCAGGCGCCGAAGGCACGCAGCGCTCTAGGAGGCGCCGAGGGCACGCAGTGCTTTGCTAGGCGGCGAGCCGACGTGGAGCTTTGCTAGGCAGCCAAGGCTGAGGACGCTTTGCTAGGCGCTTTGCTAGGCGGCGAAGGCACGAAGCGATTGGGGAGGCGGCGAAGGCACACGGCGCTTTGCTAGGCGGCGAGGGCGAGAAGGCACGCAGCGCTCTCTTAGGCGGCGAGGCAGCGAAGGCACGCGCTGCTTTGCTAGGCGCCGAAGGCACGCAGCGCTTCCTTCGTTTGCGAGGCAGCGAAGAGATGGAGCGCTTTGCTTGTTGGCCAGGCAGCGAACAGGCGCCGTGCTTTGCTTTCTGCCACTCAGCGAATACACGCAGCGCTCTGCTTTTTGGCGAGGCACTGAACAGATGCAGCGTTTAGTTTGCGAGGAGGCCAAGAGACGCGGCGCTTTGCATGATGACGAGGCGGCGAGCAGATCGAGTGGTTTGCTTGTTGGTGAGGCAGCGAAGAGATGCAGCATTTTGCTTGTTGGCGAGGCAGCGAAGAGATTCAGCAGTCTCCTTGTTTGTGACACAGCGACCATGCACAGTGCTTGCTCATTGTGCGAGGCAGCGAAGAGATGCAGCACTTTGCTTGTGCACCAGGTGGCGCAGTGGCATCGCGGATGGCTTTTTGGCGTGGAGGCGAAGCGAGGTAGCACTTTGCTAGTTGGCGAGGCAGCGAAGAGACGCAGCAGGCTGCTTGTTTGTGAGACAGCCAACATGCCCAGTGGTTAGCTCTTGTGCGAGGCAGCGAATGACCGCCGAGCAAATGGCTTTGTGCGTTCGCCGCCTCGCTGCCTAGCAAAGCGTCGTCTGCCTTGGGCGCCTAGCAAAGCTGCGCGTGCCGTCGCCGTCAAGCAAAGCGCCGTGTTCCTTGGGCGCCTAGCAAGGAACTGCCTGCGTTGGGCGCCTCGCCGCATCGCAGCCTAGCAAAGCGCTGCGTGCCTTCGGCGGCTGGCAAAGCCGTGCGTGCCTTCGCCGCCTCACACAGCGCGGCGTGCCTTCGCCGCCTGGCAGAGCAGCGCGTGCCTTCGCCTCCTCGCCGCCTGAGAAAGCGCTGCGTGCCTTCTCGCCCTCGCCGCCTAGCAAAGCGCCGTGTCCCTTCACCGCCTCGCCGCCTAGCAAAGCTCCGCATGCCGTCGCCGCCTAGCAAAGCGCCGTGTTCCTTCGGCGCCTAGCAAAGCAGCGCGTGCCTTCGCCGCCTCGCCGCCTAAGAAAGCGCTGCGTCCCTTTCGCCCTCGCCGCCCAACAAAGCGCCATCTCCCTTCACCGCCTCCCCAATCGCTTCGGCCCTTCGCCGCCTCGCCGCCCAGCAAAGCGCTGCTTGCCTTCGCCGCCTCACACACCGCTGCGTCCCTTCGCCGCCTCGCCGCTTAGCAAACGCCGTAGTAGCGCCGAAGGCACACGGCGCTTTTGTAGGCGCCGAAGGCACGTGGCGCTTTGCTAAGCACCGAGGCAGCGAAGGCACGCAGCGATCTGATCGTGGTGGACGGGCTCGGGCGCCTTGCTAGGCGGCGAGGCGGCGAAGGCACGCAGCGCTTTGCCAGGCGCCCAAGGACGCAGCGCTGTGCGAGGCGGCGAGGGCACGCAGTGCTTTGCCAGGCGCCGAAGGCACGCAGCGCTCTAGGAGGCGCCGAGGGCACGCAGTGCTTTGCTAGGCGGCGAGCCGACGTGGAGCTTTGCTAGGCAGCCAAGGCTGAGGACGCTTTGCTAGGCGCTTTGCTAGGCGGCGAAGGCACGAAGCGATTGGGGAGGCGGCGAAGGCACACGGCGCTTTGCTAGGCGGCGAGGGCGAGAAGGCACGCAGCGCTCTCTTAGGCGGCGAGGCAGCGAAGGCACGCGCTGCTTTGCTAGGCGCCGAAGGCACGCAGCGCTTCCTTCGTTTGCGAGGCAGCGAAGAGATGGAGCGCTTTGCTTGTTGGCCAGGCAGCGAACAGGCGCCGTGCTTTGCTTTCTGCCACTCAGCGAATACACGCAGCGCTCTGCTTTTTGGCGAGGCACTGAACAGATGCAGCGTTTAGTTTGCGAGGAGGCCAAGAGACGCGGCGCTTTGCATGATGACGAGGCGGCGAGCAGATCGAGTGGTTTGCTTGTTGGTGAGGCAGCGAAGAGATGCAGCATTTTGCTTGTTGGCGAGGCAGCGAAGAGATTCAGCAGTCTCCTTGTTTGTGACACAGCGACCATGCACAGTGCTTGCTCATTGTGCGAGGCAGCGAAGAGATGCAGCACTTTGCTTGTGCACCAGGTGGCGCAGTGGCATCGCGGATGGCTTTTTGGCGTGGAGGCGAAGCGAGGTAGCACTTTGCTAGTTGGCGAGGCAGCGAAGAGACGCAGCAGTCTGCTTGTTTGTGAGACAGCCAACATGCCCAGTGGTTAGCTCTTGTGCGAGGCAGCGAATGACCGCCGAGCAAATCGCTTTGTGCGTTCGCCGCCTCGCTGCCTAGCAAAGCGTCGTCTGCCTTGGGCGCCTAGCAAAGCTGCGCGTGCCGTCGCCGTCAAGCAAAGCGCCGTGTTCCTTGGGCGCCTAGCAAGGAACTGCCTGCGTTGGGCGCCTCGCCGCATCGCAGCCTAGCAAAGCGCTGCGTGCCTTCGGCGGCTGGCAAAGCCGTGCGTGCCTTCGCCGCCTCACACAGCGCGGCGTGCCTTCGCCGCCTGGCAGAGCAGCGCGTGCCTTCGCCTCCTCGCCGCCTGAGAAAGCGCTGCGTGCCTTCTCGCCCTCGCCGCCTAGCAAAGCGCCGTGTCCCTTCACCGCCTCGCCGCCTAGCAAAGCTCCGCATGCCGTCGCCGCCTAGCAAAGCGCCGTGTTCCTTCGGCGCCTAGCAAAGCAGCGCGTGCCTTCGCCGCCTCGCCGCCTAAGAAAGCGCTGCGTCCCTTTCGCCCTCGCCGCCCAACAAAGCGCCCTGTCCCTTCACCGCCTCCCCAATCGCTTCGGCCCTTCGCCGCCTCGCCGCCCAGCAAAGCGCTGCTTGCCTTCGCCGCCTCACACACCGCTGCGTGCCTTCGCCGCCTCGCCGCTTAGCAAACGCCGTAGTAGCGCCGAAGGCACACGGCGCTTTTGTAGGCGCCGAAGGCACGTGGCGCTTTGCTAAGCACCGAGGCAGCGAAGGCACGCAGCGATCTGATCGTGGTGGACGGGCTCGGGCGCCTTGCTAGGCGCCGAGGCGGCGAAGGCACGCAGCGCTTTGCCAGGCGCCCAAGGACGCAGCGCTGTGCGAGGCGGCGAGGGCACGCAGTGCTTTGCCAGGCGCCGAAGGCACGCAGCGCTCTAGGAGGCGCCGAGGGCACGCAGTGCTTTGCTAGGCGGCGAGCCGACGTGCAGCTTTGCTAGGCAGCGAAGGCTGAGGACGCTTTGCTAGGCGCTTTGCTAGGCGGCGAAGGCACGAAGCGATTGGGGAGGCGGCGAAGGCACACGGCGCTTTGCTAGGCGGCGAGGGCGAGAAGGCACGCAGCGCTCTCTTAGGCGGCGAGGCAGCGAAGGCACGCGCTGCTTTGCTAGGCGCCGAAGGCACGCAGCGCTTCCTTCGTTTGCGAGGCAGCGAAGAGATGGAGCGCTTTGCTTGTTGGCCAGGCAGCGAACAGGCGCCGTGCTTTGCTTTCTGCCACTCAGCGAATACACGCAGCGCTCTGCTTTTTGGCGAGGCACTGAACAGATGCAGCGTTTAGTTTGCGAGGAGGCCAAGAGACGAGGCGCTTTGCATGATGACGAGGCGGCGAGCAGATCGAGTGGTTTGCTTGTTGGTGAGGCAGCGAAGAGATGCAGCATTTTGCTTGTTGGCGAGGCAGCGAAGAGATTCAGCAGTCTCCTTGTTTGTGACACAGCGACCATGCACAGTGCTTGCTCATTGTGCGAGGCAGCGAAGAGATGCAGCACTTTGCTTGTGCACCAGGTGGCGCAGTGGCATCGCGGATGGCTTTTTGGCGTGGAGGCGAAGCGAGGCAGCACTTTGCTAGTTGGCGAGGCAGCGAAGAGACGCAGCAGTCTGCTTGTTTGTGAGACAGCCAACATGCCCAGTGGTTAGCTCTTGTGCGAGGCAGCGAATGACCGCCGAGCAAATCGCTTTGTGCGTTCGCCGCCTCGCTGCCTAGCAAAGCGTCGTCTGCCTTGGGCGCCTAGCAAAGCTGCGCGTGCCGTCGCCGTCAAGCAAAGCGCCGTGTTCCTTGGGCGCCTAGCAAGGAACTGCCTGCGTTGGGCGCCTCGCCGCATCGCAGCCTAGCAAAGCGCTGCGTGCCTTCGGCGGCTGGCAAAGCCGTGCGTGCCTTCGCCGCCTCACACAGCGCGGCGTGCCTTCGCCGCCTGGCAGAGCAGCGCGTGCCTTCGCCTCCTCGCCGCCTGAGAAAGCGCTGCGTGCCTTCTCGCCCTCGCCGCCTAGCAAAGCGCCGTGTCCCTTCACCGCCTCGCCGCCTAGCAAAGCTCCGCATGCCGTCGCCGCCTAGCAAAGCGCCGTGTTCCTTCGGCGCCTAGCAAAGCAGCGCGTGCCTTCGCCGCCTCGCCGCCTAAGAAAGCGCTGCGTCCCTTTCGCCCTCGCCGCCCAACAAAGCGCCATCTCCCTTCACCGCCTCCCCAATCGCTTCGGCCCTTCGCCGCCTCGCCGCCCAGCAAAGCGCTGCTTGCCTTCGCCGCCTCACACACCGCTGCGTGCCTTCGCCGCCTCGCCGCTTAGCAAACGCCGTAGTAGCGCCGAAGGCACACGGCGCTTTTGTAGGCGCCGAAGGCACGTGGCGCTTTGCTAAGCACCGAGGCAGCGAAGGCACGCAGCGATCTGATCGTGGTGGACGGGCTCGGGCGCCTTGCTAGGCGGCGAGGCGGCGAAGGCACGCAGCGCTTTGCCAGGCGCCCAAGGACGCAGCGCTGTGCGAGGCGGCGAGGGCACGCAGTGCTTTGCCAGGCGCCGAAGGCACGCAGCGCTCTAGGAGGCGCCGAGGGCACGCAGTGCTTTGCTAGGCGGCGAGCCGACGTGGAGCTTTGCTAGGCAGCCAAGGCTGAGGACGCTTTGCTAGGCGCTTTGCTAGGCGGCGAAGGCACGAAGCGATTGGGGAGGCGGCGAAGGCACACGGCGCTTTGCTAGGCGGCGAGGGCGAGAAGGCACGCAGCGCTCTCTTAGGCGGCGAGGCAGCGAAGGCACGCGCTGCTTTGCTAGGCGCCGAAGGCACGCAGCGCTTCCTTCGTTTGCGAGGCAGCGAAGAGATGGAGCGCTTTGCTTGTTGGCCAGGCAGCGAACAGGCGCCGTGCTTTGCTTTCTGCCACTCAGCGAATACACGCAGCGCTCTGCTTTTTGGCGAGGCAGTGAACAGATGCAGCGTTTAGTTTGCGAGGCGGCCAAGAGACGCGGCGCTTTGCATGATGACGAGGCGGCGAGCAGATCGAGTGGTTTGCTTGTTGGTGAGGCAGCGAAGAGATGCAGCATTTTGCTTGTTGGCGAGGCAGCGAAGAGATTCAGCAGTCTCCTTGTTTGTGACACAGCGACCATGCACAGTGCTTGCTCATTGTGCGAGGCAGCGAAGAGATGCAGCACTTTGCTTGTGCACCAGGTGGCGCAGTGGCATCGCGGATGGCTTTTTGGCGTGGAGGCGAAGCGAGGCAGCACTTTGCTAGTTGGCGAGGCAGCGAAGAGACGCAGCAGTCTGCTTGTTTGTGAGACAGCCAACATGCCCAGTGGTTAGCTATTGTGCGAGGCAGCGAATGACCGCCGAGCAAATGGCTTTGTGCGTTCGCCGCCTCGCTGCCTAGCAAAGCGTCGTCTGCCTTGGGCGCCTAGCAAAGCTGCGCGTGCCGTCGCCGTCAAGCAAAGCGCCGTGTTCCTTGGGCGCCTAGCAAGGAACTGCCTGCGTTGGGCGCCTCGCCGCATCGCAGCCTAGCAAAGCGCTGCGTGCCTTCGGCGGCTGGCAAAGCCGTGCGTGCCTTCGCCGCCTCACACAGCGCGGCGTGCCTTCGCCGCCTGGCAGAGCAGCGCGTGCCTTCGCCTCCTCGCCGCCTGAGAAAGCGCTGCGTGCCTTCTCGCCCTCGCCGCCTAGCAAAGCGCCGTGTCCCTTCACCGCCTCGCCGCCTAGCAAAGCTCCGCATGCCGTCGCCGCCTAGCAAAGCGCCGTGTTCCTTCGGCGCCTAGCAAAGCAGCGCGTGCCTTCGCCGCCTCGCCGCCTAAGAAAGCGCTGCGTCCCTTTCGCCCTCGCCGCCCAACAAAGCGCCCTGTCCCTTCACCGCCTCCCCAATCGCTTCGGCCCTTCGCCGCCTCGCCGCCCAGCAAAGCGCTGCTTGCCTTCGCCGCCTCACACACCGCTGCGTGCCTTCGCCGCCTCGCCGCTTAGCAAACGCCGTAGTAGCGCCGAAGGCACACGGCGCTTTTGTAGGCGCCGAAGGCACGTGGCGCTTTGCTAAGCACCGAGGCAGCGAAGGCACGCAGCGATCTGATCGTGGTGGACGGGCTCGGGCGCCTTGCTAGGCGGCGAGGCGGCGAAGGCACGCAGCGCTTTGCCAGGCGCCCAAGGACGCAGCGCTGTGCGAGGCGGCGAGGGCACGCAGTGCTTTGCCAGGCGCCGAAGGCACGCAGCGCTCTAGGAGGCGGCGAGGGCACGCAGTGCTTTGCTAGGCGGCGAGCCGACGTGGAGCTTTGCTAGGCAGCGAAGGCTGAGGACGCTTTGCTAGGCGCTTTGCTAGGCAGCGAAGGCACGAAGCGATTGGGGAGGCGGCGAAGGCACACGGCGCTTTGCTAGGCGGCGAGGGCGAGAAGGCACGCAGCGCTCTCTTAGGCGGCGAGGCAGCGAAGGCACGCGCTGCTTTGCTAGGCGCCGAAGGCACGCAGCGCTTCCTTCGTTTGCGAGGCAGCGAAGAGATGGAGCGCTTTGCTTGTTGGCCAGGCAGCGAACAGGCGCCGTGCTTTGCTTTCTGCCACTCAGCGAATACACGCAGCGCTCTGCTTTTTGGCGAGGCACTGAACAGATGCAGCGTTTAGTTTGCGAGGCGGCCAAGAGACGCGGCGCTTTGCATGATGACGAGGCGGCGAGCAGATCGAGTGGTTTGCTTGTTGGTGAGGCAGCGAAGAGATGCAGCATTTTGCTTGTTGGCGAGGCAGCGAAGAGATTCAGCAGTCTCCTTGTTTGTGACACAGCGACCATGCACAGTGCTTGCTCATTGTGCGAGGCAGCGAAGAGATGCAGCACTTTGCTTGTGCACCAGGTGGCGCAGTGGCATCGCGGATGGCTTTTTGGCGTGGAGGCGAAGCGAGGCAGCACTTTGCTAGTTGGCGAGGCAGCGAAGAGACGCAGCAGGCTGCTTGTTTGTGAGACAGCCAACATGCCCAGTGGTTAGCTATTGTGCGAGGCAGCGAATGACCGCCGAGCAAATGGCTTTGTGCGTTCGCCGCCTCGCTGCCTAGCAAAGCGTCGTCTGCCTTGGGCGCCTAGCAAAGCTGCGCGTGCCGTCGCCGTCAAGCAAAGCGCCGTGTTCCTTGGGCGCCTAGCAAGGAACTGCCTGCGTTGGGCGCCTGGCCGCATCGCAGCCTAGCAAAGCGCTGCGTGCCTTCGGCGGCTGGCAGAGCAGCGCGTGCCTTCGCCGCCTCACACAGCGCGGCGTGCCTTCGCCGCCTGGCAGAGCAGCGCGTGCCTTCGCCTCCTCGCCGCCTGAGAAAGCGCTGCGTGCCTTCTCGCCCTCGCCGCCTAGCAAAGCGCCGTGTCCCTTCACCGCCTCGCCGCCTAGCAAAGCTCCGCATGCCGTCGCCGCCTAGCAAAGCGCCGTGTTCCTTCGGCGCCTAGCAAAGCAGCGCGTGCCTTCGCCGCCTCGCCGCCTAAGAAAGCGCTGCGTCCCTTTCGCCCTCGCCGCCCAACAAAGCGCCCTGTCCCTTCACCGCCTCCCCAATCGCTTCGGCCCTTCGCCGCCTCGCCGCCCAGCAAAGCGCTGCTTGCCTTCGCCGCCTCACACACCGCTGCGTCCCTTCGCCGCCTCGCCGCTTAGCAAACGCCGTAGTAGCGCCGAAGGCACACGGCGCTTTTGTAGGCGCCCAAGGCACGTGGCGCTTTGCTAAGCACCGAGGCAGCGAAGGCACGCAGCGATCTGATCGTGGTGGACGGGCTCGGGCGCCTTGCTAGGCGGCGAGGCGGCGAAGGCACGCAGCGCTTTGCCAGGCGCCCAAGGACGCAGCGCTGTGCGAGGCGGCGAGGGCACGCAGTGCTTTGCCAGGCGCCGAAGGCACGCAGCGCTCTAGGAGGCGGCGAGGGCACGCAGTGCTTTGCTAGGCGGCGAGCCGACGTGGAGCTTTGCTAGGCAGCGAAGGCTGAGGACGCTTTGCTAGGCGCTTTGCTAGGCGGCGAAGGCACGAAGCGATTGGGGAGGCGGCGAAGGCACACGGCGCTTTGCTAGGCGGCGAGGGCGAGAAGGCACGCAGCGCTCTCTTAGGCGGCGAGGCAGCGAAGGCACGCGCTGCTTTGCTAGGCGCCGAAGGCACGCAGCGCTTCCTTCGTTTGCGAGGCAGCGAAGAGATGGAGCGCTTTGCTTGTTGGCCAGGCAGCGAACAGGCGCCGTGCTTTGCTTTCTGCCACTCAGCGAATACACGCAGCGCTCTGCTTTTTGGCGAGGCAGTGAACAGATGCAGCGTTTAGTTTGCGAGGAGGCCAAGAGACGCGGCGCTTTGCATGATGACGAGGCGGCGAGCAGATCGAGTGGTTTGCTTGTTGGTGAGGCAGCGAAGAGATGCAGCATTTTGCTTGTTGGCGAGGCAGCGAAGAGATTCAGCAGTCTCCTTGTTTGTGACACAGCGACCATGCACAGTGCTTGCTCATTGTGCGAGGCAGCGAAGAGATGCAGCACTTTGCTTGTGCACCAGGTGGCGCAGTGGCATCGCGGATGGCTTTTTGGCGTGGAGGCGAAGCGAGGCAGCACTTTGCTAGTTGGCGAGGCAGCGAAGAGACGCAGCAGTCTGCTTGTTTGTGAGACAGCCAACATGCCCAGTGGTTAGCTATTGTGCGAGGCAGCGAATGACCGCCGAGCAAATCGCTTTGTGCGTTCGCCGCCTCGCTGCCTAGCAAAGCGTCGTCTGCCTTGGGCGCCTAGCAAAGCTGCGCGTGCCGTCGCCGTCAAGCAAAGCGCCGTGTTCCTTGGGCGCCTAGCAAGGAACTGCCTGCGTTGGGCGCCTCGCCGCATCGCAGCCTAGCAAAGCGCTGCGTGCCTTCGGCGGCTGGCAAAGCCGTGCGTGCCTTCGCCGCCTCACACAGCGCGGCGTGCCTTCGCCGCCTGGCAGAGCAGCGCGTGCCTTCGCCTCCTCGCCGCCTGAGAAAGCGCTGCGTGCCTTCTCGCCCTCGCCGCCTAGCAAAGCGCCGTGTCCCTTCACCGCCTCGCCGCCTAGCAAAGCTCCGCATGCCGTCGCCGCCTAGCAAAGCGCCGTGTTCCTTCGGCGCCTAGCAAAGCAGCGCGTGCCTTCGCCGCCTCGCCGCCTAAGAAAGCGCTGCGTCCCTTTCGCCCTCGCTGCCCAACAAAGCGCCCTGTCCCTTCACCGCCTCCCCAATCGCTTCGGCCCTTCGCCGCCTCGCCGCCCAGCAAAGCGCTGCTTGCCTTCGCCGCCTCACACACCGCTGCGTGCCTTCGCCGCCTCGCCGCTTAGCAAACGCCGTAGTAGCGCCGAAGGCACACGGCGCTTTTGTAGGCGCCGAAGGCACGTGGCGCTTTGCTAAGCACCGAGGCAGCGAAGGCACGCAGCGATCTGATCGTGGTGGACGGGCTCGGGCGCCTTGCTAGGCGGCGAGGCGGCGAAGGCACGCAGCGCTTTGCCAGGCGCCCAAGGACGCAGCGCTGTGCGAGGCGGCGAGGGCACGCAGTGCTTTGCCAGGCGCCGAAGGCACGCAGCGCTCTAGGAGGCGCCGAGGGCACGCAGTGCTTTGCTAGGCGGCGAGCCGACGTGGAGCTTTGCTAGGCAGCCAAGGCTGAGGACGCTTTGCTAGGCGCTTTGCTAGGCGGCGAAGGCACGAAGCGATTGGGGAGGCGGCGAAGGCACACGGCGCTTTGCTAGGCGGCGAGGGCGAGAAGGCACGCAGCGCTCTCTTAGGCGGCGAGGCAGCGAAGGCACGCGCTGCTTTGCTAGGCGCCGAAGGCACGCAGCGCTTCCTTCGTTTGCGAGGCAGCGAAGAGATGGAGCGCTTTGCTTGTTGGCCAGGCAGCGAACAGGCGCCGTGCTTTGCTTTCTGCCACTCAGCGAATACACGCAGCGCTCTGCTTTTTGGCGAGGCAGTGAACAGATGCAGCGTTTAGTTTGCGAGGCGGCCAAGAGACGCGGCGCTTTGCATGATGACGAGGCGGCGAGCAGATCGAGTGGTTTGCTTGTTGGTGAGGCAGCGAAGAGATGCAGCATTTTGCTTGTTGGCGAGGCAGCGAAGAGATTCAGCAGTCTCCTTGTTTGTGACACAGCGACCATGCACAGTGCTTGCTCATTGTGCGAGGCAGCGAATACATGCAGCACTTTGCTTGTGCACCAGGTGGCGCAGTGGCATCGCGGATGGCTTTTTGGCGTGGAGGCGAAGCGAGGCAGCACTTTGCTAGTTGGCGAGGCAGCGAAGAGACGCAGCAGGCTGCTTGTTTGTGAGACAGCCAACATGCCCAGTGGTTAGCTCTTGTGCGAGGCAGCGAATGACCGCCGAGCAAATCGCTTTGTGCGTTCGCCGCCTCGCTGCCTAGCAAAGCGTCGTCTGCCTTGGGCGCCTAGCAAAGCTGCGCGTGCCGTCGCCGTCAAGCAAAGCGCCGTGTTCCTTGGGCGCCTAGCAAGGAACTGCCTGCGTTGGGCACCTCGCCGCATCGCAGCCTAGCAAAGCGCTGCGTGCCTTCGGCGGCTGGCAAAGCCGTGCGTGCCTTCGCCGCCTCACACAGCGCGGCGTGCCTTCGCCGCCTGGCAGAGCAGCGCGTGCCTTCGCCTCCTCGCCGCCTGAGAAAGCGCTGCGTGCCTTCTCGCCCTCGCCGCCTAGCAAAGCGCCGTGTCCCTTCACCGCCTCGCCGCCTAGCAAAGCTCCGCATGCCGTCGCCGCCTAGCAAAGCGCCGTGTTCCTTCGGCGCCTAGCAAAGCAGCGCGTGCCTTCGCCGCCTCGCCGCCTAAGAAAGCGCTGCGTCCCTTTCGCCCTCGCCGCCCAACAAAGCGCCATCTCCCTTCACCGCCTCCCCAATCGCTTCGGCCCTTCGCCGCCTCGCCGCCCAGCAAAGCGCTGCTTGCCTTCGCCGCCTCACACACCGCTGCGTGCCTTCGCCGCCTCGCCGCTTAGCAAACGCCGTAGTAGCGCCGAAGGCACACGGCGCTTTTGTAGGCGCCGAAGGCACGTGGCGCTTTGCTAAGCACCGAGGCAGCGAAGGCACGCAGCGATCTGATCGTGGTGGACGGGCTCGGGCGCCTTGCTAGGCGGCGAGGCGGCGAAGGCACGCAGCGCTTTGCCAGGCGCCCAAGGACGCAGCGCTGTGCGAGGCGGCGAGGGCACGCAGTGCTTTGCTAGGCGGCGAGCCGACGTGGAGCTTTGCTAGGCAGCCAAGGCTGAGGACGCTTTGCTAGGCGCTTTGCTAGGCGGCGAAGGCACGAAGCGATTGGGGAGGCGGCGAAGGCACACGGCGCTTTGCTAGGCGGCGAGGGCGAGAAGGCACGCAGCGCTCTCTTAGGCGGCGAGGCAGCGAAGGCACGCGCTGCTTTGCTAGGCGCCGAAGGCACGCAGCGCTTCCTTCGTTTGCGAGGCAGCGAAGAGATGGAGCGCTTTGCTTGTTGGCCAGGCAGCGAACAGGCGCCGTGCTTTGCTTTCTGCCACTCAGCGAATACACGCAGCGCTCTGCTTTTTGGCGAGGCACTGAACAGATGCAGCGTTTAGTTTGCGAGGAGGCCAAGAGACGCGGCGCTTTGCATGATGACGAGGCGGCGAGCAGATCGAGTGGTTTGCTTGTTGGTGAGGCAGCGAAGAGATGCAGCATTTTGCTTGTTGGCGAGGCAGCGAAGAGATTCAGCAGTCTCCTTGTTTGTGACACAGCGACCATGCACAGTGCTTGCTCATTGTGCGAGGCAGCGAAGAGATGCAGCACTTTGCTTGTGCACCAGGTGGCGCAGTGGCATCGCGGATGGCTTTTTGGCGTGGAGGCGAAGCGAGGCAGCACTTTGCTAGTTGGCGAGGCAGCGAAGAGACGCAGCAGTCTGCTTGTTTGTGAGACAGCCAACATGCCCAGTGGTTAGCTCTTGTGCGAGGCAGCAAATGACCGCCGAGCAAATGGCTTTGTGCGTTCGCCGCCTCGCTGCGTAGCAAAGCGTCGTCTGCCTTGGGCGCCTAGCAAAGCTGCGCGTGCCGTCGCCGTCAAGCAAAGCGCCGTGTTCCTTGGGCGCCTAGCAAGGAACTGCCTGCGTTGGGCGCCTCGCCGCATCGCAGCCTAGCAAAGCGCTGCGTGCCTTCGGCGGCTGGCAAAGCCGTGCGTGCCTTCGCCGCCTCACACAGCGCGGCGTGCCTTCGCCGCCTGGCAGAGCAGCGCGTGCCTTCGCCTCCTGAGAAAGCGCTGCGTGCCTTCTCGCCCTCGCCGCCTAGCAAAGCGCCGTGTCCCTTCACCGCCTCGCCGCCTAGCAAAGCTCCGCATGCCGTCGCCGCCTAGCAAAGCGCCGTGTTCCTTCGGCGCCTAGCAAAGCAGCGCGTGCCTTCGCCGCCTCGCTGCCTAAGAAAGCGCTGCGTCCCTTTCGCCCTCGCCGCCCAACAAAGCGCCATCTCCCTTCACCGCCTCCCCAATCGCTTCGGCCCTTCGCCGCCTCGCCGCCCAGCAAAGCGCTGCTTGCCTTCGCCGCCTCACACACCGCTGCGTGCCTTCGCCGCCTCGCCGCTTAGCAAACGCCGTAGTAGCGCCGAAGGCACACGGCGCTTTTGTAGGCGCCGAAGGCACGTGGCGCTTTGCTAAGCACCGAGGCAGCGAAGGCACGCAGCGATCTGATCGTGGTGGACGGGCTCGGGCGCCTTGCTAGGCGGCGAGGCGGCGAAGGCACGCAGCGCTTTGCCAGGCGCCCAAGGACGCAGCACTGTGCGAGGCGGCGAGGGCACGCAGTGCTTTGCCAGGCGCCGAAGGCACGCAGCGCTCTAGGAGGCGGCGAGGGCACGCAGTGCTTTGCTAGGCGGCGAGCCGACGTGGAGCTTTGCTAGGCAGCGAAGGCTGAGGACGCTTTGCTAGGCGCTTTGCTAGGCAGCGAAGGCACGAAGCGATTGGGGAGGCGGCGAAGGCACACGGCGCTTTGCTAGGCGGCGAGGGCGAGAAGGCACGCAGCGCTCTCTTAGGCGGCGAGGCAGCGAAGGCACGCGCTGCTTTGCTAGGCGCCGAAGGCACGCAGCGCTTCCTTCGTTTGCGAGGCAGCGAAGAGATGGAGCGCTTTGCTTGTTGGCCAGGCAGCGAACAGGCGCCGTGCTTTGCTTTCTGCCACTCAGCGAATACACGCAGCGCTCTGCTTTTTGGCGAGGCACTGAACAGATGCAGCGTTTAGTTTGCGAGGCGGCCAAGAGACGCGGCGCTTTGCATGATGACGAGGCGGCGAGCAGATCGAGTGGTTTGCTTGTTGGTGAGGCAGCGAAGAGATGCAGCGGTTTGCTTGTTGGCGAGGCAGCGAAGAGATTCAGCAGTCTCCTTGTTTGTGACACAGCGACCATGCACAGTGCTTGCTCATTGTGCGAGGCAGCGAAGAGATGCAGCACTTTGCTTGTGCACCAGGTGGCGCAGTGGCATCGCGGATGGCTTTTTGGCGTGGAGGCGAAGCGAGGCAGCACTTTGTTAGTTGGCGAGGCAGCGAAGAGACGCAGCAGGCTGCTTGTTTGTGAGACAGCCAACATGCCCAGTGGTTAGCTCTTGTGCGAGGCAGCGAATGACCGCCGAGCAAATCGCTTTGTGCGTTCGCCGCCTCGCTGCCTAGCAAAGCGTCGTCTGCCTTGGGCGCCTAGCAAAGCTGCGCGTGCCGTCGCCGTCAAGCAAAGCGCCGTGTTCCTTGGGCGCCTAGCAAGGAACTGCCTGCGTTGGGCGCCTCGCCGCATCGCAGCCTAGCAAAGCGCTGCGTGCCTTCGGCGGCTGGCAAAGCCGTGCGTGCCTTCGCCGCCTCACACAGCGCGGCGTGCCTTCGCCGCCTGGCAGAGCAGCGCGTGCCTTCGCCTCCTCGCCGCCTGAGAAAGCGCTGCGTGCCTTCTCGCCCTCGCCGCCTAGCAAAGCGCCGTGTCCCTTCACCGCCTCGCCGCCTAGCAAAGCTCCGCATGCCGTCGCCGCCTAGCAAAGCGCCGTGTTCCTTCGGCGCCTAGCAAAGCAGCGCGTGCCTTCGCCGCCTCGCCGCCTAAGAAAGCGCTGCGTCCCTTTCGCCCTCGCCGCCCAACAAAGCGCCCTGTCCCTTCACCGCCTCCCCAATCGCTTCGGCCCTTCGCCGCCTCGCCGCCCAGCAAAGCGCTGCTTGCCTTCGCCGCCTCACACACCGCTGCGTGCCTTCGCCGCCTCGCCGCTTAGCAAACGCCGTAGTAGCGCCGAAGGCACACGGCGCTTTTGTAGGCGCCGAAGGCACGTGGCGCTTTGCTAAGCACCGAGGCAGCGAAGGCACGCAGCGATCTGATCGTGGTGGACGGGCTCGGGCGCCTTGCTAGGCGGCGAGGCGGCGAAGGCACGCAGCGCTTTGCCAGGCGCCCAAGGACGCAGCGCTGTGCGAGGCGGCGAGGGCACGCAGTGCTTTGCCAGGCGCCGAAGGCACGCAGCGCTCTAGGAGGCGGCGAGGGCACACAGTGCTTTGCTAGGCGGCGAGCCGACGTGGAGCTTTGCTAGGCAGCGAAGGCTGAGGACGCTTTGCTAGGCGCTTTGCTAGGCGGCGAAGGCACGAAGCGATTGGGGAGGTGGCGAAGGCACACGGCGCTTTGCTAGGCGGCGAGGGCGAGAAGGCACGCAGCGCTCTCTTAGGCGGCGAGGCAGCGAAGGCACGCGCTGCTTTGCTAGGCGCCGAAGGCACGCAGCGCTTCCTTCGTTTGCGAGGCAGCGAAGAGATGGAGCGCTTTGCTTGTTGGCCAGGCAGCGAACAGGCGCCGTGCTTTGCTTTCTGCCACTCAGCGAATACACGCAGCGCTCTGCTTTTTGGCGAGGCACTGAACAGATGCAGCGTTTAGTTTGCGAGGAGGCCAAGAGACGCGGCGCTTTGCATGATGACGAGGCGGCGAGCAGATCGAGTGGTTTGCTTGTTGGTGAGGCAGCGAAGAGATGCAGCATTTTGCTTGTTGGCGAGGCAGCGAAGAGATTCAGCAGTCTCCTTGTTTGTGACACAGCGACCATGCACAGTGCTTGCTCATTGTGCGAGGCAGCGAAGAGATGCAGCACTTTGCTTGTGCACCAGGTGGCGCAGTGGCATCGCGGATGGCTTTTTGGCGTGGAGGCGAAGCGAGGCAGCACTTTGCTAGTTGGCGAGGCAGCGAAGAGACGCAGCAGTCTGCTTGTTTGTGAGACAGCCAACATGCCCAGTGGTTAGCTATTGTGCGAGGCAGCGAATGACCGCCGAGCAAATGGCTTTGTGCGTTCGCCGCCTCGCTGCCTAGCAAAGCGTCGTCTGCCTTGGGCGCCTAGCAAAGCTGCGCGTGCCGTCGCCGTCAAGCAAAGCGCCGTGTTCCTTGGGCGCCTAGCAAGGAACTGCCTGCGTTGGGCGCCTCGCCGCATCGCAGCCTAGCAAAGCGCTGCGTGCCTTCGGCGGCTGGCAAAGCCGTGCGTGCCTTCGCCGCCTCACACAGCGCGGCGTGCCTTCGCCGCCTGGCAGAGCAGCGCGTGCCTTCGCCTCCTCGCCGCCTGAGAAAGCGCTGCGTGCCTTCTCGCCCTCGCCGCCTAGCAAAGCGCCGTGTCCCTTCACCGCCTCGCCGCCTAGCAAAGCTCCGCATGCCGTCGCCGCCTAGCAAAGCGCCGTGTTCCTTCGGCGCCTAGCAAAGCAGCGCGTGCCTTCGCCGCCTCGCCGCCTAAGAAAGCGCTGCGTCCCTTTCGCCCTCGCCGCCCAACAAAGCGCCCTGTCCCTTCACCGCCTCCCCAATCGCTTCGGCCCTTCGCCGCCTCGCCGCCCAGCAAAGCGCTGCTTGCCTTCGCCGCCTCACACACCGCTGCGTGCCTTCGCCGCCTCGCCGCTTAGCAAACGCCGTAGTAGCGCCGAAGGCACACGGCGCTTTTGTAGGCGCCGAAGGCACGTGGCGCTTTGCTAAGCACCGAGGCAGCGAAGGCACGCAGCGATCTGATCGTGGTGGACGGGCTCGGGCGCCTTGCTAGGCGGCGAGGCGGCGAAGGCACGCAGCGCTTTGCCAGGCGCCCAAGGACGCAGCGCTGTGCGAGGCGGCGAGGGCACGCAGTGCTTTGCCAGGCGCCGAAGGCACGCAGCGCTCTAGGAGGCGCCGAGGGCACGCAGTGCTTTGCTAGGCGGCGAGCCGACGTGGAGCTTTGCTAGGCAGCCAAGGCTGAGGACGCTTTGCTAGGCGCTTTGCTAGGCGGCGAAGGCACGAAGCGATTGGGGAGGCGGCGAAGGCACACGGCGCTTTGCTAGGCGGCGAGGGCGAGAAGGCACGCAGCGCTCTCTTAGGCGGCGAGGCAGCGAAGGCACGCGCTGCTTTGCTAGGCGCCGAAGGCACGCAGCGCTTCCTTCGTTTGCGAGGCAGCGAAGAGATGGAGCGCTTTGCTTGTTGGCCAGGCAGCGAACAGGCGCCGTGCTTTGCTTTCTGCCACTCAGCGAATACACGCAGCGCTCTGCTTTTTGGCGAGGCAGTGAACAGATGCAGCGTTTAGTTTGCGAGGCGGCCAAGAGACGCGGCGCTTTGCATGATGACGAGGCGGCGAGCAGATCGAGTGGTTTGCTTGTTGGTGAGGCAGCGAAGAGATGCAGCATTTTGCTTGTTGGCGAGGCAGCGAAGAGATTCAGCAGTCTCCTTGTTTGTGACACAGCGACCATGCACAGTGCTTGCTCATTGTGCGAGGCAGCGAATACATGCAGCACTTTGCTTGTGCACCAGGTGGCGCAGTGGCATCGCGGATGGCTTTTTGGCGTGGAGGCGAAGCGAGGCAGCACTTTGCTAGTTGGCGAGGCAGCGAAGAGACGCAGCAGTCTGCTTGTTTGTGAGACAGCCAACATGCCCAGTGGTTAGCTCTTGTGCGAGGCAGCGAATGACCGCCGAGCAAATCGCTTTGTGCGTTCGCCGCCTCGCTGCCTAGCAAAGCGTCGTCTGCCTTGGGCGCCTAGCAAAGCTGCGCGTGCCGTCGCCGTCAAGCAAAGCGCCGTGTTCCTTGGGCGCCTAGCAAGGAACTGCCTGCGTTGGGCGCCTCGCCGCATCGCAGCCTAGCAAAGCGCTGCGTGCCTTCGGCGGCTGGCAAAGCCGTGCGTGCCTTCGCCGCCTCACACAGCGCGGCGTGCCTTCGCCGCCTGGCAGAGCAGCGCGTGCCTTCGCCTCCTGAGAAAGCGCTGCGTGCCTTCTCGCCCTCGCCGCCTAGCAAAGCGCCGTGTCCCTTCACCGCCTCGCCGCCTAGCAAAGCTCCGCATGCCGTCGCCGCCTAGCAAAGCGCCGTGTTCCTTCGGCGCCTAGCAAAGCAGCGCGTGCCTTCGCCGCCTCGCTGCCTAAGAAAGCGCTGCGTCCCTTTCGCCCTCGCCGCCCAACAAAGCGCCATCTCCCTTCACCGCCTCCCCAATCGCTTCGGCCCTTCGCCGCCTCGCCGCCCAGCAAAGCGCTGCTTGCCTTCGCCGCCTCACACACCGCTGCGTGCCTTCGCCGCCTCGCCGCTTAGCAAACGCCGTAGTAGCGCCGAAGGCACACGGCGCTTTTGTAGGCGCCGAAGGCACGTGGCGCTTTGCTAAGCACCGAGGCAGCGAAGGCACGCAGCGATCTGATCGTGGTGGACGGGCTCGGGCGCCTTGCTAGGCGGCGAGGCGGCGAAGGCACGCAGCGCTTTGCCAGGCGCCCAAGGACGCAGCACTGTGCGAGGCGGCGAGGGCACGCAGTGCTTTGCCAGGCGCCGAAGGCACGCAGCGCTCTAGGAGGCGGCGAGGGCACGCAGTGCTTTGCTAGGCGGCGAGCCGACGTGGAGCTTTGCTAGGCAGCGAAGGCTGAGGACGCTTTGCTAGGCGCTTTGCTAGGCAGCGAAGGCACGAAGCGATTGGGGAGGCGGCGAAGGCACACGGCGCTTTGCTAGGCGGCGAGGGCGAGAAGGCACGCAGCGCTCTCTTAGGCGGCGAGGCAGCGAAGGCACGCGCTGCTTTGCTAGGCGCCGAAGGCACGCAGCGCTTCCTTCGTTTGCGAGGCAGCGAAGAGATGGAGCGCTTTGCTTGTTGGCCAGGCAGCGAACAGGCGCCGTGCTTTGCTTTCTGCCACTCAGCGAATACACGCAGCGCTCTGCTTTTTGGCGAGGCACTGAACAGATGCAGCGTTTAGTTTGCGAGGCGGCCAAGAGACGCGGCGCTTTGCATGATGACGAGGCGGCGAGCAGATCGAGTGGTTTGCTTGTTGGTGAGGCAGCGAAGAGATGCAGCGGTTTGCTTGTTGGCGAGGCAGCGAAGAGATTCAGCAGTCTCCTTGTTTGTGACACAGCGACCATGCACAGTGCTTGCTCATTGTGCGAGGCAGCGAAGAGATGCAGCACTTTGCTTGTGCACCAGGTGGCGCAGTGGCATCGCGGATGGCTTTTTGGCGTGGAGGCGAAGCGAGGCAGCACTTTGTTAGTTGGCGAGGCAGCGAAGAGACGCAGCAGGCTGCTTGTTTGTGAGACAGCCAACATGCCCAGTGGTTAGCTCTTGTGCGAGGCAGCGAATGACCGCCGAGCAAATCGCTTTGTGCGTTCGCCGCCTCGCTGCCTAGCAAAGCGTCGTCTGCCTTGGGCGCCTAGCAAAGCTGCGCGTGCCGTCGCCGTCAAGCAAAGCGCCGTGTTCCTTGGGCGCCTAGCAAGGAACTGCCTGCGTTGGGCGCCTCGCCGCATCGCAGCCTAGCAAAGCGCTGCGTGCCTTCGGCGGCTGGCAAAGCCGTGCGTGCCTTCGCCGCCTCACACAGCGCGGCGTGCCTTCGCCGCCTGGCAGAGCAGCGCGTGCCTTCGCCTCCTCGCCGCCTGAGAAAGCGCTGCGTGCCTTCTCGCCCTCGCCGCCTAGCAAAGCGCCGTGTCCCTTCACCGCCTCGCCGCCTAGCAAAGCTCCGCATGCCGTCGCCGCCTAGCAAAGCGCCGTGTTCCTTCGGCGCCTAGCAAAGCAGCGCGTGCCTTCGCCGCCTCGCCGCCTAAGAAAGCGCTGCGTCCCTTTCGCCCTCGCCGCCCAACAAAGCGCCCTGTCCCTTCACCGCCTCCCCAATCGCTTCGGCCCTTCGCCGCCTCGCCGCCCAGCAAAGCGCTGCTTGCCTTCGCCGCCTCACACACCGCTGCGTGCCTTCGCCGCCTCGCCGCTTAGCAAACGCCGTAGTAGCGCCGAAGGCACACGGCGCTTTTGTAGGCGCCGAAGGCACGTGGCGCTTTGCTAAGCACCGAGGCAGCGAAGGCACGCAGCGATCTGATCGTGGTGGACGGGCTCGGGCGCCTTGCTAGGCGGCGAGGCGGCGAAGGCACGCAGCGCTTTGCCAGGCGCCCAAGGACGCAGCGCTGTGCGAGGCGGCGAGGGCACGCAGTGCTTTGCCAGGCGCCGAAGGCACGCAGCGCTCTAGGAGGCGGCGAGGGCACACAGTGCTTTGCTAGGCGGCGAGCCGACGTGGAGCTTTGCTAGGCAGCGAAGGCTGAGGACGCTTTGCTAGGCGCTTTGCTAGGCGGCGAAGGCACGAAGCGATTGGGGAGGTGGCGAAGGCACACGGCGCTTTGCTAGGCGGCGAGGGCGAGAAGGCACGCAGCGCTCTCTTAGGCGGCGAGGCAGCGAAGGCACGCGCTGCTTTGCTAGGCGCCGAAGGCACGCAGCGCTTCCTTCGTTTGCGAGGCAGCGAAGAGATGGAGCGCTTTGCTTGTTGGCCAGGCAGCGAACAGGCGCCGTGCTTTGCTTTCTGCCACTCAGCGAATACACGCAGCGCTCTGCTTTTTGGCGAGGCACTGAACAGATGCAGCGTTTAGTTTGCGAGGAGGCCAAGAGACGCGGCGCTTTGCATGATGACGAGGCGGCGAGCAGATCGAGTGGTTTGCTTGTTGGTGAGGCAGCGAAGAGATGCAGCATTTTGCTTGTTGGCGAGGCAGCGAAGAGATTCAGCAGTCTCCTTGTTTGTGACACAGCGACCATGCACAGTGCTTGCTCATTGTGCGAGGCAGCGAAGAGATGCAGCACTTTGCTTGTGCACCAGGTGGCGCAGTGGCATCGCGGATGGCTTTTTGGCGTGGAGGCGAAGCGAGGCAGCACTTTGCTAGTTGGCGAGGCAGCGAAGAGACGCAGCAGTCTGCTTGTTTGTGAGACAGCCAACATGCCCAGTGGTTAGCTATTGTGCGAGGCAGCGAATGACCGCCGAGCAAATGGCTTTGTGCGTTCGCCGCCTCGCTGCCTAGCAAAGCGTCGTCTGCCTTGGGCGCCTAGCAAAGCTGCGCGTGCCGTCGCCGTCAAGCAAAGCGCCGTGTTCCTTGGGCGCCTAGCAAGGAACTGCCTGCGTTGGGCGCCTCGCCGCATCGCAGCCTAGCAAAGCGCTGCGTGCCTTCGGCGGCTGGCAAAGCCGTGCGTGCCTTCGCCGCCTCACACAGCGCGGCGTGCCTTCGCCGCCTGGCAGAGCAGCGCGTGCCTTCGCCTCCTCGCCGCCTGAGAAAGCGCTGCGTGCCTTCTCGCCCTCGCCGCCTAGCAAAGCGCCGTGTCCCTTCACCGCCTCGCCGCCTAGCAAAGCTCCGCATGCCGTCGCCGCCTAGCAAAGCGCCGTGTTCCTTCGGCGCCTAGCAAAGCAGCGCGTGCCTTCGCCGCCTCGCCGCCTAAGAAAGCGCTGCGTCCCTTTCGCCCTCGCCGCCCAACAAAGCGCCCTGTCCCTTCACCGCCTCCCCAATCGCTTCGGCCCTTCGCCGCCTCGCCGCCCAGCAAAGCGCTGCTTGCCTTCGCCGCCTCACACACCGCTGCGTGCCTTCGCCGCCTCGCCGCTTAGCAAACGCCGTAGTAGCGCCGAAGGCACACGGCGCTTTTGTAGGCGCCGAAGGCACGTGGCGCTTTGCTAAGCACCGAGGCAGCGAAGGCACGCAGCGATCTGATCGTGGTGGACGGGCTCGGGCGCCTTGCTAGGCGGCGAGGCGGCGAAGGCACGCAGCGCTTTGCCAGGCGCCCAAGGACGCAGCGCTGTGCGAGGCGGCGAGGGCACGCAGTGCTTTGCCAGGCGCCGAAGGCACGCAGCGCTCTAGGAGGCGCCGAGGGCACGCAGTGCTTTGCTAGGCGGCGAGCCGACGTGGAGCTTTGCTAGGCAGCCAAGGCTGAGGACGCTTTGCTAGGCGCTTTGCTAGGCGGCGAAGGCACGAAGCGATTGGGGAGGCGGCGAAGGCACACGGCGCTTTGCTAGGCGGCGAGGGCGAGAAGGCACGCAGCGCTCTCTTAGGCGGCGAGGCAGCGAAGGCACGCGCTGCTTTGCTAGGCGCCGAAGGCACGCAGCGCTTCCTTCGTTTGCGAGGCAGCGAAGAGATGGAGCGCTTTGCTTGTTGGCCAGGCAGCGAACAGGCGCCGTGCTTTGCTTTCTGCCACTCAGCGAATACACGCAGCGCTCTGCTTTTTGGCGAGGCAGTGAACAGATGCAGCGTTTAGTTTGCGAGGCGGCCAAGAGACGCGGCGCTTTGCATGATGACGAGGCGGCGAGCAGATCGAGTGGTTTGCTTGTTGGTGAGGCAGCGAAGAGATGCAGCATTTTGCTTGTTGGCGAGGCAGCGAAGAGATTCAGCAGTCTCCTTGTTTGTGACACAGCGACCATGCACAGTGCTTGCTCATTGTGCGAGGCAGCGAATACATGCAGCACTTTGCTTGTGCACCAGGTGGCGCAGTGGCATCGCGGATGGCTTTTTGGCGTGGAGGCGAAGCGAGGCAGCACTTTGCTAGTTGGCGAGGCAGCGAAGAGACGCAGCAGTCTGCTTGTTTGTGAGACAGCCAACATGCCCAGTGGTTAGCTCTTGTGCGAGGCAGCGAATGACCGCCGAGCAAATCGCTTTGTGCGTTCGCCGCCTCGCTGCCTAGCAAAGCGTCGTCTGCCTTGGGCGCCTAGCAAAGCTGCGCGTGCCGTCGCCGTCAAGCAAAGCGCCGTGTTCCTTGGGCGCCTAGCAAGGAACTGCCTGCGTTGGGCGCCTCGCCGCATCGCAGCCTAGCAAAGCGCTGCGTGCCTTCGGCGGCTGGCAAAGCCGTGCGTGCCTTCGCCGCCTCACACAGCGCGGCGTGCCTTCGCCGCCTGGCAGAGCAGCGCGTGCCTTCGCCTCCTCGCCGCCTGAGAAAGCGCTGCGTGCCTTCTCGCCCTCGCCGCCTAGCAAAGCGCCGTGTCCCTTCACCGCCTCGCCGCCTAGCAAAGCTCCGCATGCCGTCGCCGCCTAGCAAAGCGCCGTGTTCCTTCGGCGCCTAGCAAAGCAGCGCGTGCCTTCGCCGCCTCGCCGCCTAAGAAAGCGCTGCGTCCCTTTCGCCCTCGCCGCCCAACAAAGCGCCCTGTCCCTTCACCGCCTCCCCAATCGCTTCGGCCCTTCGCCGCCTCGCCGCCCAGCAAAGCGCTGCTTGCCTTCGCCGCCTCACACACCGCTGCGTCCCTTCGCCGCCTCGCCGCTTAGCAAACGCCGTAGTAGCGCCGAAGGCACACGGCGCTTTTGTAGGCGCCGAAGGCACGTGGCGCTTTGCTAAGCACCGAGGCAGCGAAGGCACGCAGCGATCTGATCGTGGTGGACGGGCTCGGGCGCCTTGCTAGGCGGCGAGGCGGCGAAGGCACGCAGCGCTTTGCCAGGAGCCCAAGGACGCAGCGCTGTGCGAGGCGGCGAGGGCACGCAGTGCTTTGCCAGGCGCCGAAGGCACGCAGCGCTCTAGGAGGCGCCGAGGGCACGCAGTGCTTTGCTAGGCGGCGAGCCGACGTGCAGCTTTGCTAGGCAGCCAAGGCTGAGGACGCTTTGCTAGGCGCTTTGCTAGGCGGCGAAGGCACGAAGCGATTGGGGAGGCGGCGAAGGCACACGGCGCTTTGCTAGGCGGCGAGGGCGAGAAGGCACGCAGCGCTCTCTTAGGCGGCGAGGCAGCGAAGGCACGCGCTGCTTTGCTAGGCGCCGAAGGCACGCAGCGCTTCCTTCGTTTGCGAGGCAGCGAAGAGATGGAGCGCTTTGCTTGTTGGCCAGGCAGCGAACAGGCGCCGTGCTTTGCTTTCTGCCACTCAGCGAATACACGCAGCGCTCTGCTTTTTGGCGAGGCACTGAACAGATGCAGCGTTTAGTTTGCGAGGCGGCCAAGAGACGCGGCGCTTTGCATGATGACGAGGCGGCGAGCAGATCGAGTGGTTTGCTTGTTGGTGAGGCAGCGAAGAGATGCAGCATTTTGCTTGTTGGCGAGGCAGCGAAGAGATTCAGCAGTCTCCTTGTTTGTGACACAGCGACCATGCACAGTGCTTGCTCATTGTGCGAAGCAGCGAAGAGATGCAGCACTTTGCTTGTGCACCAGGTGGCGCAGTGGCATCGCGGATGGCTTTTTGGCGTGGAGGCGAAGCGAGGCAGCACTTTGCTAGTTGGCGAGGCAGCGAAGAGACGCAGCAGGCTGCTTGTTTGTGAGACAGCCAACATGCCCAGTGGTTAGCTATTGTGCGAGGCAGCGAATGACCGCCAAGCAAATGGCTTTGTGCGTTCGCCGCCTCGCTGCCTAGCAAAGCGTCGTCTGCCTTGGGCGCCTAGCAAAGCTGCGCGTGCCGTCGCCGTCAAGCAAAGCGCCGTGTTCCTTGGGCGCCTAGCAAGGAACTGCCTGCGTTCGGCGCCTCGCCGCATCGCAGCCTAGCAAAGCGCTGCGTGCCTTCGGCGGCTGGCAAAGCCGTGCGTGCCTTCGCCGCCTCACACAGCGCGGCGTGCCTTCGCCGCCTGGCAGAGCAGCGCGTGCCTTCGCCTCCTCGCCGCCTGAGAAAGCGCTGCGTGCCTTCTCGCCCTCGCCGCCTAGCAAAGCGCCGTGTCCCTTCACCGCCTCGCCGCCTAGCAAAGCTCCGCATGCCGTCGCCGCCTAGCAAAGCGCCGTGTTCCTTCGGCGCCTAGCAAAGCAGCGCGTGCCTTCGCCGCCTCGCCGCCTAAGAAAGCGCTGCGTCCCTTTCGCCCTCGCCGCCCAACAAAGCGCCCTGTCCCTTCACCGCCTCCCCAATCGCTTCGGCCCTTCGCCGCCTCGCCGCCCAGCAAAGCGCTGCTTGCCTTCGCCGCCTCACACACCGCTGCGTGCCTTCGCCGCCTCGCCGCTTAGCAAACGCCGTAGTAGCGCCGAAGGCACACGGCGCTTTTGTAGGCGCCGAAGGCACGTGGCGCTTTGCTAAGCACCGAGGCAGCGAAGGCACGCAGCGATCTGATCGTGGTGGACGGGCTCGGGCGCCTTGCTAGGCGGCGAGGCGGCGAAGGCACGCAGCGCTTTGCCAGGCGCCCAAGGACGCAGCGCTGTGCGAGGCGGCGAGGGCACGCAGTGCTTTGCCAGGCGCCGAAGGCACGCAGCGCTCTAGGAGGCGCCGAGGGCACGCAGTGCTTTGCTAGGCGGCGAGCCGACGTGGAGCTTTGCTAGGCAGCCAAGGCTGAGGACGCTTTGCTAGGCGCTTTGCTAGGCGGCGAAGGCACGAAGCGATTGGGGAGGCGGCGAAGGCACACGGCGCTTTGCTAGGCGGCGAGGGCGAGAAGGCACGCAGCGCTCTCTTAGGCGGCGAGGCAGCGAAGGCACGCGCTGCTTTGCTAGGCGCCGAAGGCACGCAGCGCTTCCTTCGTTTGCGAGGCAGCGAAGAGATGGAGCGCTTTGCTTGTTGGCCAGGCAGCGAACAGGCGCCGTGCTTTGCTTTCTGCCACTCAGCGAATACACGCAGCGCTCTGCTTTTTGGCGAGGCAGTGAACAGATGCAGCGTTTAGTTTGCGAGGCGGCCAAGAGACGCGGCGCTTTGCATGATGACGAGGCGGCGAGCAGATCGAGTGGTTTGCTTGTTGGTGAGGCAGCGAAGAGATGCAGCATTTTGCTTGTTGGCGAGGCAGCGAAGAGATTCAGCAGTCTCCTTGTTTGTGACACAGCGACCATGCACAGTGCTTGCTCATTGTGCGAGGCAGCGAATACATGCAGCACTTTGCTTGTGCACCAGGTGGCGCAGTGGCATCGCGGATGGCTTTTTGGCGTGGAGGCGAAGCGAGGCAGCACTTTGCTAGTTGGCGAGGCAGCGAAGAGACGCAGCAGTCTGCTTGTTTGTGAGACAGCCAACATGCCCAGTGGTTAGCTCTTGTGCGAGGCAGCGAATGACCGCCGAGCAAATCGCTTTGTGCGTTCGCCGCCTCGCTGCCTAGCAAAGCGTCGTCTGCCTTGGGCGCCTAGCAAAGCTGCGCGTGCCGTCGCCGTCAAGCAAAGCGCCGTGTTCCTTGGGCGCCTAGCAAGGAACTGCCTGCGTTGGGCGCCTCGCCGCATCGCAGCCTAGCAAAGCGCTGCGTGCCTTCGGCGGCTGGCAAAGCCGTGCGTGCCTTCGCCGCCTCACACAGCGCGGCGTGCCTTCGCCGCCTGGCAGAGCAGCGCGTGCCTTCGCCTCCTCGCCGCCTGAGAAAGCGCTGCGTGCCTTCTCGCCCTCGCCGCCTAGCAAAGCGCCGTGTCCCTTCACCGCCTCGCCGCCTAGCAAAGCTCCGCATGCCGTCGCCGCCTAGCAAAGCGCCGTGTTCCTTCGGCGCCTAGCAAAGCAGCGCGTGCCTTCGCCGCCTCGCCGCCTAAGAAAGCGCTGCGTCCCTTTCGCCCTCGCCGCCCAACAAAGCGCCCTGTCCCTTCACCGCCTCCCCAATCGCTTCGGCCCTTCGCCGCCTCGCCGCCCAGCAAAGCGCTGCTTGCCTTCGCCGCCTCACACACCGCTGCGTGCCTTCGCCGCCTCGCCGCTTAGCAAACGCCGTAGTAGCGCCGAAGGCACACGGCGCTTTTGTAGGCGCCGAAGGCACACAGCTCTTTGCCAGGCGCCCAAGGACGCAGCGCTGTGCGAGGCGGCGAGGGCACGCAGTGCTTTGCTAGGCGGCGAGCCGACGTGGAGCTTTGCTAGGCAGCCAAGGCTGAGGACGCTTTGCTAGGCGCTTTGCTAGGCGGCGAAGGCACGAAGCGATTGGGGAGGCGGCGAAGGCACACGGCGCTTTGCTAGGCGGCGAGGGCGAGAAGGCACGCAGCGCTCTCTTAGGCGGCGAGGCAGCGAAGGCACGCGCTGCTTTGCTAGGCGCCGAAGGCACGCAGCGCTTCCTTCGTTTGCGAGGCAGCGAAGAGATGGAGCGCTTTGCTTGTTGGCCAGGCAGCGAACAGGCGCCGTGCTTTGCTTTCTGCCACTCAGCGAATACACGCAGCGCTCTGCTTTTTGGCGAGGCACTGAACAGATGCAGCGTTTAGTTTGCGAGGAGGCCAAGAGACGCGGCGCTTTGCATGATGACGAGGCGGCGAGCAGATCGAGTGCTTTGCTTGTTGGTGAGGCAGCGAAGAGATGCAGCATTTTGCTTGTTGGCGAGGCAGCGAAGAGATTCAGCAGTCTCCTTGTTTGTGACACAGCGACCATGCACAGTGCTTGCTCATTGTGCGAAGCAGCGAAGAGATGCAGCACTTTGCTTGTGCACCAGGTGGCGCAGTGGCATCGCGGATGGCTTTTTGGCGTGGAGGCGAAGCGAGGCAGCACTTTGCTAGTTGGCGAGGCAGCGAAGAGACGCAGCAGGCTGCTTGTTTGTGAGACAGCCAACATGCCCAGTGGTTAGCTCTTGTGCGAGGCAGCGAATGACCGCCGAGCAAATGGCTTTGTGCGTTCGCCGCCTCGCTGCCTAGCAAAGCGTCGTCTGCCTTGGGCGCCTAGCAAAGCTGCGCGTGCCGTCGCCGTCAAGCAAAGCGCCGTGTTCCTTGGGCGCCTAGCAAGGAACTGCCTGCGTTGGGCGCCTCGCCGCATCGCAGCCTAGCAAAGCGCTGCGTGCCTTCGGCGGCTGGCAAAGCCGTGCGTGCCTTCGCCGCCTCACACAGCGCGGCGTGCCTTCGCCGCCTGGCAGAGCAGCGCGTGCCTTCGCCTCCTCGCCGCCTGAGAAAGCGCTGCGTGCCTTCTCGCCCTCGCCGCCTAGCAAAGCGCCGTGTCCCTTCACCGCCTCGCCGCCTAGCAAAGCTCCGCATGCCGTCGCCGCCTAGCAAAGCGCCGTGTTCCTTCGGCGCCTAGCAAAGCAGCGCGTGCCTTCGCCGCCTCGCCGCCTAAGAAAGCGCTGCGTCCCTTTCGCCCTCGCCGCCCAACAAAGCGCCCTGTCCCTTCACCGCCTCCCCAATCGCTTCGGCCCTTCGCCGCCTCGCCGCCCAGCAAAGCGCTGCTTGCCTTCGCCGCCTCACACACCGCTGCGTGCCTTCGCCGCCTCGCCGCTTAGCAAACGCCGTAGTAGCGCCGAAGGCACACGGCGCTTTTGTAGGCGCCGAAGGCACGTGGCGCTTTGCTAAGCACCGAGGCAGCGAAGGCACGCAGCGATCTGATCGTGGTGGACGGGCTCGGGCGCCTTGCTAGGCGGCGAGGCGGCGAAGGCACGCAGCGCTTTGCCAGGCGCCCAAGGACGCAGCGCTGTGCGAGGCGGCGAGGGCACGCAGTGCTTTGCCAGGCGCCGAAGGCACGCAGCGCTCTAGGAGGCGCCGAGGGCACGCAGTGCTTTGCTAGGCGGCGAGCCGACGTGCAGCTTTGCTAGGCAGCCAAGGCTGAGGACGCTTTGCTAGGCGCTTTGCTAGGCGGCGAAGGCACGAAGCGATTGGGGAGGCGGCGAAGGCACACGGCGCTTTGCTAGGCGGCGAGGGCGAGAAGGCACGCAGCGCTCTCTTAGGCGGCGAGGCAGCGAAGGCACGCGCTGCTTTGCTAGGCGCCGAAGGCACGCAGCGCTTCCTTCGTTTGCGAGGCAGCGAAGAGATGGAGCGCTTTGCTTGTTGGCCAGGCAGCGAACAGGCGCCGTGCTTTGCTTTCTGCCACTCAGCGAATACACGCAGCGCTCTGCTTTTTGGCGAGGCAGTGAACAGATGCAGCGTTTAGTTTGCGAGGCGGCCAAGAGACGCGGCGCTTTGCATGATGACGAGGCGGCGAGCAGATCGAGTGGTTTGCTTGTTGGTGAGGCAGCGAAGAGATGCAGCATTTTGCTTGTTGGCGAGGCAGCGAAGAGATTCAGCAGTCTCCTTGTTTGTGACACAGCGACCATGCACAGTGCTTGCTCATTGTGCGAGGCAGCGAAGAGATGCAGCACTTTGCTTGTGCACCAGGTGGCGCAGTGGCATCGCGGATGGCTTTTTGGCGTGGAGGCGAAGCGAGGCAGCACTTTGCTAGTTGGCGAGGCAGCGAAGAGACGCAGCAGTCTGCTTGTTTGTGAGACAGCCAACATGCCCAGTGGTTAGCTATTGTGCGAGGCAGCGAATGACCGCCGAGCAAATCGCTTTGTGCGTTCGCCGCCTCGCTGCCTAGCAAAGCGTCGTCTGCCTTGGGCGCCTAGCAAAGCTGCGCGTGCCGTCGCCGTCAAGCAAAGCGCCGTGTTCCTTGGGCGCCTAGCAAGGAACTG
Source organism: Apteryx mantelli (assembly GCF_036417845.1). Taxonomy (NCBI): domain Eukaryota; kingdom Metazoa; phylum Chordata; class Aves; order Apterygiformes; family Apterygidae; genus Apteryx; species Apteryx mantelli. The sequence goes on from NC_089998.1 coordinate 14,480,401, forward strand.
CCTGCGTTGGGCGCCTGGCCGCATCGCAGCCTAGCAAAGCGCTGCGTGCCTTCGGCGGCTGGCAAAGCCGTGCGTGCCTTCGCCGCCTCACACAGCGCGGCGTGCCTTCGCCGCCTGGCAGAGCAGCGCGTGCCTTCGCCTCCTCGCCGCCTGAGAAAGCGCTGCGTGCCTTCTCGCCCTCGCCGCCTAGCAAAGCGCCGTGTCCCTTCACCGCCTCGCCGCCTAGCAAAGCTCCGCATGCCGTCGCCGCCTAGCAAAGCGCCGTGTTCCTTCGGCGCCTAGCAAAGCAGCGCGTGCCTTCGCCGCCTCGCCGCCTAAGAAAGCGCTGCGTCCCTTTCGCCCTCGCCGCCCAACAAAGCGCCCTGTCCCTTCACCGCCTCCCCAATCGCTTCGGCCCTTCGCCGCCTCGCCGCCCAGCAAAGCGCTGCTTGCCTTCGCCGCCTCACACACCGCTGCGTGCCTTCGCCGCCTCGCCGCTTAGCAAACGCCGTAGTAGCGCCGAAGGCACACGGCGCTTTTGTAGGCGCCGAAGGCACGTGGCGCTTTGCTAAGCACCGAGGCAGCGAAGGCACGCAGCGATCTGATCGTGGTGGACGGGCTCGGGCGCCTTGCTAGGCGGCGAGGCGGCGAAGGCACGCAGCGCTTTGCCAGGCGCCCAAGGACGCAGCGCTGTGCGAGGCGGCGAGGGCACGCAGTGCTTTGCCAGGCGCCGAAGGCACGCAGCGCTCTAGGAGGCGCCGAGGGCACGCAGTGCTTTGCTAGGCGGCGAGCCGACGTGGAGCTTTGCTAGGCAGCCAAGGCTGAGGACGCTTTGCTAGGCGGCGAAGGCACGAAGCGATTGGGGAGGCGGCGAAGGCACACGGCGCTTTGCTAGGCGGCGAGGGCGAGAAGGCACGCAGCGCTCTCTTAGGCGGCGAGGCAGCGAAGGCACGCGCTGCTTTGCTAGGCGCCGAAGGCACGCAGCGCTTCCTTCGTTTGCGAGGCAGCGAAGAGATGGAGCGCTTTGCTTGTTGGCCAGGCAGCGAACAGGCGCCGTGCTTTGCTTTCTGCCACTCAGCGAATACACGCAGCGCTCTGCTTTTTGGCGAGGCACTGAACAGATGCAGCGTTTAGTTTGCGAGGAGGCCAAGAGACGCGGCGCTTTGCATGATGACGAGGCGGCGAGCAGATCGAGTGCTTTGCTTGTTGGTGAGGCAGCGAAGAGATGCAGCATTTTGCTTGTTGGCGAGGCAGCGAAGAGATTCAGCAGTCTCCTTGTTTGTGACACAGCGACCATGCACAGTGCTTGCTCATTGTGCGAGGCAGCGAAGAGATGCAGCACTTTGCTTGTGCACCAGGTGGCGCAGTGGCATCGCGGATGGCTTTTTGGCGTGGAGGCGAAGCGAGGCAGCACTTTGCTAGTTGGCGAGGCAGCGAAGAGACGCAGCAGTCTGCTTGTTTGTGAGACAGCCAACGTGCCCAGTGGTTAGCTATTGTGCGAGGCAGCGAATGACCGCCGAGCAAATGGCTTTGTGCGTTCGCCGCCTCGCTGCCTAGCAAAGCGTCGTCTGCCTTGGGCGCCTAGCAAAGCTGCGCGTGCCGTCGCCGTCAAGCAAAGCGCCGTGTTCCTTGGGCGCCTAGCAAGGAACTGCCTGCGTTGGGCGCCTGGCCGCATCGCAGCCTAGCAAAGCGCTGCGTGCCTTCGGCGGCTGGCAAAGCCGTGCGTGCCTTCGCCGCCTCACACAGCGCGGCGTGCCTTCGCCGCCTGGCAGAGCAGCGCGTGCCTTCGCCTCCTCGCCGCCTGAGAAAGCGCTGCGTGCCTTCTCGCCCTCGCCGCCTAGCAAAGCGCCGTGTCCCTTCACCGCCTCGCCGCCTAGCAAAGCTCCGCATGCCGTCGCCGCCTAGCAAAGCGCCGTGTTCCTTCGGCGCCTAGCAAAGCAGCGCGTGCCTTCGCCGCCTCGCCGCCTAAGAAAGCGCTGCGTCCCTTTCGCCCTCGCCGCCCAACAAAGCGCCCTGTCCCTTCACCGCCTCCCCAATCGCTTCGGCCCTTCGCCGCCTCGCCGCCCAGCAAAGCGCTGCTTGCCTTCGCCGCCTCACACACCGCTGCGTGCCTTCGCCGCCTCGCCGCTTAGCAAACGCCGTAGTAGCGCCGAAGGCACACGGCGCTTTTGTAGGCGCCGAAGGCACGTGGCGCTTTGCTAAGCACCGAGGCAGCGAAGGCACGCAGCGATCTGATCGTGGTGGACGGGCTCGGGCGCCTTGCTAGGCGGCGAGGCGGCGAAGGCACGCAGCGCTTTGCCAGGCGCCCAAGGACGCAGCGCTGTGCGAGGCGGCGAGGGCACGCAGTGCTTTGCCAGGCGCCGAAGGCACGCAGCGCTCTAGGAGGCGCCGAGGGCACGCAGTGCTTTGCTAGGCGGCGAGCCGACGTGGAGCTTTGCTAGGCAGCGAAGGCTGAGGACGCTTTGCTAGGCGCTTTGCTAGGCGGCGAAGGCACGAAGCGATTGGGGAGGCGGCGAAGGCACACGGCGCTTTGCTAGGCGGCGAGGGCGAGAAGGCACGCAGCGCTCTCTTAGGCGGCGAGGCAGCGAAGGCACGCGCTGCTTTGCTAGGCGCCGAAGGCACGCAGCGCTTCCTTCGTTTGCGAGGCAGCGAAGAGATGGAGCGCTTTGCTTGTTGGCCAGGCAGCGAACAGGCGCCGTGCTTTGCTTTCTGCCACTCAGCGAATACACGCAGCGCTCTGCTTTTTGGCGAGGCACTGAACAGATGCAGCGTTTAGTTTGCGAGGAGGCCAAGAGACGCGGCGCTTTGCATGATGACGAGGCGGCGAGCAGATCGAGTGCTTTGCTTGTTGGTGAGGCAGCGAAGAGATGCAGCATTTTGCTTGTTGGCGAGGCAGCGAAGAGATTCAGCAGTCTCCTTGTTTGTGACACAGCGACCATGCACAGTGCTTGCTCATTGTGCGAGGCAGCGAAGAGATGCAGCACTTTGCTTGTGCACCAGGTGGCGCAGTGGCATCGCGGATGGCTTTTTGGCGTGGAGGCGAAGCGAGGTAGCACTTTGCTAGTTGGCGAGGCAGCGAAGAGACGCAGCAGTCTGCTTGTTTGTGAGACAGCCAACATGCCCAGTGGTTAGCTCTTGTGCGAGGCAGCGAATGACCGCCGAGCAAATCGCTTTGTGCGTTCGCCGCCTCGCTGCCTAGCAAAGCGTCGTCTGCCTTGGGCGCCTAGCAAAGCTGCGCGTGCCGTCGCCGTCAAGCAAAGCGCCGTGTTCCTTGGGCGCCTAGCAAGGAACTGCCTGCGTTGGGCGCCTCGCCGCATCGCAGCCTAGCAAAGCGCTGCGTGCCTTCGGCGGCTGGCAAAGCCGTGCGTGCCTTCGCCGCCTCACACAGCGCGGCGTGCCTTCGCCGCCTGGCAGAGCAGCGCGTGCCTTCGCCTCCTCGCCGCCTGAGAAAGCGCTGCGTGCCTTCTCGCCCTCGCCGCCTAGCAAAGCGCCGTGTCCCTTCACCGCCTCGCCGCCTAGCAAAGCTCCGCATGCCGTCGCCGCCTAGCAAAGCGCCGTGTTCCTTCGGCGCCTAGCAAAGCAGCGCGTGCCTTCGCCGCCTCGCCGCCTAAGAAAGCGCTGCGTCCCTTTCGCCCTCGCCGCCCAACAAAGCGCCATCTCCCTTCACCGCCTCCCCAATCGCTTCGGCCCTTCGCCGCCTCGCCGCCCAGCAAAGCGCTGCTTGCCTTCGCCGCCTCACACACCGCTGCGTCCCTTCGCCGCCTCGCCGCTTAGCAAACGCCGTAGTAGCGCCGAAGGCACACGGCGCTTTTGTAGGCGCCGAAGGCACGTGGCGCTTTGCTAAGCACCGAGGCAGCGAAGGCACGCAGCGATCTGATCGTGGTGGACGGGCTCGGGCGCCTTGCTAGGCGGCGAGGCGGCGAAGGCACGCAGCGCTTTGCCAGGCGCCCAAGGACGCAGCGCTGTGCGAGGCGGCGAGGGCACGCAGTGCTTTGCCAGGCGCCGAAGGCACGCAGCGCTCTAGGAGGCGCCGAGGGCACGCAGTGCTTTGCTAGGCGGCGAGCCGACGTGGAGCTTTGCTAGGCAGCGAAGGCTGAGGACGCTTTGCTAGGCGCTTTGCTAGGCGGCGAAGGCACGAAGCGATTGGGGAGGCGGCGAAGGCACACGGCGCTTTGCTAGGCGGCGAGGGCGAGAAGGCACGCAGCGCTCTCTTAGGCGGCGAGGCAGCGAAGGCACGCGCTGCTTTGCTAGGCGCCGAAGGCACGCAGCGCTTCCTTCGTTTGCGAGGCAGCGAAGAGATGGAGCGCTTTGCTTGTTGGCCAGGCAGCGAACAGGCGCCGTGCTTTGCTTTCTGCCACTCAGCGAATACACGCAGCGCTCTGCTTTTTGGCGAGGCACTGAACAGATGCAGCGTTTAGTTTGCGAGGAGGCCAAGAGACGCGGCGCTTTGCATGATGACGAGGCGGCGAGCAGATCGAGTGGTTTGCTTGTTGGTGAGGCAGCGAAGAGATGCAGCATTTTGCTTGTTGGCGAGGCAGCGAAGAGATTCAGCAGTCTCCTTGTTTGTGACACAGCGACCATGCACAGTGCTTGCTCATTGTGCGAGGCAGCGAAGAGATGCAGCACTTTGCTTGTGCACCAGGTGGCGCAGTGGCATCGCGGATGGCTTTTTGGCGTGGAGGCGAAGCGAGGTAGCACTTTGCTAGTTGGCGAGGCAGCGAAGAGACGCAGCAGTCTGCTTGTTTGTGAGACAGCCAACATGCCCAGTGGTTAGCTCTTGTGCGAGGCAGCGAATGACCGCCGAGCAAATCGCTTTGTGCGTTCGCCGCCTCGCTGCCTAGCAAAGCGTCGTCTGCCTTGGGCGCCTAGCAAAGCTGCGCGTGCCGTCGCCGTCAAGCAAAGCGCCGTGTTCCTTGGGCGCCTAGCAAGGAACTGCCTGCGTTGGGCGCCTCGCCGCATCGCAGCCTAGCAAAGCGCTGCGTGCCTTCGGCGGCTGGCAAAGCCGTGCGTGCCTTCGCCGCCTCACACAGCGCGGCGTGCCTTCGCCGCCTGGCAGAGCAGCGCGTGCCTTCGCCTCCTCGCCGCCTGAGAAAGCGCTGCGTGCCTTCTCGCCCTCGCCGCCTAGCAAAGCGCCGTGTCCCTTCACCGCCTCGCCGCCTAGCAAAGCTCCGCATGCCGTCGCCGCCTAGCAAAGCGCCGTGTTCCTTCGGCGCCTAGCAAAGCAGCGCGTGCCTTCGCCGCCTCGCCGCCTAAGAAAGCGCTGCGTCCCTTTCGCCCTCGCCGCCCAACAAAGCGCCATCTCCCTTCACCGCCTCCCCAATCGCTTCGGCCCTTCGCCGCCTCGCCGCCCAGCAAAGCGCTGCTTGCCTTCGCCGCCTCACACACCGCTGCGTCCCTTCGCCGCCTCGCCGCTTAGCAAACGCCGTAGTAGCGCCGAAGGCACACGGCGCTTTTGTAGGCGCCGAAGGCACGTGGCGCTTTGCTAAGCACCGAGGCAGCGAAGGCACGCAGCGATCTGATCGTGGTGGACGGGCTCGGGCGCCTTGCTAGGCGGCGAGGCGGCGAAGGCACGCAGCGCTTTGCCAGGTGCCCAAGGACGCAGCGCTGTGCGAGGCGGCGAG